>NC_056055.1:95609189-95938509 GCF_016772045.2 Ovis aries
CAAAAGGGAAATCAAAAATTATCTAGAAACAAACAACAATGAAAACATGACAACTCAAAACCTGTGGGATGCAGCAAAAGCAGTCCTAAGAGGGAAGTTTATAGCAATACAATCCTACCTCAAGAAATTAAAAAAAAAAACCATCAAATAAACAACCTAACTTTACACCTAAAACAACTGGGAAAAGAAAAACAAAACAAACAAAAACCCAAAATTAATAGAAGGAAAGAAATCATAAAGATCTGAGCAGAAATAAATGAAAGAGAAATGAAAGAAACAATAGTAAAGATTAATAAAACAAAAAGCTGGTTCTTTGAGAAGAAAACAAAATTGATAAACCTTTAGCCAGATTCATCAAGGAAAAAAGAGAGAAGAATCAAATCAGCAAATTAAGAAATGAAACAGGAGAGGTTACAACAGACAGTACAGAAATACAAAGGATTATAAGAGACTATTATGAACAACTATATGGCAATAAAATGGATAACCTGGAAGAAATGGACAGATTCTTAGAAAAGTTTAATCTTCCAAGACCGAAACAAGAAGAAATAAAAATTATGAGCAACCCAATCACAAGCACTGAAATGGAAGCTGTGATCAAAAATCTTCTAAAACACAAAAGCCCAGGACCAGATGGCTTCACAGGTGAATTCTATCAAACATTTAGAGAAGAGCTAATGCCTATCATCCTAAAACTCTTTCCAAAAACTGCAGAGGAAAGAACACTTGCAAACTCATTCTACAAGGCCACCATCACCCTGATACCAAAACCAGACAGAGACAATACCAAAAAAGAAAACTAAAGGCCAATATCACTGACGAACATAGATGAGAAAATCCTCAACAAAATTTTAGCGAACAGAATCCAGCAACACATCAAAAAGCTCATACACCATGACCAAGTTGGGTTTATTCCAGGGATGCCCAGATTCATCAATATATACAAATCAATCAATGTGATACATCATATTAACAAATTAAAAGGTAAAAACCACATGACCATCTCAATAGATGCAAAAAAGCCTTTGACAAAATTCAGCACCCATTCATGATTAAAACTCTTCAAAAAATGGGCATAGAAGGAACCTACCTCAACACAGCAAAGACCACAGATGATAAGCCTACAGCAAACATTATTCTCAATGGTGAAAAACTGAAAGCATCCCCCCTAAGATCAGGAACAAGACAAGGGTGTCCACTTTCACCACTATTATTCAACATAGTTTTGGAAGTCCTAGCTACAGCAATCAGAGAAGAAAAAGAAATAAAAGGAATCCAGATCAGAAAAGAAGTAGTAAAGCTCTCATTCTTTGCAGGTGACAAGATACTGTACATAGAAAACCCTGAAGATAGTACCACAAAATTACTAGAGCTAATCAGTGAATTTAGCAAAGTCACAGGACACAAAATCAATACACAGAAACCGCTTGCATTTCTATATATTAACAATGAAAAAAGCAGAAAGAAATTAAGAAATCAATCCCATTCACCACTGCAACAAAAAGAATTAAATATCTAGGAATATACTTACCTAAGGAGACAAAGAACTGTATACAGATTACTATAAGACACTAATGAAAGAAATCAAAGACGATATAAACGGATGGAGAGATATTATGTGTTTCTGGGTAGGAAGAATCAATATTGTGAAAATGACTATATTACCAAACACAATCTACAGATTCAATGCAATCCCTATCAAATTACTGACAGCATTTTTCACAGAACTAGAATAAAAAATTTTACAATTCATATGGAAAACACAAAAGACCCTGAATAGACAAATCAGTCTTGAGAAAGAATGGAGCTGGAGGAATCAACCTTGCTGATTTCAGATCATACTACAAAGATATAGTCATCAAGAGAGTATGATACTGGCACTAAAACAGAAATAGAGACCAATGGAACAAGATAGAAAGCCCAGAAATAAACCCATGCACCTATGGGTACCTTATTTTTGACAAAGAAGGCAAGAATATACATTGGGGCAAAGACAGCCTCTTCAAAAGTGGTGCTGGGAAAACTGGACAGCTACATGTAAAAGAATGAAGTTAGAACACTTCCTAACAGCATATACAAAGATAAACTCGAAATGGATTAAAGACCTAAATGTAAGACCAGAAACTATAAAACTCTTAGAGGAAAACATAGGTAGAATACTCAGTGACATAAATCAAAGCAAGATCCTCTATGACCCATCCAATGGAAATAAAAACAAAAGTAAGCAACTGGGACCTGATTAAACTTGAAAGCTTCTGCACAGCAAAGGAAACTATAAGCAAGATGAAAAGACAACCCTCAGAATGGAAGACAATAATAGCAAATGAAGCAACTGACAAAGGATTAATTTCCAAAATATACAAGCAGCTCATACAACTCAATACTAGAAAAACAAACAACCCTATCAAATACTGGGAAAAAGACCTAAACACACATTTCTGCAAAGAAGACATACAGGTGGCTAACAAACACATGAAAAGATGCTCAGCATTGCTCATTATTAAAGAAATGCAAATCAAAACTACAATGAGATATCACCGCACACCGGTAAGAATGCCCATCATCAAAAAGTCTACAAACAATAAATGCTGGAGAAGGTGTGGAGAAAAGGAAACACTCTTGCACTGTTGGTGGGACTGTAAATTGATACAGCCAAATGGAAGAAGGTATGGATATTCCTCAAAAACCTAGAAATAAAATGACCATATGACCCAGCAATCCCACTCCTAGGCATAAACCCTGAGGAAACCAAAAACTGAAAAAGACACATGTATCCCAATGTTCACTGAAGCACTATTTATAATAGCTAGAACGTGGAAGCAACCTAGATGTCCACTGATGGATGGATAAAGAAGTTGTGGTACAATATACACAACGGAATATTACTCAGCCATTAAAAGGAAGGCATTTGAGTCAGTTCTAATGAGGTGGATGAACCTAGAACCTATTACAGAGTGAAGTAAGTCAGAAAGAGAAAGATAAATACCATATACTGTGGAAAATTCTGAAAGAGATGGGAATACCGGACCACCTGACCTGCCTCTTGAGAAACCTATATGCAGGTCAGGAACCAACAGTTAGAACTGGACATGGAACAACAGACTGGTTCCAAATAGGAAAAAGAGTATGTCAAGGCTGCATATTGTCACCCTGCTTCTTTAACTTATATGCAGAGTACATCATAAGAAACGCTGGGCTGGAAGAAGCACAAGCTGGAATCAAGATTGCCAGGAGAAATATCAATAACCTCAGATATGCAGATGATACCACCCTTATGGCAGAAAGAGAAGAGGAGCTCAAAAGCCTCTTGATGAAAGTGAAAGAGGAGAGTGAAAAAGTTGGCTTAAAGCTCAACATTCAGAAAATGAAGATCATGGCATCTGGTCCCATCACTTCATGGGAAATAGATGGGAAACAGTGGAAACAGTGTCAGACTTTATTTTGGGGGGGTTCCAAAAATCACTGCAAATGGTGACTGCAGCCATGAAATTAAAAGACGCTTACTCCTTGGAAGAAAAGTTATGACCAACCTAGATAGCATATTCAAAAGCAGAGACATTTTACTTTGCCAACAAAGGTCCATCTAGTCAAGTCTATATTTGTCCAGTGTTTATGTACGGATGTGAGAGTTGGACTGTGAAGAAAGCTGAGTGCTGAAAAATTGATGCTTTTGAACTGTGGTGTTGGAGAAGACTCTTGCGAGTCCCTTGGACTGCAAGGAGATCCAACCAGTCCATTCTAAAGGAGATCAGCCCTGGGTGTTCTTTGGAAGAAATGATGCTAAAGCTGAAACTCCAGTACTTTAGACACCTCAAGTGAAGAGTTGACTCATTGGAAAAAGACTCTGATGCTGGGAGGGATTGGGGGCAGGAGGAAAAGGGGACAACAGAGGATGAGATGGCTGGATGGCATCACCGACTCGATGGACATTTGAGTTTGAGTGAACTCCGAGAGATAGTGATGGACATGGAGGCCTGGCATGCTGTGATTCATGGGGTCACAAAGAGTTGGACATGACTGAGCAATTGAACTGAACTGAATGCATATATACAGAATCTGGAAAAATGGTGCTGAAGAATTTATTTCCAGGGCAGCAATGGAGAAACAGACATAGAGAACAGATTTGCACACGTGGGGCGAGGGGAGGAGAGGGTGAGATGTATGGAGACAGCAACATGGAAACTTACATTACCATATGTAAAATAGACAACCAATGGGAATTTGCTGTATGGCTCAGGAAACTCAAGTAGGGACTCTGCATCAACCCAGAGGGGTGGGATGGGAAGAGAGATGGGAGTGAGGTTCAAAGGGGAGGGGATATATGTATACCTATGGCTGATTCATGTTGAGGTTTGACAGAAAAGAACAAAGTTCTGTAAAGCAATTATCCTTCAATAAACTAAATTAATTAATTTTTAAAAACACAGGTAAGCCAATTTAAAAAAATGGACAAAAAAGAAAAAAAAGAACCTCTATGAGGACCACATATTTTAAAAAGGGTACATGATCAATGCTTAATATAAAAGACTGATATGAATCTATACAAGTAATATAAACAAATCTAAAGGCTAAGGGATATGAACCAAAATTTAACCCAGTTTTGTTAAAACCAGAAAGAAAAACACGCTTATAAGCAACTCACTCTTTGTGGTAGGTGGTAGAATATTAAACGACAAATATAACTAATATTCTATTTTACTTCTATCTTATTTTTAAGAACTTGTACATACTGGACAGGGTAGAAGAGAAAGAAGGAATTCTTTTAGTCAGCTATCCATCCACTTATTCAAAAGAATATGAGTATCCACTATACACAATCAGTGAAAGAATTCTAAGATATAATCCTTTACCTTGCTGCTGCTGCTAAGTCACTTCAGTCGTGTCTGACTCTGCGCAACCCCACAGACGGCAGCCCACCAGGCTCCCCCGTCCCTAGGACTCTCCAGACAAGAGTACTGGCGTGGGGTGCCACTCCCTTCTCCGAATCCTTTACCTTATAGTATCTAAATTTAGGTATCCATAAATGCATATTGAATTAAAAACAATTACTAATTATTGGGCAGTGCTGTAACAGAAGCAAATAAAATAGGCAGTAGTGGTATCAATGAGGTGATAATTCTACAGTAAGGGGAATGAGGAAAAAAAGTGAGGTAAGCATAAATAGGTTAAGAAAGGCCTCACCAATCTGGAGATGTCTGAGCTTAAAGAGAGCCTGGTGGCTCAGTGGTAAATAATCTGCCTGCAATGAAGGAGATGTAGGTTTGATCCCAGGGTCAGCAAGATTCCCTGGAGAAGAAAATGGCAACCCACTGCAGTATTCTTATCTGGGAAATCTTATGTACAGAGGAGCCTGGTAGCCTAGTCAACGAGGTTGCAAGAGTCAGACACAAGTTAGCAACTAAACAACAATCTTAAAGAACAAGTAGTTTGACCTAAATAAGAGCACACCTCTGGTGTGAACAAGCATAAATCTCAGGTTTCAACAAACTGCAAGACAGATATTAAAACTTCTAGTCACAGTGATAGATTTCCATTCATACTGTGAGATATGCTGTGAACTGGGCACATGACACAGCAACAGAGTTCTGGCTTTCAAAAGATGACTTCTCCAAGACTACAGTACAGTAAGTCTGACTTCAATTCCCAGTAAATCTCTAGATTAAGAGATTTATGAACTATGAAAAAGGTAGTGCTAATTAGTTTAGACAGACCAGGTAGCATCTGATCAGGGATCTAAACGCTCTGTGGAAACCGACATGGTTCTCTTGGGGAGGAGCACACAGCTGTAAGGAATAGCAAAAGCAAGTCCTTGACTTAAGAGTGCTTAGAGTGGACAGGAAAACCAAGATGAAGGAAGAAGAGGGAGTTAGGGGGAAGGTGACAGGTCACATCACGTGGCCCTGTCCCTACCACACCATACCATATGGCGCCAGCCACCAGAGAGAAGGAAGGACTCCAGATTTTGTTTTGAGATGGAAAGATTTTGGAAGACTTTGAGAAGAGTGACATGACCATTCTTACAGTTTAAAACAATCATGCAGACTGCTGTGTGGAAAAGAATGCATAGACAGCAAGAGAGGGATCAGGATACTCTAAGAATCAGTACCAGAATAATGGCTAAGAAGAGGGGTTTGGATTGGCTGGATTCTGAATATTCTGAAAGCAAAGTTGACAAGTTTTGCTGATGGAGAAAGAAGGACTCATCAAGAATGAGTTCAGGATTTTCCTAGCGGTCCAGGGTTTAGAACTCTGAGCTATATTAAAAAAAGAACTCTGAGCTTCCACTGCAGGGCACATGGGTTCTATTCCTGGTTGAGCTTCAGGCCACGTGATGCAGCCACAAAAAAATATGAGTTCAACGTTTGTGTTTTATTTGTTTGCTGCTCTGCAAGCAAACAAGAGGTGGAGGGTTAGGAAAGGATCTAGAATTTATTATGGGACATATTAATGTTTAAGATGCATATTCAACATCGAGTAAGTAAGCTGGATATACAAATGTTGGAAAGAGTTCTGATTGAAGAAATAAATTTGTAGATGCCAGTACTAAAACTAAAACTAGCTGGGACTGTAGAAAAAAGTACCAAGACACTCAGCCTTTAGAAGTCAAGTAGAGAGGAGTATAGTGCCAAGGGACTAAGAACAAAGACAGTGTCAGGGAATGAGAAATAATCAAAGGTATCACACACGGCTGGTAGGTCAAGATGAGGACTCTGCAGTGACCAGAGAAATAGCTGCTGGCAAGGATTCACTAGAGGGTAGGACCCTGATAAAAGAGAGTTAACAACTACAAGTCCCAGAAGGGAATGTGGCCACTATACAAAAAGAGGAGCTAGTTCCAGCAACATAAAGAGTTCAAGCACTTTAATGGGAAGAAAGGGGAATATATAAGTTCAGGTACAAATAGATATGAAAATTTAATTTACACATCTGTTTTCCTTGACTAGATAAGTTCTTGTGAAGCCAGGCCACACTGTATTTATCTTTCTATCCCTGGTTCCCAGCACAAAACAAAAATCTGTTTGTGGGAAGAAGGGATCAGCCTTAAAATTTGAAGAGATGCCATTCAGGGAGATATTGAATTCAATGACTATAACCCAAAGGACACAGAAGGACCAAGAGGACAGAAGCTACATAAAGGCAGACTGTGATCCAACACAGTGACACTTTTACCCGTTAGAGACAGCCAGGATGATACCGAGGGGATGCAACAGAAAACATTAATGATGATAATAATGGTAAAAATTTTATAATGGGCTGATATTTATGGAGCAGTTACTTTGTACAAAGCGTTTTATTTCTCTAAAGAACTTCATAAGTATTAGTCATTTCATCCTTATGCCAACGTAGTGGAACAGGCATTCATTTATTATCTCCATTTCACCAATGAGGAAACTAAGGAAAAGAGAAGTTAAGTAACTTTCCCCAGTTTATGCAACTTAAGTGGCAGAACCAACATTCAAACCCACATATATTTTGAAAATCTATGCCTTTAAATCTTTCGTATTGCCTCTCAGATCTTAACAAAGTCACAATGACCACAAAACCTTCACAGATTAGAATGCTGGTTCAGGCAAACGTATCTTCTAGGTCCCTAAAACCCACCTAAATAAATATAATATGAGGGAGACAAAGACCCAAAAAGTATTTATTAAATGTGGATAGAAATTCAGAGAATAAAAAACAAGCCATAGACTGTGAGAAAATATTTGCAAAACACATTTGATAAAAGACTGGTATTCAAAATATATAAAGAACTCTTAAAAGTCAACTATCAAAGAACAAAGGACCAAATTTTTGAATGGGCAAAAGATCTGAAGAGACAAGTTACCAAAGAAGAGATACAGATGGCAAAGCAGCACGTGAAAAGATGCTCAACATCACAGACCATTACAGGGAGCACTGCAAAGTAAAACTAGACACCCATTAGACAGGCCAAGAGGCAGGCACCAAATGCTAGCAACGATGTGAAACATCAGGAGCTCTCATTCATGGGAATGTGAAATGGTACAGAGCTTTGAAAGACAGTTTGGCTGTTTCTTACAAAACTAAATTTGGCATTTACCCGGAGTTGAATACTTATGTCCACACAAAAACCTGCATACAAATGATTATAACAGCGTTAGTCACAACTGCCAAATTTGGAAGCAAGATGTCCTTCAGTAGGTGAAAGGATAAGCAAACTGCAGTACATTCATACAATGGAAGATTATTCAGCAGTAAAAGAAATGAGTTATCAAATCATAAAAAGACACAGATGAATCTCAAATGTGTACTGCTAAGTGAAAAAAGCCAATCTGCAAAAGCTACTTATTATATGAGCTCAACTGAATGACATTACAGAAAAGACAAAACTACAGAGACAGTGAAAAGGTGGGTGGCTGCCAGGAGTCTAGGGGGGAGAGAGAAAAAAGGAATGAATAGGTGAAACTATACTGTATGATACTTTCATGATACTATCATGGGGGATACCTTATTGTCAGTTACCAAAACTCACAGCAGGTACAGCACAAAGAATGAACCTAATGTAAACTATGGACTTTAGTTAGTGATAATGGATTAATATCGCTGCATCAATTGTAACAAATTTACCACACTAATGCAAGATAATATGGGAAACTGGAAGAACTGGTCAGTGGGTATACAGGAACTCTGTAGTTTCCACTCAATTTTTTTGTGTATCTAAATACATTCAAAAATTTTTTAAAGTATTACTTTTCAAAAGTAAAGTTTGTTAACTACAAGCTTATTATGTATTAACTATATGATATAGCAACCAAAACTGCTAATTATATCATAGGCTATGGATGCTAGGGACATAAAAAGTTCAGAACCTGCTGACAAAATCTGATTTCAAGCCTAGTATTTACTATCTTCCCTTTGGGAGGAGAGCTTTTACATAAGGAGGTACTTTTTCCAATAAGCTGGATGAGAACATAATGATTGAAAAGCACAGAGGATCCAAAGGGGATTCAAACATCTGAGGAGGTTTGGCATATGTGAACTCCAAAGCAGCTGGAGAGATACACTTTTTCACAGTGTGTCTAGGATACTATCAAATGTATCACAAGATATAATGCTTAAAATGAGATATAATGCTTTACAATTTAAAGAAACATGGAAACAAACATTTCTATCAAAATACTGAATCCAAGTCTTCATAATTTCATTCTCAATAAAACACTCACAGAGCATTACACATCCCAAAACCTTGTCAGTTTACTTAAAAAAAAAGAAAAAGAAAAGAAATACAGAAAAGTCTCACATTTAAATTCAACAGGGGGCCTTCAAAAGGTACCAGAAGAGTATGGGCTAATTTGCCATATAAAATGTAATTTTCACCCTTTCATTTAACTACTACTCACAGAAAGAGACAAATTAAAAAGCAGGGAGGATCATGTTTGGTGTCACTCTTGGTAATAACTTGTGAAAAAGCTCAAAGGAATGAGAAGAGATGTAAATTCTTAAGCCACACTGATGGTTACACCACAATCTCTTCTTACTTCACCAATCACTGAATTGGATATCATTTCCCCAGAACAAAAATTTTTTTTTAATCTTTAAAGAAGTTAACTCATATTGAGAAGCCACATTCTGTGAATACTTATTTGTTAGAGCCAGTCAAGGGGATAATCAAGGGCTAGGAGGAAAGAAATTAGACTCCAACTTTGAAAACAAACCAGCAGTCCAAGTGTACACATGCTTTCTGCTTTCAGCTCCACAATAGGCTTGTAACACTTTCCTTTCAGTCTCCCCTCAGCTCTCTAACACCCCTGCCTGCAACTGTGGTCTTCAAATGAAGAGGCTGTGCAGAGTTCATTTGCCAAACCAGGGATTTCTTCACATAAAGCTTCTGGCCTATAAATGCTACTTAATTAACTGATGATCTCCCTTCTCTCTTCCTTTACTGAGCAATAAGTCTGATCACACTTTTCTCATTGTCTTTTCAGTTTTTTATAACTTGTACTTATTCCTCCACGGTTGTGAAGTTCTTTTCAGCAAAAATCAACCCCTTTGTAAGTGCAAATTCATTTCTTCATTCTTTTTTATTCTAGTTCCCCTCCGTACCTACCTTCGCTTACCCTAGAGCAGTATTACCTCAGAACAACAATAACAACAAAAGCAGTAAGAACAAAAATTAGCTGAGTTTTTCTATCTACTCTCACCTTAAGGATTCAAACAGTCTCATACAGTTTCTTTGTTTACTATCTTTGCTAAACAATGGAAAAATTTTATATCACATTTAATTTTTTAGAAGTAATAAATGAACATTTATGGTCACCATCAGTCCTTAATAACAGTCTGAAAGAGTCATCTCTCAACTTCATTGTTTACATAAACCTATCATTGAAAACATTTTTAAGTACCTGTCCCACTACACACACAAAAAATTTATTTTTACTTATAAATTAATACATAATTAACATGATATATTATAATTACCCTATTTGAAAATTTTTAAGGAAGAAATTTAAATATATTATTAAAAATATATAAAAACTACATAATAGTTTTAATGTACTTATTCACTTTAAAATTTCTAGTATTTTCATTTTATATTCTCAGGGAGTGTGTAATAATTATACTTTGTTGACCAGCAGTCTGAAAGGCTGAAAGTATCTAAATTTCATCACATGAGTTAACCACTGCGAATAATTTTTCCCTATTAAATTCTACTTTTCAAATCCTTGAAGCTCTCAACAAGGTAAATTCTTAAAGCTATCAATCACTAACTCCTGAATTAGAAGGCCAAAATATAATTGTGTGAGGCAACTACATTAATTTTTTTTTAAAAAAAGGGACAAGACTTGCGTCTAATCATAGTAAAAGTCTGTGTGCATTTTTTTGTGTTTGCATGTCTTTCTCTAATAGATAAGAGGAATAATTTTCACATGAGAAAGTTGGTGTAAAAGATGCAGAGGAAAATGCCGTCAATGTCTTATTAATTTTGATCATTTTATATACCATGTGGTTACATTACCTATTTTTATTACTGTATTCAAATGAATGTATTTGCAAACCATCATAGAGCTTTTTTAAAAGGCTAAAAATCAAGCATCTTTTTCTCTAACAGAAAAATGGAGAGAGGGAAAAGATTGCATATCTCATTATTCTTACAGCAAACAATTTAATAAAACAGTTATTAACACTCTTCACAAGTGCCAACACTGCACTAGGCACTGGTCTTTAGAAAATCTGATGGAAAGGAACTTCAAGATTAAGGTCAAACATCCAAATATTTAAACACGACTTGAATCTTCTCTACAGCAGCACCACCAAGTGGCCGTTTGTGTAACTTGGGTGAAAACACCTTCAGCAATATGGATGTATCAGCAAGCAGAATGCATTTTCTGACACATCTGACTATCTGAAATAAACAAACGGAACCAACCATATCTAAGAACAACCTTATTTACTAGCTCTACTTTTATTCTCTATTAGAACAAACCTAATCAATCAGTCTTCTAGATAGCAGCCCTTCAAATATTTTAAAGGTACTACTATAAATCTCAACTCTTCTCTTCATCCTAAGTATAAAACTTTAACTCAGCTATTTACTCATGTAGAGTTAAAAAAAAAAATCTCATAACAACTTCCAATAAGGAACACAAACATAAGAGCTTAATTCTTAAAGTTACAAAGGAGAATAATTTGCAAAATTACACATACTCCAGTTATAAACTTTAAAGCAACAATTTAAATTGCTTTAATATTACTGAATGTCTTAAATGCATTTATTTATAGATAAATATATGAGAGTTCATTAGTATTAGCAAAGATTTGTTTTATATTTTAAAAATATTTTCAATGTATTAAATAACTCTGACCCGAGAACAGACTCATGGACACAGCAGGAAAAGGCGAGGACGGGATGGTGAGAGAGTAGCGCTGAACCACGCACACTGCCGTATGTAAAACACGGAGCTAGTGGGAAGTTGCTGCGTAACACCAGAGCTCACCTGGTGCTCTGCGACAGCCCAGGCCGGGGGAGGTTCAAGAGTCAAGAGGGAGGGGATATATGTATACTCGTGCCTGATTCATGCTGTTATATGGCAGAAACCAACACAACACTGTAAAGCAATTATCCCCCAATTTTAAAAAAGGCAAAAAAAGAAACTATAAAGCACATAAACTGAAAAATAAATATCTTTGACAAATAGCAGTTGCACTTTTTTTAACTGTAGCACAAATGACCAATTTAGAAAATTTATATAAACCACTCTTCTACCCTTTTGCTAAAAATGATTTACAACACTGATCCTAATGCTGTTTTACCACAGTATCAATCAACCGGATTATATTTACATTTAAATGTTTTCTCAGTGAAGGCAGAAGTTAGTGTACAGTCTGATACTCATCTTCAGCACAGCTAGTTTCATAAATGAATCTCCTATCAACAAGATAAATAATACCAGTATTCGACAAAGAAATGCCAATTTCAATTTACCTAATACATAGTTACTATTTCTCAATATTGAGTATTTCAGAAGCTGAAAAAACTGAAAAAGATAATTTAAATAACTTGCCAATATCATATACTATTAATAGGGCATAATAATAAGATTTATTTTATCCTGAAAGAGCAAAGAGAAAATTCGATGCTGCTTTATATTTTGGTCTACTGAACAGTTACTTTAATACTAACTAAGCTTCAGTGAATTTTCTTAAATGGTCAAGCCATTACATAAAATGACAATGCATTCACAAGGAGAATTACGTTCTGTTTTTATTAACCGACTGTGAGCAAAAATAGAAAGTTAGAGATAACAATAAATCAATTTTAAAATCTGCATATTAAAAATAGACTAAAAATAGTATTAGTCCATTTAGAAAAAAAGGCAATCTTTACTGAGCCTACCAGCATTTCTGTTTCCTGGGGTACCTCAACTTCTCGGGTAACTCCCAGAAAGTTACTTACTCTCTGGTTCGGATTTCAGTGTTACTAACATTCGTCTGTAAGGTGTTCCACATAATTGAATCTTCTAAATAATTTATAATATACCCCATTATGCAGCAAAATTTAAAATTTTAACCATTTCAAAGGCATTTGTCTAAACAGGAAAAGTTTCCTGTTTTCCAAAAGGAGCTGAAAAGTAACCATTTTCTATAAATTCAGTCACAGTATGCACATGAACAGTACTGCACAGTGGTACTGCTGTGCTTGGATCTCCTGTTTCCTCACCCCTGCTGGCTGTCACTTACTGATGACTGTGTTCCTGACGTTTCTGATGCTGAAGTGAGAACCTAAGAGTGTCTATCAAGGCTCCTGAGCATTAAAAACTGGGCTTTGCGGTATCTGGCTACTGAGTTATTTTTCTCTCCTTCTTTGCCTCCATCACTAATTTTCAAATGACTGAAGTTACCATTTAAAAAAAAAAAGTCACAGCAAAACAGGCTGTTGGCACCAAGAAGGAAATTCTGAAGAGAGCTCCAGGTGCCGGAACAAGGGAGCAGAAAAACCTCTCCCCTTAGAGAGCAGCACTAGCTAATTTGTATAATGGGGTCTCCATTCCTTTCTCCCTGGGAACGAGAATCAACCTGTCTATTCTGAACTTTTCCATCCCTTATATGGCATTCTTCTCTCCACAGATAATCTAGTAACAGTCTCTACACCACCTGCTGATTAAATGCAAAAACAGAAACAAAGGCAGAAACAAGAGCAGTGCTGTCAAAATACACACAGGGTACAAGAGATAAATGATTATGACTACATTATATGAAAATGATGTATGCTTAGCATGTATTTATACATGACAATAATAAATAAATCTATGAATCTGAGTTTATGCCTCTGGGGATGCTAAAAAGAAGCAAGAATATACTGAGAAGAAGTAAGAATACAAAGATATAATTTTGTCTGGCTATTGAAGAAGTTAACACAGCAGGACTTCTGAAAAGCACTGGAATTCTCAAAATCATCAGAAATATATATAAACGCCAGAGAACATAAATTAGAATTATAGAAAACTTAGACTTTGTTCTCTCTACATACAAACTGAAAGAATCACAAATTAACCAACTTTTTTCCCCCTTTCTTAATTAAGTGTTGGTAATACAGGTCGCAGCTTGAAAGAAGAAATTCTGCCTGAATAAACTGATGACCTGTATCTCTCTACCAAGGAAGTTCTTATGACTCAAAGTTTTAGAGAAACTATTCTAAGCCATCAAAGATTAGCTGCCTATGAAATAAACAAGATAACCCTTTTGGCCGCAACAGACTCTCATGGCTCTGAAGTAATTTTATCAGGAAAATGGAAAAATGTGAGGTAGTCTTTGAGGAACTAATAAAAACTTATTTTTACATTCAATTTTCCCTACAAGGCATGAGGAAAAAGCAAACAAAGAGACATCTAATAGAGTAGTCCTACTGAGCTACCTGGCTGGAATAAATAACGAATACCAATTTACTTGTGTTACAAAAGTTACTGATTTGTAGAAAACAATACATAAGGAAGAAAGTAAACGAGGACAAAACATCAAGCAAAAAACAAAAAAAAGAGAAAAATAATCCTATAAAACTTTTTTCCTCCACATAAAACCCACAGTTATCCAGTCAATATATCTACAGTATCTTGCAGCTGCTGCTGCTGCTGCTAAGTCGCTTCAGTCGTGTCCAACTCTGTGCGACCCCACAGACGGCAGGCCACCAGGCTCCGCCGTCCCTGGGATTCTCCAGGCAAGAACACTGGAGTGGGTTGCCATTTCCTTCTCCAATGCATGAAAGTGAAGAGTGAAAGTGAGGTCGCCCAGTTGTGTCCGACTCTTAGCAACCCCATGGTCTGCAGCCCACCAGGCTCCTCTGTCCATGGGATATTCCAGGCAAGAGTACTGGAGTGGGGTGCCATTGCCTTCTCCGATCCTGCAGCTAAGAGTATATAATAGATTATTGAATTAAAACTTTTGAAAATGATACCTTGGTGGTGGCATTTGTAACCATATATTACTAAGGCAGAACCACTCCAATACCTGAAGGAGTCATGAAATAAAGGATGTATTCCTGACTCTTGACCTCAGACCAAATAAATTATCTTCTTTCCCTATTTATAAAATGAGGGAAAACTAGAAGACTATGAAAATTTATTATTGGTAAAATGCTTACGATTTTCAGGCAAATGTTTCAGAAAAAGTCAAGTATGTGATCCATACCTTGTTTTAATTCCAAACCTTCAGGTTGCTTGTTCTCTCTCAGGGATGAAGTAGAATCTACACAGCTGTCTTGTCTGAGGAATGAAAGTAAATAAAAACAACTTTTTAAAGAATATTCAAGGTCCTAGAATTAAGTTATACACTTGAAAAGACACAATGAATCCTTCTCAGTCCCCAGGGTACCATTCAGTACACTCTGGAGACAGAAACATGTATACAAGTGTCAGAAGTAGCGGCTACAAACTACTACAATTTAAGTAGTTTACTTCTTTGTAAAATCAAAGAGCAAACCTGTAAAGAATACCAGGGTAATTTTTTCTCCTTTCCTATACTCTGCAGGGTAGCTAATGGGAGAAATCTTAACTCACAGAAGAATCCAGTAATTTTTCAAGTTCAACTGTTAAATTTAATGGGCGTTTTGGCATTCAAATCATTTTACAGCCATCTAATTTCATACCTCAAATGCTTTAATGTTTACAGTACATGGGAAATACATGTTTTATTTGTAATACACATATGTAATCAAAGAAATGGATTATGTTTAAGATGCCACTAAAAAGTTCTTGATTCACTATGTTCTGCAAAAGAGCTCAACTATTTCTTTTTCTTAGAGAGCACTGTACCATCTTCATACTGATGTTACAAACACTTTTCAGAAAGTCAAGAAATTAACTATTATGAATACTCAAAATGACTATTTTCTTTGAAATATGTGTCTATCACCTTCTGAGAATTTTTATGCACACTCTAAGACTAACAAACTAAAAATATCTAGGAAAGTTACCTATTCACAAAACTTTATATTCCCTTAATAATAAATTCCTCAAATAACTAAAGGATAAAGATGTGATTATTTCTTTGAGAAGTTTACAATTTTCTTTCCAGCCAACACATTTGGAACTTTTAAGTTTGTTTTGTATTGAAATTTTAGTAATACAAGCACAAACTCAAATAGAGATTATAAAAATATTTTAATCTGGTGTTGTGACATGTTAGAGATTTAATATTGAGATATCTCAATTTTTTTTATTTCTTTTGGTCTAATGTTGATTTTATTCTTTCACCAGAATGACAAGCAGATCCCAAAGAGCATATCAACAAGACTCCCTGGTAGTTTAGGGACAGATTAAATGCCAATACACTACATTAAAAGCTTTGCAAAAATAAAGTTAAAATATGTCACCTTAAGTCTTACGTCAAATTAGATTTTATCTACTGGTGAAGAAAGCTGAGTGCCGAAGAACTGATGCTTTTGAATTGTGGTGTTGCAGAAGACTCTTGAGAGTCCCTTGGACTGCAAACCAGTCCATTCTAAAGGAGATCAGTCCTGGGTGTTCACTGGAAGGACTGATGCTAAAGTTGAAACTCCAATACTTTGGCCACCTCATGTGAAGAGTTGACTCATTGGAAAAGACCCTGATGCTGGGAGGGATTGGGGGCAGGAGGAGAAGGGGACGACAGAGGATGAGGTGGCTGGATGGCATCACTGACTTGATGGACATGAGTTTGAGTGAACTCCAGGAGTTGGTGATGGACAGGGAGGCTTGGAGTGCTGCGATTTATGGAGTCGCAAAGAGTCGGACACGACTGAGCGACTGAACTGAACTGGGAACCTTATTTCTAAGTATATTCCTTTAGAGAAAATGTTTGTTTGCTCTTAAACTTGAATGGAATTTATTTCTCTTCTAAACACATACACCAAATTTTTTAAAAATGACTTGAACAAAAACATAAAGGAACATCACCATTAAAAGGACCTTAGGTATACACAAGACCTTAATAGAACACGACTCATGTAGCGAGAGGAGCTACCCCACGCCCGAGGTCAGGGGCAGTGGCCTAGAGGACCAACCCCAAGTCCAAGAAGTGGCAGTTGCACGGGTGCAGGAGGGTCAAGAGAAGCTACTCCACATTCAAGGTTAGGAGGGGCAGCCGGTGAGGAGATACCCCTCGTCCAAGGACAGGAGCAGCGGCTGCGCTTTGCTGGAGGAGCCATGAAGAGATACCCCATGCCCAAGGTAAGAGAAACCCAAGTAAGATGGTAGGTGTTGCAAGAGGGCATCAGAGGGCAGACACACTGAAACTATAATCACAGAAAACTAGCCAATCTGATCACACCGACCACAGCCTTATCTAACTCAATGAAACTAAGCCACGCCTGCGGGGCAACCCAAGACAGGCAGGTCATGGTGGAGAGGTCTGACAGAATGTAGTCCACTGGAGAAGGGAATGGCAAACCACTTCAGCATTCTTGCCTTCAGAACCCCATGAACAGCTCAAGGCAAAATGATAGGATACTGAAAGAGGAACTCCCCAGGCCAGTAGGTGCCCAATATGCTACTGGAGATCAGTGGAGAAATAACTCCAGAAAGAATGAAGGGATGGAGCCAAAGCAAAAACAACACCCAGCTGTGGATGTGACTGGTGATAGAAGCAAGTCCAATGCTGTAAAGAGCAATATTGCATAGGAACCTGGAATGTCAGGTCCATGAATCGAGGCAAATTGGAAGCGGTCAAAATTACAGTTGAGAATGTATAATCTGTATCATGAGGAATCATCAGACAAAGCCAAAGTGGGAATGAGTAATATTCTATTAAAAGTGGGGAGGAAAGTTAAATTCAATGTTGTAAAATACAAAGAGGCTGTGGAAACATTCCAGGTTAAAGGAAGCTAAAGAGTAGTGACAATTAAATGTTACAACTGATGTGAGGCTCCTCAACTAAAGTGGAAAAACATTATAAAGCATATTATTGAGTCAAGAGACAAATGGAAATACTGATGGCAGATTCAACAAAACTATTTTATCAATGTTAAATTTACTAAAGCTGAATTTACTGAAGTTAACAATGTATTGTGGTTATATGAAAAAGAATATCACTATTCTTAGGAAAAAATGCAATGTAGTATTTAGAGGTAAAATGTCATGATGTATGTTACTCAGCTTTAAATGTTTCAGAAAGAAATACACAAGTATATAAACAGAGTATGTGCAATGGGATAAAATATTAAAAACAGATAAATCTAGGTAAAGCATTCACGTATACTTCTATTATTATTCTTATTCCTACAACATTTTAATAACTCTTAAATTTTTCCAAGTAAAAATTAATAAAGCAATGAAATATTTTATGAATTATTTTAATTTCATTTTTCATTTTCTCTGTGAAAGCTCCTTGAATCACCTTCAGATAAAACTAGACCCCTCTATAAAGACTATCTGCTGTCATAAACAATCTCTTTTACTGCCTGAAGTGTACTTTTATAATGTTCTTTTTTTCTTAAGTTGGATTTGACCTGGTTGTTGAAGAAAGTCACCAAAAAAAAAAAAAAAAACTGCAGACAATAGAGGCAGTACACCGCCTTGTGGCTGAAAAGTGAAAAGCTAGATGCTTTTACATCAGTATCATCTGAAGCTGAAAAAAATTCCATTCACATATTTACAACTAAAGCTACCATATACATTCAGAGTTCTGCAATACAATTTAAAGATTTTCACTAAAGAATATAAAAGGAAGGCAAGATAGAAACAAAATAGGAAATGTCTTAAAATATAAGAAAATTATGTGTACATACATCTTATTTCCAGCTTTAGGAAAATAAAAAATGTCATCCCCAGATGATAAAACATACTAAGTGTCAGAGGTAGGAAAACTAGAGGAATTCCAATTTATACTTAAATAATATTTAAATATTTCTATCAAACACTTTAAAACTGTCAGAATTTTATAACAACTGGAGAGAGGAGAGGTAAAGGAGGGAGGGAAGGAACACATGGTTAGCGTGCGTTTAAGAACCGCACAATGCTTCTTGTACTCTTTCCCATTAAGAAAAAAGAAAGGCAGTTTTAATTTTCCCAATTCTCTTCTACCATCTGCAGTGCTCCTTAAAACAGCTTAATTTACAGTCTTGGCTCTGAATTATAAAAGAGCCCTATGTCTATCCTTGGGATTTAAGTTCTCAAACCAACATCAGTCCACCTTTCTTTCTTTTACCTCCAATACAGTTCTAGGCAGGATTCTTTCTTGTAACTCGAATGAGTTTGCTTTTAAATCAGAGTAATACACTGGGGAGATCTGCATGACTTAACCAAAAAGAACCACACGTGTGAATTACTAAGGTTTATATTTCTAAAAGAAAAAAAATCAATTTCCTGTCCAAAAGAAAAATACTGGGAAGAGACCTCAACAAAATGATAAAGAAAGAGAGCCGCATCAGGATTCTTCCCATTCTGGCAAAAATTAGCTATCAATCAGGCAAACTAGCCTAGCAATAGGTATAACCCTTGGTTCTTTGCACTATCCTAGGAGTAAAACAGGCTGAAAGAAGCCAGTCTACCAACTTCTGAGTTCTGTACTATTAAAAATGAGACACAGGCAGAAACTAGAGTATCCAAAGCAATTCTGAAAAAGAGTAACAAAGGTTAAGGATGCGCACTAAAGGCTACAGTAATTAGGACAGTGACAGTATTAGAGAAAGGATAAACACCCAGATTAGCAAAACAGAAGAAGAGTCCAGAAACAGATCTAACACATATATAGATGGTCCATAGTTGAAAATAACATAAATGTATACCACAGCTCTGTGGGTCAGACGTCTGGGGGGGTCTCACTGCACTAAAATCAAAGTCCCTACACACTCCCTTTGTTTCTGGAGGCTCTAGGGGAGAATTCATTCCCTGCTCACTTTGGCTGTCAGTTCCCTGATATGCTAGGACCAAAGTCCCTGCTGCCTTGCTGGTTGCCAGCTCCCAGTCAAGGTCCTCTCATGGCACATCTCTTTAACCTACTCTTCTTTCCCTTTAAATTACTAAGTGTGAAGAGAACTGGGATAACCTGCATAATTCAGAATAATCTCCCCATCTCAAAGTCCTTAACCTTAACCAAATCTGCAAAATCCCTTTTGTCAGTATACAAAAGTAAGACATTCTCAGGTTCTAGAGACCCCAGAGTCATTTTTCTGCCTACTAAATGGCCTCAACTGGAAAAAGGATAACAAACTATGGTGCATCCACACAGTGGAACACCAACTACCCATCCAGGAAAAGGAAGGAACTACTGATAACACAGCAACATAAACAAATCTCAACTGCATTATGCTGAGTAAAAGAAGCCAGGCTCAAAAGGCTATATACTGTACTGATCTATATGACATTCTGGAAAAAGAAATAGTATAAGGACAAAAATCAGATCAGTGGTTGTCAAGGGCTGGAGACAGGAGAATGAGTGGACTACAAAGAGCCATGGGGGAAATTCTGAGTGTGACGGAAGGGGTCTTATTGTGGTAGATAAATTTATCCAAACTCACATAACTATATAATTTTTTTTAATGAATTTTGTTCTAAATTACACTTTTAATATTTTTCAAATAGGTTACTGCCAAGTCTTAGAACAAGTTCACAAAAATGAAATTACATAGTACTCAAATGTAACCCTCGAACACCATGGAATGGAGCAAAACTGTTTTTCTCAAAGGGCTTTTTCCAAACAGCAAATTAATCCATACCTCTAACGTTTCCCTCAGCAAGTTCATTACTCAAGATAGCAAAATTCAACCCTTGTTTCCATTTCCATTCCCCAAATAATGTAATTCTAAAAATGAGTTACCATACTCCAATTTCTCTGATCCATGATTCTCTAAGAATTTGTTCTATAAATTGCCTCTCTACAATTATAAGTTTTTGTAAATAAGGCAATTCTCTAAATGGGGGGGCTCTATTCTATACAAAAATGACTAAAGGAAACAGAGGTTCTCCTCTTTCTTCTATCCCGATACTCCTGCTTTCAAGCCTTTCCAGTTTTAAGTTGTATGAGATCACTTTGTAAGTGCTTTATTTAAAGGGTACAAGTAGGATATGCAAACATTCTACTAACGCTAAACCTGGAGTCCTATCCAAGTTTTAAGCTGCAATATTGTCAATGATTAGTAGCATTTTCTGTTAAGGTTTTCTGAAAAATTTATCCTGTTATTTTGATAGTCTGCCTAAGGATCACAGCCTAATAGCAACTTAAAAGGACATAAGGACATAAGTAGGGTACAGGTAATCAATGCTCTTTAGAATACATACTGAGTTTAAAATAACTGAGCATAATGATGGGTGTAAAGAAAACAAAGACCTGGACTGTACAAATAAATAAATAAATAACTGAGCATAGAGTAATGGCAATTTAAGAAATTGATCGCATTTGTTGGGAAAAAAAAAATCCTTCTATGCTTTAAAATATGTATACAATAGTTTTCTCTTAAACTATATTTTTAATAAATGAAAAAGTTAGGAACTTGTTAAGTAATAAATTGTTTTTTAAAAAGGCAGTAACAGTAAAAAGTAATAATTAAAAATAACGATGAGTTATTTTGCTTTCTTTAGGGTTTCATAAAAAGAATTTGGGGAGAGGAATCCCCAATATTCATCAATGTAAAGTGGAATTTTAAGAATGGTGATTGTTACAAATTCAAAGTTAAAAATTCTACAGCAAATACAGGAACATTTTTCACTGCTTCTCAACAAGTACTATTCTAAGCACTTTACAATTTTTTTCTGATTTAATCATCATCACAATCATATGAGTAGGTGCTGATGTTACGTCTATTGTCCAAACAAAGTAATTCAGGCCCAGAAAGGTTAAGTAACTTGTCAAAAGTCAGAGATATAGTAAGCTGTGGAGGTCTGCTGTTAAAAATGCAGGTTTAGTTTAACTCGAGAACCTTCGTTTTTCACATTTATGCAGACTTTCTTCTGCGTAAAGATATTAGTTCTCCAAGTGGTAATACTAAAAATTGTAAGGGTCAGTATCTATATCTCAAAGTATCAAGTCAGTTTTCATTCAAAACTGACCCCAAGCCTCACAGGAAAATACTTATTTCTACTGGCAAAACTAAGATATGCTATTAAACCAAGATGGAATTATTATTTTATAATGGAAATTTTCAATGAAAAGACACACAAGAGCAATAACAACTGGTAACCAAGAATAAATCCCAAATGAATCAAAGATTTCAATATTTTAAAAAACCATAAAGTACCAGAAGGAAGCATGAAAAATACTTTGTATAATTTCAGAATGGAGAAGGCCTTTTCTAAATATAAAACCTGAAAACCATAAAAGTTTGATAAAATCAGACTATATAAACCTGAAATATGTATACATGTGCAAAAATAAATAAATAAATAAAGCTATAAGTAAAGTTAAGCAACAGCAAAAAAAAAAAAAATTTGCAACCCATATCACAAACAATGGACTATTAAAAAAGACCAAAACCCTCTACCCACATACACACAAAAGGTAAAAAAATGACAAAGAGCTCAGAGGAAAAGGAAGTTCAAACAGCTCTGTAACATACAGAAAGACAGTCAATCCACTCACAGTAAGAGATAGCTTAGTTGGTAAAGAATCTGCCTGCAATGCAGGAGACCTGGGTTCAATTCCTGGGTCAGGAAGATCCCCTGGAGAAGGGACAGGCTACCCACTCCAGTATTCTTGGGTTTCCCTTGTGGCTCAGCTGGTAAAGAATCTGCCTGCAATGCGGGACACCAGGGTTCGATCCCTGGGTTGGGAAAATCCCCTGGAGAAGGGAAAGGCTACCCACTCCAGTATTCTGGCCTGGAGAATTCCATGGACTGTATAGTCCATGGGGTCGTTAAGAGTCGGACACAAGTGAGTGACTTTCACTTCACTTCACGAGATTGTAGATTAAAATCCCCAGTGCAGCGCTGGTATTGGTGAGAATTTTACCTAACAGAGGAACAACCATCAAAACGTCAGATAACATCATATTAGCTAAAGTATATGAAAACATATACTCCACATTTGTGGGGACAGGTATAAATTAGTTTAAACTCTGTGAAAGTCAATTATGGCAGTTACCTTTTAAAGTTTCAAATGCCCAAGCATCTAATTCAACAATTAATTTACAGGTATTTATATAATCACTGAAAAACATGATTACTTACATACAGATATATTCATACCATATGCAGTAACAAAAGATAGTAAACACTTAAATGGCCATTGACAAACTTTTGCTATATCCAATAATGGAATAGTACACAGATGCATGTGTATATACATATATACATGTATGTATATATGTATATATATGTATGTATACACACACAGACACACACACACGTACAGTAAGCCTTATATGCACTAAGTAAAACAAAAGAAAAGAAAAGGCATACTATTAAATGGAAAAGATTTAATAAAAAAAGGTACGGAACAATCTATCTGCATAGTATGCTACAATTTATGTGAGAAGAAAAAATATATATACACTTATACATTTGTAAATGTATAGAATATCTCGGGGAGGATATACAAGAAACTGGTTTATTGTGGCTGCCTATAGGAAGGCATTCAGAATGGGAAAGAAAAAAAAGAGTGAGACTAATTCTCACTGTATACTTTCAAAAATTATACTATGTACAAGTGCATGTATTTACCATTCAAATAAACAAGCTGTTAAATAACAGACACAAGACACATGGCTATGTGGGAAAATGTCCTTATTCTCTGAAATTTCAAACATAAACATTTAGAATCAACTTACTTTACAGTACTTCAAGAAAACAGATGAAACAAATATGAAAAGTGGTAATAACTGTTACATCTAGGAAATAGTTATTTGGGGGTTTCATTACACTAGTCTCTCTACTTTTCTAGATAGATGACACTTTTCATAATAAAAGAGTAAAAACAATCTAATACAGTGAAATCACTTTTTTCTAACTCAGACAGGTGGTATCACTTTACTGGAAAAGAAAAAATTTACACAGGGAAATGCTTAAAAGTTACATATATAATTTAAGCATCTTAGGTTAACATAAAACAGGGATGCATCTTCATTTACCAATCTTTGGATAAGAATCCACAGAAAAGAGTTCAGGCTCATCCTACTCACATAAGCCATTGTCTACATCTCTGCTTTTGGCTTATTTAAAACAGAAAACTCTGAGTGCAGAAAAAGATAACCCTTTTTATATATATATATATATATATATATATACACACACACACACACACACACACACACACACACACACACAATGCCACCCAAACTTTTACTGCTGTTATCCCACAGCTAACTGTACTTTGAGTTTTTCCAAAGCATTCAATGTGATCAACTGATCTTTTCATACTGCTATTTCATCAGTTTTTATATTTAACTATATTATAAAATTACAGTAATTTTATTGGAAATAAATATGAGTGACTCTTGGTAAAGTAAAACCTTCAAATGGTGGGAAAAGTGCACTGGCATAAAGAACAGGCATTAACAAACAAGTTTAGTGCACTGAACATCAGTAGATTTTTCAAGTGAAATAGAAAAGACAATTAATACAAAGAATTAGGTAAGTGATTAAGAAAATCTTAAATTTTTTTAAAAAGTTGATAATGAAAGAGCAGAGAATAGGAAAACTACTTGCTTACATCTAATCCAGTGCTTGAGCAGCAAGACAAGGCACTAAAACGACTGATGAAAAAACAACAGATATAGTTTAAAACTTAGGTTTCTGTAACACAAAGAATACAATTTTTTTGTGTGTAGACACTTACAAAATCAGAAATGCTTCTGAAGACCCTCAAAATTCCCCAACGGAAAACAGTTACAATTCAAGCCTATCCAGGACCTCTGAGAAGCTCAGGCCTTCCCATTTCAAGGAATATATACAAAGATTTCAGAGAGGTGGCCATCTGCTAAATATTTAAAAAGAACTGGGTTAAGATTTGCTTCAAAGTTATCAAGTTGGCAGAAGTTGAAGGAGGAGGTTTCCAACAATATGGGAGGGAACATACTGAATAATAGGTATTCAAGGTAGAGTTAAATAAACAAATAAATTGTTAAATAACTGTTACAAAACAACTTCATACATTCCAGAGCGGTTTATGTGAGTTTGATGAATCACAGGTCAATTTCTGAAGGTATTATTCCTAATAAGGCTTGGTCTTGGGTTTACTTGATGCCGTTTTTGTATCCACTGATAAAAATGCTCACTTAATCATGTACTGTAGATTCATGCTGCCCATTAATTCAATGCTCCAAAGCACTGTGGGCTTCCTTGGTGACTCAGACAGTAAAGAATCTGCCTGCAATGTGGGAGATCTGGGTTGGGAAGATCCCCTGCAGAAAGGAAAGGCTACCCACTCCAGTATTCTGGCCTGGAGAATTCCATGGACTGTATAGTCCATGGGGTCGCAAAAGAGTCAGACACGACTGAGCAACTTTCACTTTCACTTTCAGAGCACTATAAACTTTATTCAAATACTTTATCCCATTGAAGCTTAATAACAGCAGTTTATGAAGCAATAGTCTTTTATTCCCAATCAGTTCAGTTTTACTGACACTTATTGAGAGTTCAGCATTTGGCTGAGTACTCCTGCCCCTTGGAAAGTTACTTATACATACATATTCAAGGAATGTAAGTGACCTGAATTGGAACAAATCAAACTCTGAGTACTCTGACAGTGAGCTGAACCCACAAAATAGCTATACTTCATCAAAAAGGGCATGGATGCTTTCCCCTTACCAAAAACAGAAGAAAAATTAATGTTTTCTTTTATTCAACCAACAAACAGCATCAGAGTTCTATCACATATCACTACAGGTCCACAATACAAGAGTGGTCATAAACACAATTCTAGTTGTTGTTAAATTATATGTATAATGGAAAATCTCCTATCCTAAGACCTGTTTAGGAGTATCTTACTTTTTCAAAAAGTTAAGTATCCAGAACTAGAATTCAGTAACTGAAGTTTAGAACATGCCCATCCTCTACTAAGGAGCAGTGACTAGAGTTCCAGAACACTCCTAGCAAATCTACTCTGCAGTATACCTTAAGTTTGAGAAGCTGGGTTTTTAAACTTCTCTACCTTCCAGAACTGGGATAGTATCTCAACATTGCTTACTATCCATAGAGAAATACAGCTTCATTTCCCTCAATATCATTCACTGAAAGCATATTAATTTAAAATTCATAAAAGTATTTATGAGAATACTAAAACATTGCTAAGATTTCCCTAAAGTGCTTGTATTTTTATTTTTATGTGAAACCACAATCCTGATTATTTTATTGCACTATTCAAGACTTAAATTTCATTACAAACATATTCTTTAGTGCAATCATCTCACAGTATATGCCAAGTTAATACCTGTTCTCATTTTTAGTGCTACTTGAGCTACAATAAAGCTTCTTTTCCAAATGAAGATAGCACTCTGCATGCAGGCATATTATCTTATTTACTTAAAACAGATGTTCTTGGTAAGCAACTTGCAATTGGTAGCACTGCAACTCTTGTGACAATATCTAAGTTTTAAAACACTGCAAAATGATACATGCTAAGGTTTTACACCATCTCAATATAACATAAAATTGCTCACTTATTCACCTAAGGTGAACAAAAGTGACAATCTCAACCCTCACCTTTCTAAAACTGAAGGTATTTAGAAACCATGAATGTCCTATCTTCATAGTTAATACATCTCATTTCTATTAAAATTGTTATAACACTCACTAATTTCAAGTTTTAAAGTAGTGCACTGTCATAATTTTCTTATAACTATTTTTTGTTACTTTTGAAAGTAAAAAAGAACTATCGTAAAAAAAAAGAAAGAAAGAAAGAGAACTATTGTAAATTAAGTACGAGTAAGCAATCAAAATTTCAAAAAGCAGCAGAAATCAAGAGTTTGGAGGGGAAAAATGTATTTGAAAGCTGACCTTAGACTAAAACATATAAAGCTGTTTGTTTTATAAACATATGAATCATATAAAACTGAAAATCTCATTTTAAATTTTTTTAAATTGTGCATAAACATCTGTGTGTACTGTATTTTCAAACTTTAATGGTTTATGAGAAAATTCACATAAAGCATATTAAATACCATATACATAAATACCTCCATTGAAAGTTGTCATTTTATAGCTTCTTAGGCAATCCTAAGAATCCTTAATACTATCTCCTTTGCCATAAGCACTATAACAAAAGCACATAAGTTGCTCATTAAAAGAAAATATCAAAATTTCCGTGTGCTTTTAATAATAAAGACTGCTTTATCCAGATCTATTTAAAGTTCTTTGTGTTCATCAAAACAGGGATAAAGAGGTAAAGGTATGTGCCCCAGTTGATAAGACCCTGAAAAACTGATAGAACTGGTTCCAAGGCAAACCTTTGGTCTTTATGCATTTTCCCTTGAACCAGAGCTTCCTTTTCTAGACATTCTGTACTTTAAACATACAGGCAAATGTAGTACTATGTGGCACAGTGAAACATACACATGCCACACAAAAAGAGAGTACCTACATTCAGCTCTAATTTTTCTTTTTTTTTTTTTTTTGGCTCCCCTCAGGAAAAGCTGATCTGATTTTTAAGCAATTCAAAAATCCAAATTTTGGTGAACTATCACCTGAATTTTAAACGCTGGAAACCACCTGAAACTTTACATATTTAAATTTTGAGCAAAATATCTCTATGGCTATAGGCAACAATCTGTAACTCAGGCTTTATGTCAAGTACTCTGCATTAGTTTTCTATTGCCTCTGTTACAAATTACAGAGGCAAGAGTGGCTTAACACAACATACCTTACATTTCCTTATAGTTCTGGAGGTCAGAAATCCCAAGTGAGTCTTGGGACACTAGAATCAAGGTAGCTCCAGGGCAGTTCCAGGTTCCAGGGGAGAATTCATCTCCTTGTCTTTTCCAGCTTAAGATTATCTGCATTCCTTAGCTTTTGGCTCCTTTCTCCATCTTCAAAGTATATCACTCCAATCTCTGGGCCTCCATCATCTCATCTTTTTAGCTGCCGTTGACCAGTTAATTACTTTCTACCACTCATGTTGCGTGTGTGTGGCTTTTTGCTTTTTTCTAGTCTAACTGCATTTGCTTGAACCTTCAAGAAATGTTGAAAACGAATGGTCTTGTCTGATTCCTCGTTTTAGTTCACCAAGTGAGTGGTTAAGTCTGATCAAATGGTCATTACTGTATCTGAATAGTTTTCTATATCTTTTTTACCTATTGCTTATATTAGAAACGACTGCTGGGTATTATCAAAGGCATTTTTAGCATCTACTTATCTGAACTTTTCTCCTTTACTTTATTGAAATGAATTACACTAAAAAACTTTCTAATTAAGTCTTCTATAAATTCCTAGAGTAAATCATACTTGGTCAGTAGTATAATTATTCACTAATATACTGCTGGATTCTATATGCTAATGTTGTACTTATAATTGTTGCATCTATATTCACAAGTGAGAAGGCCTATAATCCGCCCACCTTTTTTTTGACACTATGTATGAAATTTGTGATATTAAAACTATGGAGAAGTCATAAAGTAAAGTGAAGATCTTTTCATCTTTTTCTAGGGCTCGGACTAATTTAAGTAGCACAGGTCTAATCTATTTGAAATTAATAACAGATAACATTATTGAACATTTTATTAGCTATAAACACGTTACAAGTATTGAGTCTTGTAAATAATGCTGTGGATTCACCTTGTCTTTTTCAACAGATCTCTATTCATCTTTCTAATTTCTTGCTTGTTAATCTCTTCAGGTATTCCATTTTAGGGAGAAGTTAATTTGGTTAATGTGTATTTTGATAGAATATCCATTTGCTAGCTTCAAATTTGTTTATACAATGCTACATGCAGTTTCTATTCTTTCAAACTCATAAAATGCATGACTCTCTTCTTCCTCACTAATCTCAATTTTAATTGCTCTCAACTTATTTCCTTAATCAGATCTAAGAAGAATTCATCTTATTTTCTTGTCTTTACAAAATCAAGTTTATAAATTTACTTATCCTTTTATTTTCTATGTCTTTAGTTTTAATGTTTACCTCTGTTAATTCTTTCTACTTTCTTTTGGTTTGTTATTTTTTAAGTTCCTTTAAGATGTGAACTAAGTTCCTGGACTATTCATTAAGCTTTTATCTATCTATATCTTCTCTTTAAACTCAGCTTTCAGACTTCCCTGCTGGTCCACTGATTTAAGAATCCACCTTGCAATGCAGGGGGTGTACGTTCAATCCCTGATCTGAGAACTAAAATCCCACATGTCACAGGGCAACTAAGCAGGTGCACCACAACCAGAGTAGCCCATGCACCTGCAACTGCTGAGCCCACATGTCCTAGAGCCCGTGTGCCACAAGAGCAGTCTGTGTGCCACAATTAGAGAAAGCCCACGTGATGCAACAAAGACTCAGCACAGCCAAAATTAAAACAAAACAACAACAAACCCAAAGATAAACAAAAAGAAAACTCAACTTTGTAATACTAACAATCAAACATCACACATGAATTCCACTGGATTCTGGATCAGAATCAACCAGGTAATTAATTAAAATAAATATGCTATAAATTTATTTTAGTAATTGGGCAAATTTTATATGAACATGTAATAAATGATACTATTTGAAATACTGATTATTTCTGAAGAGTGATGATTGGCCTTATTTTTAAGACGTGCACACTGAATTGTTTAGGCATGGAATGTTATGACATCTGCAACTTAGTTTTTAATAGGTTATGAACGGAACTATTTCCTCACAAAGTTTGTGTGTGAAACCCTAACTCTAGTACCTGAGAATGTGACCATTTTAGAAATAGGGCCTTTAAAAAGCTAATTTAAGTTAAAGTAAGTCCAGTAACCTTAGATATGCAGATACCACCACCCTTATGGCAGAAAGCAAAGAAAAACTAAAGAGCCTCTTGAAGAAAGTGAAAGAGGAGAGTGAAAAAGCTGGCTTAAAACTCAACATTCAAAAAATGAAGATCATGGCATCTGGTTTCATCACTTCATTGCAAATAGATGGAGAAACAATGGAAACAGTGACAGACTTTATTTTCTTGGGCTCCAAAATCACTGCAGATGGTGACTGCAGCCATGAAATTAAAAGATACTTGCTCCTTGGAAGAAACGTTATGACAAACCTAGACTGCATATTAAAAAGCAGAGACATCACTTTGCCAACAAAGGTCCGTCTAGTGAAAGCTATGGTTTTTCCAGTAGTCATGCATGCATATGAGAGTTGGACCATAAAGAAAGCTGAGCACTGAAGAATTGATGCTTTTGAACTATGGTATTAGAGAAGACTCTTGAGAGTCCCTGGGACTGCAACGAGATCAAACCAGTCAATCCTAAAGGAAACAGTCCTGAATATTCATTGGAAGGACTGAAGCTAAAGCTGACATTCCAATACTTTAGCCACCTGATGCAAAGAACTGACTGCTTGGAAAAGACCCTGATGCTGGGAAAGACTGAAGGCAGGAGGAGAAGGGGATGACAGAGGAAGACATGGTTGGATGACATTACCAACTCGATGGACATGAGTTTGAGCAAGCTCCAGGAGTTGGTGATGGACAGGAAAGCCTGGTGTGTTGCAGTCCACAGGGTCGCAAAGAGTCAGACACAACTGAGGGACTGAATTGAACGGACTGAAGGCCATAATGGTGGGCCCTAACCCAGTGTGACTGGTGACCTTTTAAGGGGAGTACAGAACACAGGGAGAGACAACAGGGAAACACACAAGGGAAGTCAACCAAGTGAAAAGGCAGCAAGAGGGCAGCCATATGCAAGTCAAGGGGAGAAGCTTCAGAGAAAAGAACCCTGTCAGTTCCCTGATCTTGGACTTTCATCCTCCAGAACGGTGAGAAAATAAGTTTCTGCTGTTTAAGCCAGCCAGTCTCTGGTACTCTGTTCTGGCAGCTCTAGCAACCTAATACAAATGGTTCCTGGGGAAAAAGGATAAATATAAGGAGAGAGAGAAAGTAAAACTGGCAAGACCTTACTGTTGCTCAATCTAGGTAGAAAGTATACGGATGTCCACCATATCATTCTTTCAATTTTACATAAGTTTAAACTTCTCCAAAATAGAAGTTTGAAGTTTTCCAAAATGAAAAGTTCAGGGGAAAAATTTCACCAAGAAATTCACACACGTACCCACATATATATATGTTTGTATTTGTCTGCTAGAGCTGTCATAACAAAATACCAAGACTGGCTGGCTTAAGCAATAAAAATGTATTCTCACAGTTCTGCAAGGTGGAAGCTGAAGATCAAGGTGTCTGCAGGTTCGGTTTTCTCTGAGGCCTCTCCTTGACTTGCAGACAGCTTTCACATGGCTCTGCTCTGTGTGTGCCCAGCCCTGGTGTCTCTCAGTACACTCAAATTTCCTTTTCTTGTAAGGACACGAATCAGACTGGACTGACTTAATCACCTCTTTGGGCTTCCCAGGTGGCTCAGTGGTAAAGAATTTGCCTGCCAAGCAGGACACACAGGTTCAGTCCTTGGCTCGGGAAGATCCCCCAGAGAAGGAAATGGAAACCCATTCCCTTATTCTTGTCTGGAGAATCTCATGGACAGAGGAGCCTGGTGAGCTATATAGTCCATGGGGTCAGAAAAGAATGAGAGATGACTCAGTGACTAAACAACAAACAAATCATCTCTTTAAAGACCATATCTCCAAATGAGATTATGTTCTGAAGTGCTAAGGGTTAGGGACTTCCATGTTTGAATTTTGGAGGGACACAATTCAGCTCATAACCAGATCGTTATCCTTGTCCTTACAGTCTTATGTCTTTAAACAAAGAATGTTAAGTCTATGATTTCTTTAATTCTTTTCTAGCCATTTGTTTCTCTTTCAGGATTTCTAGTACCTTCAAGATAGGTCTAAACCTGTCTTCCAGGTAACCATGAGTTATACGTAAGGATTTACACTTTCTGTGTGTGGTTTCTCTCTACTATTCTGTATTTATTTATTCAAGTTAATTTTTTAGCACAATGATGTAGCCTCCAGTCATGGCTAATCTCTTTATCAATTTGTCTCCTAAATTTAAGAATTCAGAATTGTTTTAGTTCCTGAAACTACATTTGTGTTCTAACTCTACTTCTTTGACAGTTATCATTACTTTGCAAAAGTTTCTTTTCCTATTGCCTATTAATCCTGTGTTCCACAGAAGCTACCTGTTCAATGTACTCAGCCTTATTTTCCTTCCCCAAATTGCTGAATTCCTTGAAGGTTCTTCCCTACTCATAACTGTTCCCTCAGCATCCAGATAGGTCAGACTACTGTTATCTATTAGAGGAAAAAAACAGCAGGTAATAAAAAACATGAAAATTTTCAGCACCAAGTACCAAACATGTTAACTAACTTAACCCTCTGCTGGAGCACTGGAATTAAGTTTATAAGAGCGTGCCCACCAGGTTCAGTTCAACTCAACAGAAATTAATAGGACCGCACTGACCTCTGAGCACAAAGCAAGCAGCAAATTGTCAAGTCAGCAATGTGGGCTAAGGTCAACATTTTCCCACATTATTTCCCTGTCCTACCTTCACTACTTCACAGTGCAGTGTATCTCCCTATTCATAACTACGATTAGTAACAAAACAGTAAAAATTTCTTAAAAATAACAAACAAGTCACATTAGTGTTGCCAGCCATGTCTGACTCTTTGCGACCATATGGATCATGGCCTGCCAGGCTCCTCTGTTCATGGAATTCTCCAGGCAAGAATACTGAAGCAGATTGCTTCAGTATTGCTTTCCTACTCTAGGGGATCCTCCTGACCCAGGGATTAAACCTGCATCTCCTGCACTGGTAGGTGGATTCTTTACCACTCCACTACCATTTATCCCAATAATCCTATTGGGGCCAAGTATTACCCATATTTTACAAAGGTACAAGGTGACTTTAGAGAAAGTTAAGTGTTTTAAAGCCAGGTCTATTTACATAAACACTTATAGTCTCTTCATAACTAACATTCCTTCTACTTCCACATTCATTTGTGTGATCTCAGGCACATAAATCTTTCTAGGCCTTATCTGTCCATCTGTAAAATGATGATACTAATACCACCTAACTCACAAGGCTAGTATACAAACCCAGTGAGTGAATGAAGGCAAGTAAAGTGATTAGAACAGTGTCTGGCATACAATGCTCCTAATATTATTATTTATTTGGCATCCTGTAGCTTACAAATATGATTTTTTACTCAAATAATTCAAAAGAATCTCAATGATCTGACACTTATCAGATCCACAAGTGGCTATAATGACAATTTGGGGTCATATTTCTGATTGCTTAACCTACTCACTGTAGCATTTAAAAGCTAACATGACCCATCTCATGGTAACATTGTAAAACTCAGTTCTCCACAATAGTCACTTTGAATCTAATCACCTTTTTTTTTTTTCATTAGAAAAGTTCAGAAGTCAAATTCTGTACTTTGTTATAACTTTTAAAAAAGAAACAAATTTCTAATCTAATTAGCTATCCATTAAACAGCTTCTTGGAGAAGGCAATAGCACCCCACTCTAGGACTCTTGCCTGGAAAATGCCATGGACGGAGGAGCTTGGTGGGCTGCAGTCCATGGGGTCGCACAGAGTCAGACACGACTGAAGTGACTTAGCAGCAAACAGCTTCTAACATAAAAAAGTAGCAGTAGTGTTCGGGTGTGAACAAAAAAGGACTTAACCTTGAAAACACCTCAAAAATTGGAAAAATAAACACATGTAAACAAAGGCAAAACAAAAGTAATCAAGCAAAAGTTGATGCTCTGTAAAAAGCGTCAAGAAACAGGATGATTAATTTAGATTATTCAAGAAACTAAAATGTAAAAGTAAAACGTGACAGGCTTTAACTATCTAAACTAGACTAGCATATATATAAGCAATTTAAAGCTACATATTTTGAAGAAAGGAGGAGGCAATGGCACCCCACTCCAGTACTCTTGCCTGGAAAATCCCATGGACGGAGGAGCCTGGTAGGCTAAAGTCCATGGGGTCGTAAAGACAACTGAGCGACTTCACTTTCACTTTCACCCTGGCTGAGATCTTCCTTGTAGCTCAGATGGTAAAGAATCTACATGCAGTGCAGGAGACCTGAGTTCGATCCCTGGATCAGGAAGATCATCTGGAGAAGGGACTGGCAATCCACTCCAGTATTCTTGCCTGGAGAATCCCATGGATAGAGGAGCCTGAGGGGCTACAGTTCGTGGGGTCACAAAGAGTCGGACACGACTAAGCGACTAACCCACCCACCAACATTTTGAAGAAAAGTCAATAACAAGACTGTAGAAATGTGTACGTTTTATAGTCTGTGGGTAAGTATAAATCATCCTATGACATTCCGAGGCAAGATGAATGGGATGACCAAAAATCTACTAATTATGAGGCAGCCAAAATACAATGGTTTCTTCAGTGCTTCAGTATAAGTAGATTAGCTGATGCTCTCTATAGTTATAATATGAAATTAAATTGTCATTTTCCAGTGATATTTACCCAATAGCACTGTATTAGAAATGAGAATATAATCAGGTTTCAGGTTAAATATGTGCTACTGATTTATGTCACTCTCTCTGGTTATGTTTTTATTTGGGCTACTGCCTATAGCCAAACTTTGCAAACAGAGATGCAAGTCAGTCTTTGGTGATAACCAAAAAAAAAAACATTTTACTCAAAAATCAGAACACGTGATAAAATTAGTGGGTGAAAGTTTAATGAGCCCATGGCAGAGCAGAATAGCCTAGAAAATTAGCATGTCACTTCTTCATTAGCTGGCATTCCAAAACTTCAGCTATTCTCCATCATCACAATAATCAAATTAAATGTACCTATATTAAACAAAGAGCTGACTCATTGGGAAAGACCCTGATGCTGGGCAAGATTGAAGGCAAGAGAAGGGGACAACAGACGATGAGATGGTTGGATGGCATCACCAACTCGATGGACATAAGTTTGAGCAAGCTTCGGGAGTTGGTGATGGACAGGGAAACCTGGCGTGCTGCAGTCCATGGGGTCACAAAGAGTTGAACACCACTGAGTGACTGAACTGACTGAACTGACATCAAATGAACCAGCTTATTATCTGATCCATGAAAAGAAGCTATTATCACCAAACATTAAGACGTATGTAGAAGAATTCAGTGAGATAAAGTCTTCTAAACTACTAACATGTTTGTTACAGTAAGTACTTAATAAACAGTGGGTATCAGTAGTAGTATATATATTCAAATTCCAAATGAGAGATGTGATTCTGCTTCAGTGTTGGCACTGTTATAGTCCTATTTCTGAGTAGTAATTTAATAAAATCATCTTAATCCTGAAAGCAATTAATTCCATCCTCACAAATGAAAAGGACCAATCACTACAAGTAAAAAAAAAAAATCAATCCAACATTGTTGAATCTCTTTATATAACTACATAGAAAAACAATCACATCCTTGAGGTAAAAAAATACCAGAGATAACAAAGCAATTCTGAAATTACAATGAATGCTTTTAACTTACTGATTAACTAAATCAGATACCGTCTTAGAGCCATCATCTGCTTCTTCTTCCATTTCAGAGTCCATACCATTGTCACCTTGTGAATGACATTAAAAAAAAAAATTGAAAACACACTTATAAGACAAAAAGTCAGAGCAACATATCATTATACAGAAAGTTTCATCTATAAAGTGACAGATTAAGAAACGTGACACTTGTTGAAAGATGACAGTTTTAATTCTTATATTTAAAATGCCTTTTTGGGTATCTGTCCTATTACCTATTCTATAAATGCATAAAATGTATATAAATGAGAATGTGTGTGTATATATATATATATATATGCATATATATACTTACAGACTATACACACATGTACACATCTTTTACCAATTATAGATTCCATTAAACCATTTTACATTTTAAAGAGGTGTTATCTCTAGAAATTGAAAGTCTCCATTTTTTTGTTCCTTCTCTTGTAACGCTAATACTAAAATCCTTGTAGAGTCAAAAAAAAGCAGCTTAAAAATCCAAAATTCTACAGGTAATGTATGGCAAAGAAGAGTCTTACTTTAGGCAGTTAGACAAATGTCAGGAATTTGCAAGAAATTATTCTAACTCTGCATTTGGCTCTTATTAAAGCAGGCAATGGCAACCCACTCCAGTACTCTTGCCTGGAAAATCCCATGGACAGAGGAGCCTGGTAGGCTGCAGTCCATGAGGTCGCTAGGAGTCGGACTTCACTTTCATTTTTCACTTTCATACATTGGAGAAGGAAATGGCAGCCCACTCCAGTGTTCTTGCCTGGAGAATCCCAGGGACGGGGCAGCCTGGTGGGCTGCCATCTATGGGATCGCACAGAGTCAGACACAACTGAAGTGACTTAGCAGCAGAGCAGAAATGGTACTCAATGGATAATTAGAAGCAGTGAGAAAGCAAAAAACTAAAAAATATCTTAAGAGAAGTCTTTGCCTTCTTAATAATTTTTTATAGAATTTTGGATAAACTTTTTTCACACAAACTTCAATGTTCTTACCTACATAACTGATTTGGAAAAACCACACATACATCAAAAAGTCCATTCCTGAGATGCTATTCTACGATATAAACTATAATTTTCTATAAAGAGAAGTAAAAACATTAATTAATGACTAAGAATAAAGCTGAAGTCAAGTAAAAATACCTCATGATTTATGCTAAATATAGTATTAACTATCTATACTAAGTTACCAGAAGGTAGAAATATGCATTCTTACCCTCAAGAATCTTCAAAATTTTTTTTTCAGACAGGAGCTCTAGCTGTTCCTGGCAAAGTCTTTTAATTTCTTCTATTGAACAGTTCTAAAGAAAATGATATTTTTAAAAATGCATTTATATAATACAGCACGAAAGTAAACTAGAAAACAGCAAGCATTAAAAAAAATTCTTGCTTAGCAAAGTTGTGCAGTCAAACCAAAGAAAAGTCACATATATCTTTTTTATAGGATAAAATCTGAAGACCTGCCAGTTAACATGCAAACATTATAATTTATAGTTTTAATTGGAACATATAAAGTCATGTTAACTATGAAAGAACAAACTAAAGAGTGAGTCAGGTGACCAGATATTGTTAATAGTAGCCTATTTCAGTTCAGTTCAGTCGCTCAGTCGTGTCCGACTCTTTGCGGCCCCATAAACGACAGCACGCCAGGCCTCCCTGTCCATCACCAACTCCCAGACTTCACCCAAACCCATGTCCGTTGATTCGGTGATGCCATCCAACCATCTCATCCTCTGTCGTCCCCTTCTCCTCAATCTTTCCTAGCATCAGGGTCTTTTTAAATGAGTCAGCTCTTCACATCAGGTGGCCAAAGTATTGGAGTTTCAGCTTCAGCATCAGTCCTTCCAATGAATATTCAGGACTGATGTCCTTTAGGATGGACTGGCTGGATCTCCTTGCAGTCCAAGGGACTCTCAAGAGTCTTCTCCTATTTATGTTAGGCGAATACCACTAAAGGCTTAAATATTCTAGCCCTGGCTCTGTTCATCTTAGATATATATGCTGTTGGGTTTAACTTGCCTAAGTCTTTTTTCCATATCAGTAAAATTACAACACCACATACGTTTCTGAGTAATTTTCAGAAATAAACATACAAAAATATTTAAGACTTTAATGAAATACAGGCTATTACCAACTATCATTGCATACTGTGGTCTTCCCTGGTGACTCAGTTGGTAAAGAGTCTGCCTGCAACGTGGAAGACCCGGGGTTCAATCCCTGGATCGGTAAGAGCCCCTGGAGAAGGAAATGGCAACCCACTCCAGTATTCTTGCTGGGAGAATTCCATGGAGAGAGCAGCCTGATGGGCTACAGTCCATGGGGTCACAAAGAGTCTGACATGTGAGTGACTAACACTTTCACTTTCTTTCTTTTATTACATACTGTTACACATTAGTATACTACTTCTTAAAGCAAAAGAATCAGTGTATATCTAATCTAGTTACTTAAATTGCCAATATTTAATAGAATTATTCCCAGAAGGTCAAAAAATTCCTTACCTAAATACAGTTAAGTGTCCCATTTCTTTCTGGCAAATTTTTCAAGACACAAAGCCATTATGGTTCTGCAAAATCCCTATATCTTTTTGAAGTAGCTTAGTTGAAAACATACAATTATAATTTCCATTAAGTAAAATGACTGCTACAAAGAAAGTTTTTGTATATCTCTATATAGTGGGGAACCTGCTAGTGTATGTCATGAAGTACCTTTAACACATCAGGAAGCATCTTCTGTAACTTCTTCTCTCCTATGATACAGAAACACTGTCGAAGCATTTCTTTTTTGTCTGATATATAGAAACTAACTGGTTTTAACGCCACAGTCAGGTCTAATCCACCTTCTTCAAGGTCACTGTGCTCTGCCAAGAATAACTCTTTTTCCAGAGGTGGCAAAAGATATTTGGCCTCCTAAAATTAAGACATAAAGAACCATTAAACAATAAAAATATGTCTATAACATCATACATCATTTAATAAAATCTTTACTAAACATTTTCAAATGCTTTGGTTGCATAAATCAATTATTTAAAACCACAAAAAAGACTATTTAATTGCTCAGTATTCTTTGACATTACTCTCCAGGCTGTAATCATCAGCAAATTGATAAAAAGTGAAGAAATAATAATATCTTACAACACGCAAATGAAAATATACTCAATATTGAATAATTTTCTACAATTTCAGACTTCTGAAGAATATGATACTCCTCCAGTAGACCATTCACCCAAGAATTTTATGTATGTATGGTCATTCTTAATTCTTAAAACAAATAGGATAGCAGCAAAATGTTACAAATCACATATATAATAAAGTACCACTGCTTACCAGAAGCTACTGTCATTTTTAAAACTGTTAAATATCCAATCATATTCAAAGCCGGCAAGTAATTTAAGACAATTCAATCAACTTTGCCTCCTATTTTCCAAATCTATCCAGTCTCTCAAGTCTACTGCCAGAATGCTGATTCAAGGCAACATCCTCTTTGCCTAGATTACCTCCAGGTGGCATGAGTGGTAAAAAACCTGCCTGCCAAGAGATGCAGGTTCGATCCCCAGATGGAGAAGATTCCCCTGGAGTCAGAAATGGCAAGCCACTCCCGTATTCTTGCCTGCAGAAACCCATGCACAGAGGAGCCTGGTGGACTACAGTCCCTGGCCACAAAGAGTCAGACAGGACTGAGTGACTGAGTTCACACACACTGGACTCCCTATATCTAATCAAAGGTTTCGCCAATCTGTTTTGTATACTGTCACCAAAATGGATTTTATAAAACGCACACATAATCATCCTCCCTATTTGTAAGACTTCCCAGTGAAGTACTTCTCATAAAAATACAGTTTAGTTCTGTATGCAAATGCTTACACAATCCTTATTACTGGTCTTCTCATAATAACAGAGTACCAAAAATATGCAAACTATTTAAGATAAGAATGGTGATATCCAAAAATGAAATCAGACAATGCTTGCTCCTTGGAAGAAAAGCTATGACAAACCTAGACAGCATATTAAAAAGCAGAGACATCACTTTGCCCACAAAGGTCCGTCTAGTCAAAGCTATGGTTTTTCCAGTAGTCATGTATGCATGTGAGAGTTGGACCCTAAAAAAAGCTGAGCACCGAAGAGCTGATGCTTTTGAACTGTGGTGTTGGAGAAGACTCTTGAGAGTCCCTTGGATTGCAAGGAGATTCAACCAGTCAATCCTGAAGGAAATCAGTCAAAATATTCATTGGAAGGACTGATGTTGAAGCTAAAACTCCAATACTTTGGCCACTTGAAGTGAAGAACTGATTCACTGGAAAAGACGCTGACACTGGGAAAAATTGAAGGCAGGAGGAGAAGGGGATGACAGAGGATGAGACAGTTGGATGGCATCACCGACTCGATGGACAAGAGTTTGAGCAAGCTCTGGGAGTTGGTGATGGAAAGGGAAGCCTGGCATGCTGCAGTCCATGGGGTCACAAAGAGTCGGACACAACTGAGTGACTGAACTGAACTGATCCAAAACTAAATCTAGAAGGAATAGAAAAACTCAATATATCTATAACCATCAAAGAAAGTGGGGGAGAAAAAAAGGTGAGAGGCATTAAGGAAAAATACACTACCCCTAGAAAAATCCACCAGACCCAAAGAGCTGTATGGTCCAACAGTCAAGTACACCCTTGAAAGAAAGGTATAAAGTACTCTGGAATACGTGAAAAAAAAAAAAAATGTTAAGTTTTCCCAACTCAATCCATAGCCCAATACTAAAACAAAACAGGGTAACTACAAAAATAAAAACCTTAATCTGATTTAACTTAACATAAACACAAACGTATTTAATAAAAATACTGAATTACAGTCGAGTAGAACCACCAAATCAACAAATCAAATAGGATTTATCTCAAAAAGCAAGGACAATTTATCAATAAAATTACATTATCAGATTAAAGAAAGAAAACTGTATGACCCCTCAACAGAATGCCCCAAAGGTAACTGATAAGACTCCACAAAATCTCGGAAAAACCAGAATTAAAAATTTCCTTAATTTGATCAGATATCTTTCAGAACCTATGACAAATAGATTTACTGATATAAAAGTTAAAAACTGTTTCTACTACAAAAAGGAATGGGAAAAGAATGCCTGCTATGAATGCCTGTGTTCAACACTACACTAAATGATTGAAAAAAAAGAAAAGAAAAGAAAAAAGCCTTAGATAATGCAAAATAACAAAAAAATAAGAAATATCAAGGCTGACGAGTCAATGAAGGGGCTGCGTATCAAACAATTAATGAGGAAGCATAAAGAAAGCCTTCCATTTCCCATCATGTGTGTTGTATATATTTAAAGCATGCAGTCCTGCAACTGGTTTTTTTGTGTTTTTATTTTTTTCCTGCATCTGTTTTATAATGTGAGCAAACTTTTTTTTTTTAATGGCATTATTTTGCCAGGTTGAAGGCACATAAAGAGGGGTTTTATTTCGTTTTGTTTTTTAACTTATTTTAATTGGAGGCTAATTACTTCACAATATTGTGGTGGTTTTTGCCATACATTCACATGAATCAGCCATGGGTGTACATGTGTTCCCCATCCTGATCCTCTCTCCCACCTCCCTCCCCATCCCATCCCTCAGGGTCATCCCAGTGCAGCAGCCCTGAGAACCCTGCCTCATGCATGGAACCTGGACTGGCGATCTATTTCACACATGATAATATACATGTTTCAATGCTATTCTCTCAAATCATCCCACCCTCGCCTTCTCCCACGGAGTCTTTACATCTGTGTCTCTTTTGCTGTCTCACATATAGGGTCATCGTTACCATCTTTCCAAATTCCATATATATATGTGTTAATATACTGTATTGGTGTTTCTCTTTCTGACTTACTTCGCTCCGTACAATAGGCTCCAGTTTCATCCACTTCATTAAAACTGATTCAAATGTATTCCTTTTAATAGCTGAGTAATATTCCGTGTGTACATGTACCACAGTAAAGAGGGCTTTTATAATCAGATATTGGATTCCAATGTAGGTGTTATTAACAAATTGGTAACTACCAATAAACTTCCTTAATCTCTTTGCTCCTCAATTTTCTCAACTTGTATAAAGTAGATGACGAGAAGTAAAGCGGGGCTTGCAAGGGCACTGAAGGCTAGTTCCTGACCCAGACTTTTCAGGGAGACTAAGGTGACCACAGGAGTGGAAGGAGCTAAAGGCAATCATCAGACGATCAGCAAACCCAGAAATTTTAAGTTCAAGTCGTGGGAGTGTGGGGTTCAAGGGAACTTAGGAACGTGAACTTCAGACACTGGATCCCGTAAGACCGCAGCCTTAACAGGAGCGACAGCAGGCTCCGCATCCCGCAGTCACATTCTGCTCTTCGCCCGCCTTCTGAAACCGCGGCCGCTTCGAGAAGCGACGAGAAAGACGCGCACGCACCTGCTGCAGGGAGCCGGAGACGCTGGAAGATGAGTCAGTGCTTCTCCGCTTCCGACGCTCACCGCGCTCCACGCCGCTGCCACCCCAGCAGCTGCCGCCGCTCCCACCGCCGGTGACACTTCCACTCACGCTAGTGTTCCCACAGCAGGTGACGCTTCCGCAACCGCTTGCGCTCCCGCAGCCGCTGGTGCTTCCACTGCCACTGCTGCCTACGGCGGGGACCAGGTCCGGCGCTGCGAGGGCCGCCGCCGCCTCCTGACCGCTTCGTTTGCGCCGCTTCTCCCTGGAAGACTTCTTCCCCGTCATGATCCCACTCCAGCAACCATCCGGTGAGAGAACCCGTCTCCTGATGGACCAAAAGCCTCCCGCAGCGGCGAGCTGCAGGAGCTGGCGTCGCAGCTTGACGTCACTTCCGGTCGCGCCGCAAACGTCTAGAGTCGTTTCTGAAGGCGGGGTGGGGGCCAATCAAGCTGCCTCCGCCTACTGCGGAGGTTGGCTGTAGAGTTTGAGCGCGGTTGAGCGGTGTGTGAGGACTTTTGTTGTATGTTTCCATATACAAAGAACCATAGATGGAGCGTTACAATAGCTTTTTGCCTTGTTGATACTGTTTTTCAATCTTTGTCAGTATGCAATACACAGTAAGCTGAAGGTATATTGTTTGATCTTCCGATTTCCTTTGTCTTTCAATTTTTGTTTGACTCAACAACAATGAGGCAAATTTAGGAGAAACTCATTATCATCATCACATGGACGATTTTTTTTAATGTGTTTTAAGAATTTGTACATGAAGAAGGCATTAGCACCCCACTCCAGTACTCTTGCTGGAGAATCCCAGGGACGGCAGAGCCTGGTGGGCTGCCGTCTATGGGGTCGCACAGAGTCGGACACGACTGAAGCGACTTAGCAGCAGCAGCAAGAAGTTGTACAAGAGCAGTTTCTTGCTTCTTTGTTTTTACCCATTAACACTACTTTCTAGGCATGATTCCTTTTCACTTCTGAAGGCACTTGGCGCTTTTATTTATCCTTTCTCAATTTATTTAATAGTCAAATACTGGCGTCTTGGTTATTGACCTTCCGGCACATGTCAGAAAAATACCGCCGTAAATAACAAGAAAAAAATTACATTATTTTGTACCCCAAAAAAGAAATTGATCAAAAGTTATTGGCACGTTATTTTTCTTGTTTTATGTAATCGAGTTTGTTTGAAAAAGAAAGGCTGAGGCAATTTAAAATGTCACCTGAAATCTTTTTAAATGTAAGTTCTAACATATGATAAGATTAGTTTTAACTTGGATTCTTGGCTTACAATGTTGAATACTGTTCCACTGATTAGAACGCTATTTCCTCATGATGGATACTCTGATGTACCATTTATCTACGAAAATAAGTATATCGATCTTTTAAATGTAAATTAGTTCTTTCTGTTGAGGAACGGGGAGCAGGAATAAAATACTATTGGCATATCAATGTTCCTACCTTTTCTCTCTCCCTTCTTTCCTCATAAACTGCTGTTTCATACTAGTTCTTGGTTTTTTGAAAGGGAGGAAAGCAAGAAGAGTTTAGGAGTGAAGGTGACCAGTAAAAGAATCCAAGGCCATTTTTAAAAGGGATTTGAGGCAAGAAGTGCAAAAGAAAAAGAGAAGTGTATGAGGGCAGCAGTGGAAGAGCGAATTTGGGGCGTACCTCTGGAGATTATGTATTTCTTGCATAGAGTGCGTGAGGGACAAGTGAGTTTGTGAAAATAGATTATGGATCAGAGTTTTATCACTGTTAACTTTGCAGGCTGCCCTGTAGTATTTTGGATCTAAACACAAACCTGGTTTTAAAATCAGAGATCAAGGGCTTCCGTGGTGGCACAATGAATAAAAATCTGCCTGACACTGCAGGGGAAACGGATTCGATCCCTGCTCTGGATACGTGCCACAGAGCAACTAAGACATAACTACTGAAGCCTGAGCATCCTAGAGTCTGCTTGCTACAGGTACTGAGCCTGCGTGCCCTGGAGCCTGTGCTCCGCAACAAGAGAAGTCACCACAGTGAGAATCCTGTGCCTAAGTGAAGAGTAGCCCTCTCTCATGGCAACCAGAGAAAGTCCAAGCAAAGCAGTGAAAACCTAGCATAACCAAAAATGAATAAATAAAATATTACTCCATGAGCTATCACCTCACATCAGCCAGAATGACCATCATCAGAAAATCCACAAACAATAAATGGTGAAGAGAAAGGACCCCTCCTACATTAATGGTGGGAATGTAAACTGTTACAGCTTCTGCAGAGAACAGGATGGAGGTTACTTACAACACTAAAATTAGAGCTACCACATGACCCTACAATCCCACTCCTTATCTGGAGAAAAACATGATCCAAAAGAATACATGCACCCTAGTGTTCACTGCAGCACTGTTTAGAATAACCAAGACGTGGAAGCAACCTAAATATCCATCAACAGAGGAATGGATAAAGATATGATACACATATACAATGGAATATTACTCGACCATTAAAAAGAATGAAATAATGCCATTTGCAACAAAATGGACCTAGAAATTGTCCTACTGAGTGAAGTAACTCAGACAGAGAAGGGAAATATCATAGGGCATCCTTTATATGTGGAATCTAAAAAGAAATGATACAAATGAACTTACTTACAAAACAGAAACAGACTCACAGAGAACAAGCTTATGGTTGCCAGAAGGAACGATGGGGGGACAGGATAGTTAGGGAGTTTGGGATGGACATTGCACACTGCTGTATTTAAAATGGATAACTGACAAAGACCTACAACCCATGAAACTCTGTTCAATGTTATGTGACATCCTGGGAGTTTGGGGGAAAATGGATATCTGTACGGGCTTCTCCGGTTAAAGAATCTGCCTGCAATGCAGGAAATATAGCAAATGTGGGTTCAATCCCTGGGTCAGGAAGATCCCCTAGAGGAAGGCGTGGCAATCCATTCCAGTGTTCTTACCTGGAGAATCCCATGAACTGAGGAGCCTGCCAGGCTACAGTCCATGAAGTCACAAAAAGTCAGACACAACTGAAGCAGCTGAGCACACACGCCCACATGGATACATGTGTATGTATGGCTGAGTCTCTTTGCTGTTCACCTGAAACTATCACAACATTGTTAATCGGCTATGGTGGTGGACTTGCTATCACCTGTTCTTGGGTGTTGTCCCTCCTTTCTGACCCCCAGGGAGACTTTCTGTGCATGTGTGAAGTCTCCCTTGCCCCAAAGGTAGGAAATGTTATGATCTCTTGATCTTTGACTCAAACAGGATTTAGCCCTTCTCTGTTCCTGCCTTGACTGTTATCTTAAAATGTCTTCAAGAGGCAAAATCTGGCTATTTACCCTGTTTCTGTTGTTATTTCTACTTCGAAGTGCAAGCAGGAGGCTCATTGTAAATATCTAACCTGGAGCTCACCTGCCCTCTTCCTCAGGAAATGTAAACAAGAAGCTAGTTGTGAATGTCTAGCCTGGAGCCCATCTATCTCCTGCCTCACGATGGAATTGCCTATGTTGTAGGTCAAAACTGATTGTATGTTGGCAGTTTCATATGGTTCAACCCAATATTAAAGAAGTTAAGAGGCCCAGCACTGAATAATGTTATGAACTTAAAGCTCTGTGAGCAAACAAAGGACTGTTTTTCTGCCCGAAGACAAATACATGGTAGGCTGGACAGAGTGGGATTTACATGTGTTTTTGTAACTACTCTTCAGCAACTCAGTAAGCATGAATCACTGTGGTTGTCTAGGGATAGGATGTATTAGTGCTAGAGGCAATCAGTACTTCTCTGGAATTTTATAAAGATTCACTAGGTGAGAAATTTGCTCTATCTTATGCGTGCTTAGTTGCTCAGTCGTGTCTGACTCCCTGCGGCCCCACAGACTGTAGCCCAGCAAGCTCCTCTGTCCGTGAAATTTTCCAGGCAAGAATACTGGAGAGCAGGTTTCCATTTCCTCCTCCAGGGAATCGTCCCTATCCAGGGATCAAACCCACTTCTTTTGCATCTCCTGAATTGGCAGGCGGGTTCCTTACCACTAGCATCACCTGGGAAGCCTGTCTTTCATCTGCCAGGTAGCTCAGACAGTAAAGAATCCGTGTTTCCATTCTGAATCCTGCTAAGATTATCAGCTTCTTCCTTTGTATTCTACTGTTTTCCCTACGAGCAACCAAAACTCACTACTGCAGGCTCTTGCTCAGTATCTTCTTCAAAATGTTGTTAGTTCTCATAAACATAAGCCAAGTATTACATATCTTTGTAGTCTCAACATATAATACAGTATCTGACACACGCTAGAGACTCCATGCTTGTTAAACTCTGTATTGAGAAGTGGTGGATCCACACACAGCTTCTTTCTGTATCACCGCTGTAGTAAATTGCATTCATGGCTCCAGGTCTTCACCTCTCTCTGTAGTTATGCCTTTTTCCATGTAATTTGATAGTGTCCTTCTTCCACAACTAGCGACATAATTCCTGCAGAGTGGAATCAGCTATATGACTTACTTAAGCTAAGGGGATGTTAAGCAGATGGGCACCAGAATCTCAACAAAAGCTTGGGCCATTAGGATGGTCCATGCATGTACTTCCACCATCACCTGAAAGTTATATACTCAGACTGGCCCATTGGTCCCAGGAGAAAGATGAGACAAACAGAGCTCAGCTGTCCCAGCTAAGCTGTCAAGTCCAGACTAGGGCAGAGTCATGAATGAGCCTACCCAGGATCAGCCAAACCCCAAACTCCTGGCTAAATTAATGCTGATAATTTTTGTAATTGTTTTCTGTGCAATATTACTGTGGGTATAGTTAACCTATATGCATACTTTCTTCTTGTTCAGTCACTCAGTTATGTCCAACTGTTTACGACCTCAGGGACTGCAGCATGCCAGGCTTCCCTGTCCTTCACTGTCTCCCGGAGTTTGCTCAAACTCAAGTCCATTGAGTCACTGATGGCATCCAACCACCTCATCTTCTTTCTAGACATCCCCTTTCCTTGTGTGAGGTTGACAAAAAAATCAGTTTGTGTTTTTCCATAAGATATTGCAGAAAAAGCCAAACGAAACGTTGGATCAATCACAATATTTCTCTGATAGTTATTAGAAGAGACTTCAAAGCTGATTTGATATCAAATGAGTCACTATTCAGTGCCACAGCTGTAAAATGGATAGTTGTGGGGTTTAAAAATTTTTTTTGGCCATGCTGTGTGGAATGCAGAATCTTAGTTCTCTAACCACTCAACCCGTGTCCCCTGCAGGGGAAGCACAGAGTCTCAACGGCTGCACTGCCACTTATTTTTATATTCTAACAGATACACCTTTGTATTTCATGGTGAGGTTCTGTGGTGTTAAAAAGAAGTGTAAGGATATTTGTGTTTAGAGTTCCAACCAATTGCTTTTATTAAAATATCATCAGGACAACACCCCCCACCCTACCCCTACCACCTACGTGGGCACATTCTCTCCCTATAGCAATAAAATCTAATCTTTTTCTTTACCTTTTGAATATTCTTTGTATATAGCAGTCATTTTCATTGTTAGGAAGATAGTAGACTTGCTTGGTTATCTTTGAAAGGAATGCTTGGTAAACACATTATATATAGCAGATATTTTACTAGGCTTTTACACAAATACCTTATTATTCTATTCTATGAAATCTCAGTGTAGAGATGTGTAAACTGGGACTTATTTAAGCAACTTGCCCTAACTTATTAGTAAGTGGTGGAAAAGTCATTGAACTATATGGATTTTTAACTCCAAAGCCAGCACTCTTGCTATATTACACTGCATCTTGTTTGCTTTTACTACTGAAGATTTAAATGATGTAGATGTGAGCAAATATTTCTTGAATTTATTAGTCCCTTTGAAGACACAAGAATGAAAGAAATGTGGCTTGAGGGATTGTTTCAGGCCACCTTTTTCAGTATCAACCTGTATCTGTGTATCAACCTGTATCTATGTATCAACGTTACATACCACTACCAACCATCACGGTAGCTATTACGATCAAGCAAAGTGGCGACTACAAATTGAGATTTTTCTCCATATTAATATCCAATTTTGTCAATTTATTAAATATGTTTTGTTGTTTTGTTACTACTGACTTGTCAAATAAAGGTTTACTTGATCTTTTTCAGTATCTTCACCTGTAAAAGATTACTAGCAGTAATGGGAATAATGATAATCTTAGGAACTAGCATAAGGTAATTGCTTAATGAATGCTGTTCAGTTTACTTAAATTTGTCTGTTCTTTCCAACACTGCTCAACTGGTTGGTTTTAAATTCAGTTGCAAACCAATGAGTAAACATTGCTATATCACATGCCTTAAATGTAGAATGATACTATCTCTATCAGAGCATATCTAATGAAAATATCATTGCCATCCAACTATTACTGATTATAATGTGTCCAGGAAACCCAAGGGAAAGTTTTAAGTCCCAGGACTTCATCTTAGGCCTAGGATCAATATCAGCCTGCCAACTTTACAGAAGGATGCTGTAAACTTTCTCCTCTAAAACTTCCATTACCTGCTTTATTCTGAAGGCTAGTTTCCTCAGTGACAGGCACCAGAGTGCTTTACTTATTGCCCTCAAAGTCAAGATCATATCTTTCTTAGTATCCGTGGAAAGCAAGCATCCTAAACTTAAACATTAAAAAAAATAAAATCTGAAAACTATTTTGTTTTTCCAAGGGGAAAAATAAAATATTTAAGAACAGGAAAACTTAAAAAAAAATAATATTCCCCCATTTTTGTTGAGATGGTAACTAGAATGGTAATTGTACCATTTTTATTCTCCTAACCTGCCTTAGTTAAGGGAAGCAAACATCATTAAGGAAACTCAGTTATGATGCTATCAAGTTAAAAAAAGAAAACTCCCACAAACAAAAAGCAAGTACTCATCACCTCTCAATATTCTTGCCACAAAAGTGTAATTTCAATTTAACCAAGCCTTTGGATTTAGCTTTCCATCTACAGGAAACAGGTGTAGCAAGCAAATTTGGAGAGGGCCACCAGAGATCGCTTTCCCTGGTATTCATAGCTTTGTGTAATCCACTCTTCTTTGAGTAACTTCCAACTAATAGAGTATCTTGATGTTGAGGGGATGTTATGTCTGTGCTTAAATTATAAAGATTCTTGTTGGTCCTGCCAGCACTCTCTCTCTCAACAACCAGTTGAGCAGCATTGCAAAGAACAAACATGAATGACTGGGCATGTCAGGGAGGTCCACAAGGCAAAAAATTGATGGCAGCCTCTGGCCAACAGCCAGCTAGGAATTGAGATCCTTAATTAAAAAGAACGGAACACTGTGCAAGGGAGCTTAAAACATACATCTTTCCTCGGTCCAGCCTTCAGATGAGACCCCAGCCATGGTGGGCTCCTTGACCGAAGCCTCATCAGGAACTAGCTAAGTTGTGGCAGGATTCTTCACTCACAGAAAATTTGAGATAACAAATGTGTGTTACTTTAAGCCATTCAGTACTGGAGTAATTTATTAATAAGCAATAGAGGGTTATAAAATTTTTTTTTTTTTTAACAAACTGGGACCTCCCTGGTGGTCCAGTGGCTAAGCTTCTGAGTTCCCAGTGCAGGGGCTGCGGGTAGGATCTCACAAGCCACAACTAAGACTCAGTGCAGTCAAATAAATATATTCTTTTTAAATAACATTTTTTACAAATATAAAACAGGAGTACGTCACATTCTGGATTGGCCAACACACTTTAAAGTCAATTATATAAAAAAGAAGAGGAAGGGGAAAAAAAAGGAGGGCTTCCCAGGTGGTCCAGCGGTTAAGAATTTGCCTTGCAAAACAAGGGACACTGGCTAGATCCCTGGTCCTGGAAGATCCCACGTGCCGTGCCGTGAGGTAACTAAGCCCATGAGCCGCAATTAATGAGCCCATGTGCTGCAACTACTGAAGTCCACACATGAAGGAGCCCGTGCTCTGCAACGAGGCGGCCTCACACTGCAACTGGAAAGGAGCCCGGCTCGCCTGTGTCAGCAACAAAGACCTACCACAGACAATAAATAAATCTTTAAAAAAATGAGAGATATGCTGTTGTAGACTGAGACCAAAGAGCTATATAACCAAATAACTAAATACAATACATAAACCTTGATTATTTATTAATAGATTAGAGCCTTTAGAACAAAAATTTTAAAAACATCCTTAGGACAATGAGGAAATTTGAATATGGACCAGATATTAGATATTATGAGATTATTAACTTTAAATATGTAGTATTAATAAGAATATCTTTGCAATGTTTTTATTCTTAGAAGATGCATAATGAAGTATTCAGTTGATAAGTGTTCTTTGTAACTTATTTTTTTAAATAATTTCAGAAGAAAGTATTATCAAGAGAAAAAGCAAATATGGAAACCGTTAACTGCAGAAATCAGCCGGCAAGTCCATGAGTGTTCACTCTACTTCAACTTTTCATTAAAATATTGAAACATATGGAAAAAATGTGAAAGTGTTCAAATTGTACTTATAATGACAACTACTCTATGTGTTATAGACTGAATGTGCCCCCTCAAGATATGTGAAACAATCCCCTATGTGATGATATTTGGAGGTGGCACTTTCTCGGGAGGCCGTTTGATCTGGAAAGTGGAGGCTGCATGAATGCGGGGTCTCAGAGAGCTCCCTCCTCCTCCAGCCACGCAAGGACAAAGGAAGAAGACAGCATCTAAGAGCCAGGAAGATGGCTTGCCAAACTCCAAGTATGCCAGCACCTTTATCTTGGGCCATCCAGTCTCCAGAACTGAGAGAAGTCACCAAGTCTATGGTATCTTTGTTGTAGCAGTCCAGACAGATACTGTGTATAGTTTTCTATAGAAGAATGCACTAGAAATTAGAATTAAATTATTTTTAAAATGATTGAACAGTATTTCCTACTCTCAGGTGCAGGTGGATAATTTCTATCTTAAAACCTCTAAGAAGAAAGATTATGTCACAATCCTCTATACAGTTTATCATTTTTTCACAAGATAACCATAATACAGTGATAACTGTTAAGGAAGCTACAATCGTCTTTTCTTCAGAATTATCTTTGTGAAGAATGTTTTTAGCTATGCCTCTTTAATCATTTAAGACTATAAGATACATACAATTTTTTTGTATTGTTTATAAATTCAGCTAATCACAAAGTCATAATAACATACCTATTTATTTTTATATTTTTGGCTGCACCATGCAGCATGCGGAATCCCCTAGATCAAACCCAGTCCCCCTGCAGTGGAAGCATGGAGTCCTAACCACTAGACCAAATGTTAGGGAATTTCCTAACATGTTCTTTTAAAAAAGGTAATGCGAGAATATCCTACATGCTACAACTAAGATCTAGGGCAGCTAAATAAATAAATGAAATTAAAAAAAAAAATCTAATGCTAGAGGGACTGTAATAGTTATGAACTAGAGGCAAAGAAAACTTAGATCTTTTGCAGGCAACTATTTCTAATGCAATATGAAGGACATTAACCACAAGACTTTTATCACTGGAAGTGATATGACAACATTTACTGAGTTTAAAAAATGTGCACTGACTTGACCCACCCACCACTGTATCCAAGTATGCAATGTATCCTAAGGAATTTGTATGAACTTTGTATTGTCATAGCATTGCTTAATAGTTGGAAATTGGAAACAATGTCAGATAATAGGAAATGGGCACATGGATATAAAATAATATTTATTAAGATGGAAATATGTGTACTAAATGTCAAGTTAAAAAATCAGGTTATTGAACAATGTGTATCATACAATCCTTTCTAAAAAAATAAAACATTTACATACCAACTGATATGGCACAAGATGTTAAGTAAGAATGGTTTTCTCTGGGTAGTGGAATTATAGGCAATTTTTTATTTAATGTGTGTTGGTCTTATTCAATGAATCTGGATTTTTCTGTTTAGAAAAAAATAAGGGAATCATGGGAAAAAGTAATTTAGTAATCTATTCTTAACCAAGACTCTACATCCTACAATTATACAAAGGTGCCTAGTATTTCAAAATATTGCAGATAAACTGGCAATGGCACCTCACTCCAGTACTTTTGCCTGGAAAATCCCATGGACGGAGGAGCCTGGTGGGCTGCAGTCCATGGGGTCGCTAGAGTCAGACACGACTGAGCGACTTCACTTTCACTTTTCACTTTCATGCATTGGAGAAGGAAATGGCAACCCACTCCAGTGTTCTTGCCTGGAGAATCCCAGGGACGGGGGAGCCTGGTGGGCTGCTGTCTATGGGGTCGCACAGTCGGACAAAACTTAGCAGCAGCAGCAGCAGTACTTAAAACTGCATGCTAAACAAGGTATGTTAAAGCACTGTATTGTAAATGAACCAGGCTGACCCAGGTTATACTCTTAATGTAGTCATTTAACCTGGACTTAACCCCTTAAATCACAATTAAGCAAAAAGCAAAGCATGGGTTACTAACGGAACCAGCAAACAATATTTAAACTCTGGGTACACACCAGAAAATGGCAATTTAATACTTAGCAAAATATATGCCCCTCAATTTACATTTTACCCATTCTGCTTTGATATTCCAGAAGTTTTTCCTTGAATTAATCAAAATGGTTTCCTTCCTTATTTGAGGAAAAATTGTTTTCTTCTTTTAGACTATAATTTGGCATTAAGCCAGGAAATTCATGGTTCTATTTACCATAAATGTTGACAATAATGCTCATCATTTTAGATTAGGAATAGTCAAACTTGTCTCAAGAAATTGAGGTCCTCTTAAACAATAAATTAGTAATTAATGGATTGGTTCCTCCTTGGTGTTAGTTGCAAGGATGTTCATAGACAAACTTGTGATATGCTCCCCTCCCCTACTCATTCTCTAGGAAGTATAGAATGGTATGTACTTTTCCTTTTTTCCATTATGATTCATCCCACCATCTTTACTTCTGAAAACAAAGGTAACATCATCCTACACTTAAGGAGATTTGGGGATTAAATATCGAAGTGTTCAACACAGTACTGGGACCATGTTTAAAGGCTCAAAAATACTAATTTCCCATGAAAGTCTCTGGACTTGCAAATAACAGTTTGATGTACTCTTGCTTGCACAACTGCCTGATGATATTTAACACATTCCAAACTCCCTCTGATATACAGAAATAACCAAAAATAAACAATCAGATTACTTTTGAAACTGGAATACTGAAGTTATCCCAAATAGTGAAGGGGAAAAGAAACTGGATCATGAACTTGTAGTCAATTTGGGGCTTCATCTGACTGAACTGATACCTAACAAATTTGCTTTCAAATACCTAACAAATTAGTAACTTGCTCTCACTTCATCTAAAAATAAGCCATTAAACAAACTTTCTATTTACAAAGGACTTAAATGAAGAAATTATTTTACATCTTCTCAATATATGGAATAATTTGTAACAAATTTAATTTTAATTCTAAAGCATTTGTTCTAAAACAAGACTTTGAAATCATTCAGTGCTGTTGAATCAAGCCATGAAAATGAGTGAGTGGAAATTAAATAAAAGACAACCACCAACAAATAACAATCTGGGGTATACAAGTGTAATAGCAAAAGCAGATTACATAAATAAAAGCCCTTTTCTTCTAGGTGGCTAATGTAAGGGAATTCTGCCACTGTAGTTGTGTTGGTGATGGTCACAGCCCATTCTTAATTTATCTCTAAAGCTCTTAAAAACCTGCCCGCATTACACAGGAAAATTTCACAGTTCATCAGTGCAAAAATTTTATTTCTCCTTTGTTTCCCCTCTCCCCACTAACCCACTTTACAGGATCTGAAATTTTACTTAATCCACAGCATTTGTTTCATCATCTGTAATCAGCCATGTGAAATGTGAAAGAAAAAACACTCGTCAATTTAAAATCTCAGTCCCCTAACCCACTGTTACAGTAAATTTAGGATAAGTCTACAGCATTCACTTACTTTAGCTGGCTCTGATACTGAGGCATACTTTTTTATTTGAGAATCAACACCTAAAGACTTGGCTAATTGTACAGCGTTGGAATCATCACTGATAAGTGTCCCAAGAGCCACAAGAAGTCTAAAAGTGGCTTCAAGGTCTTGTACCACTTCTAAGACTGTGCTAATTACTGACAAGCACTGAGCTTTCCCTTCAATGTTATGGTCTTTATGAAAACACACAGAATAGTTCAGGGTCAATGTAGCCAGAGCAATGTGAATGTTCTTATTGCTCCCTGATTTCAGTTCTATTGCATGGGACAATAGTGATTCCCTCTGGGACATCATGAGCTTTTGTCCTGCCTGGCCAACAAAACAATTGCAAAAAGTCCTCAGAGCAAGCAGCTGGTTTGCTGGCTTTCCTCTGGGGTTCAGAAGACTGACGAGATGGCTGCTGAATCGAGCCCCTTCTTTTTCATTGCAGAAGTTCTCATTCACACTGGGATGTTTAATTGACAACCGAAGAATGTCAAGGGCAGGAAAAACAATATCTGTGAAAAAGAAAAACTTATTGTTAAAAAATTAAACATGTTAAAAATCATATGCCTGCTTTACAAATTGCATATATTTCTAAATTTTGTGTTAACTGATTTTTTATAAGAGGATGTAATTATTGCTGTAAGATCACAAGTGTTTTAAGATCTGGTAACTCTCCTGGATTATTAAGATAGCTTGGCATACAGTGACTATTCAATAAATCCTTGTGGAAAAAAATAGGATTGGGAACTCACTTTAAAAAAAATTCCTAAAACAAGACCAAAGAGTTGAGGAGGTAAAGTTCTTTATAAAAGAATTCTAGTTGACAAATGCTAATAGGATGCTTATATATGTTGGTGGAGAGATACACAGTTACGGAACTGGATAGACACCAAGTGAATGAATGCTCTTTTCATACTGTTGAGAGCATACTGAGTGTTGAAGAATTGATGCTTTAAAACTATGGTGTTGGAGAAGATTTTTGAGAGTCCTTTGGACCGTAAGGAGATCAAATCAGTCAATTCTAAAGGAAAGTGAAAGTCACTCAGTTGTGTCTGACTCTTTGCGACCTCATGGATTATACAGTCCATGGAATTCTCCAGGCCAGAATACTGGAGTATTCTCTTCATTCCCTTCTCCAGGGGATCTTCCCAACTCATGGATCGAACCCAGGTCTCCCACATTGCAGGCAGATTCTTTTAACAGCTGAGCCACCATTGGAAGGTGTTGATGCTGAAGTTGAAGCTCCAAAACTTTGGCCACCTGATGTGAAGAGCTGACTCATTGGAGAAGACCCTGATGCTGGGAAATATTGAAGGCAGGAGGAGAAAGGGACGACAGAGGATGAGATGGCCGAACGGCACCACTGACTCAAAGGACATGAGTTTGAGCGAACTCTGGGAGATGGTGAAGGAGAGGGAAACCTAGCATGCTGCAGTCGATGGGGTTGCAGAATCAGACACAACTGAGCAACCGATGCTCCAAATAATCTTACTATCACTGAAAGTGAGGACAGCAGAAATTATGGGCCCTGTGATATAAAGGTAGTATGCAACGTCATTTATAAAGGACATTCACCTGAAAAAAACTACTGAACCAGAATCTAACTGTGTCTAACATGAAAAACAAGAGGCAGACGGACACACTGAGTGATCAGTCCAATTCAAAACATGGGCCATTCTGCAAGAAAAATGACTTTCTTCCTCCAATAAATCAATCATATGAAAAAACAACAGGAAAGAGGGTGCTTTTGGAATAAAAAAGAATTAAGTAAATCAAATCAGAGAAAACATACTTGGAGCAAATGTTTCTAGCCTATGGTTAAATAGGTCACAAAGAGTTTCATGGATGACCTGCAGGGGATTCACAAATGCTCTGGAAGAGTGTACAAAATGGTCCATGTATGGGGATCATTACACTACCTTCAGATTCTCATATGGTATATGACCAGAGAAGATTATGGACTAGAGTGGTACAGTGAATCCTGTGAAGTGTTTCTCAATGCAAATTTCAACTACCACCTTAACTTTTATTTAATCTAAAAACACCAGTAGTATGGATAGGAATAAAAAGATACACTCTCTGCTTCCTGGTTACATTTTTAAAAGTAATTTTTGTACCTTCAGGCCAGTTAACAGCTTTCCATAAAATCTGAAGTTGCTGGGCTGTGGGTTTTTCTGAAGAATTATTACATATTAGAGACAGTATCTTTTCAAGAAGTACCAAGTCATCCTCAGTTAACTTCTTCTCTTCAGATGCAGTTCCATTAAGTTCCTTTAGTTTACCTAGAACCAAATCCAAACCATCAGTATTCTCTAACTGTAATTAGCCACACATAATACATAAATGCCAACGTTTTCAATAAGAATATGCTACTACACACCATGAGGAGATAAGATTTTTCACAGCAATTATCTAAGCTTTTTGTTTTGAGTAAGTTTTTAAGTATACTGTATTTGTTATCATTTTAAATGCTTTTCAAAGCAGTATTAGATAGCACATATAAGTCAATCCCCTACTTTCTCACTGAGAAAATTTATAACTTTAAGCCAACTCACATCAACTTCTGTGACTGCCAATGATATAGTCAAAAAGCTGCGTGCATGCATGTCAGTCGCTTCAGTTGTGTCTGACTCTTTGCGACACTATAGATAGTAGCCTGCCAGACTCCTCTGTCCATGGGATTCTCCAGGCAAGAATACTGGAGTGGGTTGCCATGCCCTCCTCCAGGAGATGTTCCCAACCCAGGAACTGAACCTGTGTCTCCTGCATCGGCAGGTGAGTTCTTTACCACTGGCACCACCTGGGAAGCCCTGTCAAAAAGCTAAATGTGTATTTATATTTAAGTCACTGACTTAGTTCCATCTGTACATTTGACATCAAATTATTTAAGCATGTTTAATGGAAATATTGCCTTTCCCACCATATTCACATTTCATGAAACAATGTCTTTCAAACTCTTCACATGCAACTTCAATATCAGCATCCTTGTCATCATTAATGTTACTTTGTCATCTAACATTATTTCGTCAAAAATCTTTATCTCAAAGAATAAAGAAGTTAAAATTTCAAAATTTTTACCATTTGTAACTGGAAACTTGGATCTGTTTCATTATTCTTTGGCATTAAAAGCTGTTTAACAGAGTATTAAAACAAGTCTTATTTAGGGAATGCAAAAAGTAAGAGATCTTTTAGATCTCTGCAAGAGTTTAAAAATGACAAGTTGCCTAAAAGTGTGTATATACTTCCTTATTGTTAAAAAAAAAGCAATTAAGACCTATGATTTTTATAAAGATGTTATGAAAAATAATGACAAAAAATAAAACAAAGCAAAACAAACCCCCCCCCCAAACAGTAACACCACTGTCATATATTCAGATATGTATGTTATCTCAACAGACGTTCACCATAATCTTTGCGGCAAACAGAGTTAGTGATACTCTTAGTCAAAAGCAAAGAAAAAGAAAAACCTAGTAATTTTGTTTGGAGGAAAATAAATTAACAGAAAAACTAATCAAAGCCAACTGAGCAGTTTCAGATTTACAGACAAGATCTTTGCTTTTTAAATGCTTTGCTGATTCATTTTCATTATTTTTTTTCTGAAAACAGAATTTAGGGGATAGGACTGATATTTCTCCCCTTTAATATTTTTTCTCAGTAAAGTCATCAAAAAGTATTTACTTAGATTTGTGTAAGGTTTCTTATAAAGTATTAATGTCCATTATCAGGTTGTATATTTTCAGTTGACTCAGTTGTATAATACCAAAATACAAATCTCTATCATGTAAGCACCTGGTTCCCAGCATATGCTTAGGAGAGAAACAGCCTTGAGAGAGCATCTCAGAATCTGTGGATATGTGAGAAAAGTATTTAATTAAAATACACTTTCCTAAATGTTGTATGAAAGTGAAGTCACTCAGTCGTGTCCGACTCTTTTGCAACCCCATGAACTATACAGTCCATGGAATTCTTCAGGTCAGAATACTGGAATGGGTAGCCTTTCCCTTCTCCAGGGGATTTTCCCAACCCAGGGATCGAATCCAGGTCTCCCGCATTGTGGGAGAATTCTTTACCAGCTGAACCACCAGGGAAGCCCAAGATTACTGGAGTGGGTAGCCTATCCCTTCCCCAAAGGATCTTTCCAACCCAGGAATTGAACCGGGGTCTCCCGCATTGCAGGCAGATTCTTTGCCAACTGAGCTATCAGGGTATATTTACACATATATATGGAATCTAAAAAGATGGTACTAATGAACCTACTTGCGGGGCAGCAATGGAGACACAGTGGGAGAAGAAGAGGGTAGGATGAACAGAGAGAGAAGCACTGAATCATATGCATTATGATACGGAAAATAGATGGCTGGTGGGAATTTGCTGTATGATGCAGTGAGCTTAAACCTGGTGCTCTGTGACAACCTAGAGGGGTGAGGTGGGGAGGGAGGTGGGAAAGAGGTTCAAGAGGGAGAGGTCATATGTATGCCTATGGCTGATTCATGTGGATGTATGGCAGAAACCAACACAACATTGTAAAGCAGTTATCTTCCACCTAAAAAATAAATAAATTTAAAAAATAAACTTACCTAATATTTGTGTAGGGTTTGCTTGGTCAAAAGTGACAGCTTCTTTTTTAGGAAAATAAATATTCACTGTCTTAGATGCAGCTGATTGGTAGGCACTGTTTCCTGCTTACAGAATAGAAGGTGAAAATCATTCAGAGTGGCCAAAAGCAAGATTTTTCTGACTTTTGTCATCAAAATTAGAGATATATAACTATTTAGTGCATGCAATAAAATAACAACTTCAGAAAAAAAAACAGAAAGAAAACAAATCTATAAGATTTTATACATTACATATATTTGTTCATATGATAAACTTTAGTTTTGGGAAAGGGAGCTTAAATGCAAAACAAAGCCTTTCCATTTCATATTTTCTATTTCTCTCGTATTTTTAAGATTCAATCTAAATTAAAAATTTTTTAAAGATCAAAGTATACAGAATAATTATGAAACTGTCCAGTTCCTCCTTCTCTAGGCATACTGATCTCTCTCTTCTCATTCCAAATGATGTAGTAGACTGTCATTTTCTCTAATCATTTTCATGAATCCCCCCCAAGTTGTAAGTTCCTGAAGGGAATATGTATTTACTTCCTAAATCTCCATTATAGTAACACTAACTCTGTAACTGATGATGAACAAAACATAGCCATCAGATGAAAACTCAGTAAGTAAAGTTAAATGAAGCTAATTCAACTAAAATACAATTTAAATCTAATTTATGTCTTACTTTCATTTCAAATCATAATTTATACAATGTTTTTGTTCTGATGTAAAATTAAGGTATTATGCAAAAATGTGAATAAAACATTTTGATCTTTTGAGTATATTAGAATTAAGTAGAAAGGGGGAAGGTAGATAAATGAAGGATGAGTTAAGTGCACAAAATTAATTCTAATTGCTTCCAAAGATAAAATATTTACTGACATGATCAAAGACACTGCCTGTACTCCTGATTGTTAAGAGTCTAGATGTGGTAAGGAAATTGGAAATCAAATATCATCCAAACAATTAAGTACAATGAAAAGTCTCTGGAGGAAAAGTACAGCATGCATTGAGAACTTATGACAGAGCAGAGAATCTAGCAAGAGGCATATATGTGTGCCCAGGAAGTTTCACTAAGGTCATTCAGGAAATACTATTTAGGAAATACTATATAGCAAAATTAAATAAAAAAGAAAAAGGAGGGGAAATGCCAAACAACAATTAGTGGTCTAAATAGCAATGCAAAAGGTGCAAATATTCCAAAGGAGAACAACATGTACCAAACTCTTGAGGTAGAAACAGCATGCCATGCTCAAGACAGTGAAGCAGGTCAGCATGGCAGAAAAGAGGCAAAGGAATACGACTCAAGGCAAGAGAAAACAGTCAGTGGGGAGCTACTACAGCGCTTGAATCATGGGAGGGGCATAAACAGAGGACCACCGTGAGACCAATTCAGAGGCCAGGGTTTCAGTAGTCTAGGTAAGAGATGACAGTGGCTTAGATAAAGGTTCAGCATATAAAAACTGTTAAAAGACTTTATTTTCTGAAAAATGGGAGGAAATATTGTAAACTTTAAGACTCTTTTATAGTGTAACAGGTACAACTAACATTACTAAGCATTTATTCCATAGAAAATTATTTATATATATATTTTATAATTTTAAACTCTTCAGTCTAGAAAGTAGATATAATTTTACAAATGAGAAAAAGACAGGCACAGAAACAAAATGATGTGCTCAAGATAAAACGCATAAAAAGTAGTGGAACTGAGACTTCAGTCAAAGCATTCTTACTCCAGAGTCCTTAATCTTAATTAATCACCAAGTCAAACTTCAATACTGCCAGCCAATGTTACTTTTGCAATGAAAAAACAGCTTACAAAATCATATTCCAACTTAGTTCTCGAGTAGAGTGGTGGGTTTATGAACTTTTTTATTATGCTTAATAACATATCACATATATTCTCTATATTTCTCATATAAAATAATAAACAGGTAGAGAATGATACAGAATGGATAAATAACAAGGTCCTACTGAATGAAGAGCACAGGGAACCATATTCAATACAAAAGAATTATATTCAATAATTCCACTAGGGTGATAAACCATAATGGAAAAGAATATGAACAAGCAGAAGTTATACAACACTGTATATCAACTATACTTCAATAAAATAAATTTTAAAAAATAATAAATAGGGAAACATATATGCCAAGAGATCTCTCAAACTTTCAAGAGGTGAACCACAAACTCAGTTCTGGATTTTACTGGCAGCCAATACAGAGGGAAAAAGCATGCCTGCATATATTCAACAATGATGAACAAGTAAGATGTGTTGGGGTCTATGCTAGATACTAAGAATAAAAAAAAAAATTGCTCCGGGGAAAGCCAAATATTCCAGGCCTAAATGGTAAATGCAAATTCTTTTCTGAGTCCTCTCAATGTGTAATACAGTAAATAACATTCTAAACACATTATGTAAGAATGAAGGGGAAGAGATGGGAACAAACTAAGACTTTGATAAGGATAGTGAGGAAACTAGCCTTAACACAGAACAGCACTTTTCCATCCTGGTTGCATATGAGAAAATTATAAAACTACCCTTGCTAAGACCTCAACCCAGGGCAATGTTAGATCAAGTGAGCATCACTGAGGATGAGGCTGAAGGACTTTTTCTAAGCTACCCAGATGATTCCAGCATGCAGTAATGACACAATTCTAAGAACACTCAAAAAGTCAGTCAGGTCAAAAGTTTGGTCTTGATTCACTGTATAAAATGTTTTCCAGCAAGAAAAAGATGCCAATTTTCTTGAACTTTTATTACATAAAAGTTCTAATGAATTTTAAAAATCTAAAAACAAGAAAAGGAAGTGAAAAGTGTGTACCTGTAAATGGATCAACTCCAGCCATGGTAGTTCCCATACTTGCAGAGCCTGGTACATACCGACCACCACCTAAAGTGCAATAATACTCATAGTAAGCACAGGGTAATTGCAAATTACACTAAAGTTCAAACTGCTCCTTCTTTACACAGAATGACTTATTCTCATTATTAGTTACACTTTCAGAATGACATCTTAATAAACGGGCTTAATAAATGGGTAGTAAATTTAATACAGCAAAATGCTTAGAATAGTGTCAGGCATGTAGCTAGATTCCAATAAAATTAGCCAGGGAAGTTGTCCTCAAGTAATTACATGCCTTATGTACTATAATTATAGAAGTTTAATGAGTCAGAAAGGCTATTAGACTGGAGAGAAAGTGACAAGTTTCCATTATGAAATGTGGACACTATTCTATTGAAATATAGACACAGGATTAGCTGGCATATAAGACAAATGGAAAAGAAACTAGGTAAGAGTCAGAGATACTATGATAACAGCCCAGTCTCACAGAGGAGAATACTTGTAGCTGCTTTTACTGACAATGGAAAGAAACAGGAAAAACAAGAATAGAGAATCAGTGGAATTTGGAGATGTTCAGAGTCCTGGATTAGCTTTTGTGGGAAGAAGAAAGATGAGCTATTTATTATTCTAGCCCCTCTGATTTTAACATTCAGGAGTTGGTATAACCAGTGCAACAGACACAGAAAAAGCAAACAAAACTACAAAGGTGAATGGGATTCATTAAAATAATGAAGAACACAGAGTAAGTGGATTTGCTGAGTTTTCACGATATGCTGGCTAGCAAGCTAAGTATCTCATATGCAGGAATTCATTTAAATATTAATTAGGTATCACTGTTATTCATAAAAATTTAGAAAAGGAAGGCTGAATAATTTGCCCAAGCCATTACAAGGCAGAATGTAGTCCTACAGTGTGCCAAATGTGGTTTTCAGACCAATTTGAATGAGAGTCACTGGATCAGTATGCAGATTCCCAGGGCCTGCCCATAAATGCTTAGCAGTACTCCAAATTAGCTTCATTTTAGAAACCAATAGGGAGGGAGCTTTTAAAACTACCTAAAGAGCAAACCACATCCAAGACCACTTAATCAGGGTCTTCCCTGGTGGTCCTGCAATGGAGGGGTATCGATTTGATCCCTGGTCCAGGAAGATGCCTTGGAGCAACTAAGCCCATGTGCCACAACTATGGGGTCTGTCTTCGAGAGCCTGGGAGCTGCTGCAACCACAAGCCCACAAGCCCATGTGCCACACTCACTGGGCCGCACACCCCAGAGCCCAGCGTGATCTGCCACAGAAGCCACTGCGAGGAGAGGCCTACGCACAGCAGCTGGAGAGGAGCCCCCAGAGCCCTGCCATTAGAAAAAGCTGATGGACCGTAATGAAGACCCAGCACAGTCGAAAACAAAAGACCCCTTAATCAGAATTCCTGGCTAAGGGGTCAGACTGTAAGTATTTTTAACCTCCTCACTCATGTAGTGTATCAGAATTTTTGTGGGTGGAACCTTGCAATAACTAACTTAAACAAGCATCCTATAAATAAGGGGGAAAAAAAAGAATTAAGATTGACCTTAAGTTGTAAGTAAGATGCAGAAATCTCCTGGCCCCAGGGCTATTGGTAAAACTGGAGGGACAACATCAACAATAATAAGAGCTAACATATATTGAGGGCTTAAATATTAATATATTCCAGGCATTTTGCTAAACACTTTGTATGAACTACAGGATTTTTTATAACATCTCAATATGGAAATGTTGTTATCTATCTTTTGATAACTGTGGTTCAGTTAACCTATTACTTCAGAATTTTCCTGGACTTTTAGTATGCTATCTTGCATATCTCCATAATCAGTGAATCTTCTGAGTTATTGATATTGTGCAACAGTGAGACATGCTCCGGTTACGATGGCCCCAGTTGGTCTCTTGACTTTGTTGGTACTGTTTGAAGCTTGGTATAATATTCTTTCTGTTCCAAAAAGAGGTGCTAATGAGATTCAGGAACTCTGTTGTTCTAAGTTTCAGGGCATCACTGTGCCCGAGTATGCCGACAGAGAAAGTAATCATCTGATCTACTCTTCAGATCTTTACTACCTTTTCAGGGTCACCAAAGACTTCCTTAATAGCCATCATGCTATCACAACATTTAGCTTGATAGTTGGTTTCTGCAGTACACTGGTACACTGTACAGGGTAGAGCTATTTGCATCTGGGCCACCAATGCATTCTCTGGAGAGGGGAAGCCTACTGAGAGCAGTTCACAGCTTCAGGATATGACCCAAGGTTGCATGTTGGTCCCTTCTATGGTTTAGATAGGACCATACTGTATCACTTTTAGAGCTCACAGTACTAAGTCTGCAGGACCAATAGATACCATAAATGCTATGAATCTCTTCCCAAATTTGGTACATTGTCCAGGAACTCTGGCTGAAGATCCAACAATAGCATCATAAAATACATCAAATGCTATTCTGAAAACAGAGATTTCTTCAGTTGCATTAAAGTCCAATTTTTTTCCAGTAGTGTTGATGCTGAGGCATGCATACCTTTGGTAAATAAAGTCACTTTGAAGAGCTACACCAACACTTCCAGGGCTTCATGAAGGCCATTAATAACTTAGATTAGGAAGACTAATCCTGGGTAGCAGGGTGGACTGTCTCCTTCCATGCTAAAGGCAAAATGTGCCTGGCCAAACTTCTTGACTGCACTGCTCCATCCAACATCCAGGACTCACATGGCTCCTTCTCTGCTCATGATCAGTAGCATCTCGCCAGTGACAGCACTCATGCTGTGTCTTGGGTGGTGGATTCCCCTATTATCTAATTTCACAGATAAAAAAAATAGGCTCAGATAGGTTAAGTAACTTGCCAACTTCTCATAAGTGGTAGAGCCAGATTTTGAACCAAGGTCTGTCTGACTCTAAAATCTAGGCTTTTAATGACACTGCTCTCCTTTTAGGAAGGACCACTGGAGTAAACGATGAGTTTTAATAATATGTTTTTAAAAGTCAGGAGGGAAAGCTAGAAAAGTACTCAAGGAAAAAGAAAAAAAGGAAGTTAAAAAGGAGATTCATAAAAATTGGAAATATCGATAAGGGAATTACCAGTTATTGGATAATATCTTCAAAATGTTAAGCTACAGAATGCAAAATATTACACATTTTAGGAAGAAAGACATATTGCTCAAAACCGCTTCCCACCTGTAAAAGGATCCGCTGCAGGAAGGGTGTTAGAAGATCCTGATGAAGAGCCTGGAACGTACCGACCTCCACCTGTGCATGTAAACAAAGGAAAATCTGAAGCACGTCAAAATTCTGACTTTCATAAATAGCACACTGCTTACATCAGAAGACTCTAAGTGTGGAGAAAAAAGAGCAAGGCAACAAAAGACAGAATAAGAGGAGTTATCTTCAGAAGTCTTACAATTGGTTAGTAAAAAACTGAAATTTCAGCAATTCTCTAAGTTTTGTTTTTGTTAACTTTAATAATTTTTATTATATCTTAGTTTCTGCACTTAAATAGTAAAATGACTAGGAATTCAAATATAAAAAGATAAATTGCAGTTGGTCTCTGACCTAAATAATATACCATACAATCGGTTTCTATTCCTATACAAATTCACTAGAATTCCTGCTGTTGTTGCTATCAAAACCACAGGCAGCAAATGTTAATCTTTTAGAGACCCTCCAGGTTCATTAATTCATGCGTCAAATAGTACATTCAGTGTGGAGATCCAGCAGGGAACAAGATTGCTTGTATCCACTGAAGCTTACAACCTACTGGAGAAGAAAATTACAAAGGGGATGAGTGCTACAAAGGAAACAGATTTCCCATTTATTTCTTTACAAATGTGTGGTGTGTGTGAGTAGGTTTTGTTAGTATCTCTAAGGAAATAATTGGAGGCATCTACCAAAGATATATCTGAAGATGCTGGTAAGAGTTTCAGAAGAGCAAAAAAGGGGAGACTGTTAGATTTCCAGATATAGACAGCTGCTTTAACATCTGTCCTCTATCTATCCCACAAGACAGCTTATACAATACAGTACTCTTTTGTACTGTAGGCTGATATTCCAACCAGAAATGTACAGATATAAGCTTTGTTTTCCCTTTTTCTGTCAAGTCCATCTGGGAGGGTTCCATTATTTATAGTTCTGTAGTGATTCAGTCCGATACCTCTGTTTAAATCAACATGCAGCTGAGATTAGCTCTATGATGTGAATAAACAATAGAATTTTGAACTAGAAGGAGAGAAGATGATTTAGGAGCATGAAGCGTCTGTGAGGGAAGAAGGAAAAAAAAAGATCTGAGACAAGAACAGAACGTGCAACCCTTGCAAAAAGGAAGAGCATCAGCACATGAAAGATGGGGTCAGAAATGACAGGAACCCATTTAATAATAAAGCGTCAATTTCAAAATTATTTAGGGCTGGCCCTATAAGACAGGAGGGAGAATTGTATTCCCTCTCATACCACAGCCTCGGTTTCTGGGGCCTAGAACTCAGGCTAACACTTCTAGAATTAAACTCTGCTCGAGGACTCAAGACTAATACTACTGGAGTTATAATACTCCTGGCGTGAAAACCTAATCCCATTTATAACCCTTTAAATGCACTGTATACTATGTAATAAACAAGTGACTTAAAATGAACATGATAAATACAAATAACACATAAACTAAAATTACCCACAGTTCAGTTCTAGACTTGATGCACAACTAACCAGTTTAGCCCCATGTAAAAACAGAATTTCTATTCAATAAATTTCACCAAAATAACATGAAGCAGTAACAAGGAACTTACAAGTTTCTTTTCATTTCAAATGGCTCAATTAGTTTCCTAATTTTATTTAGTTTACAGTGTGGCTGTATTGTTGAAAGAGAACAATTAATAATTATTTCTATAAATACAAAATTACTATATAATTTGAAGCTCAAAAATATAAACCTGCTGTAGATCTTATTTTTTATTTTTTTATTTAAATAGTTAATCATAATAGGTGTTTAAATACACACACACATACACAAAAGATAATCAACACTGATGGGAGTATTAATATATAAGACTTAATACAAACCCTAACTTACCTGTAAAAGGATCTGAAAAACTGGTGTTCCCGAGTCCCAACATTTGACCTTTTGTGTTATCAATAATAAACTTAGCCACCTGATCCAAAAACATAGGATTCAAATCATTCTTCTGTAAGAAGTTGTATGCAGCTAACCAGGGATCATCAGTGATATTATATGGCAATTTATATGATGGTCCACCTTCATTGACATCAATTGAGAAAACATAATCAAATTCCTTAAACGGGAATATAATAAGGAGATAAATGATTACTGTCTGTTCATATATATTAAAGACATATATAACACAGTTATTTTAATAATGATAGTGTTAAACTTTCTCCAAAGCACAATGCTAAAGCTTCTACTGGACAGATAATGATTAATAGCAACCATTTGCATGTGCTGTAAGAATGGTAGTTCTCTGGAGTAGACTTAGGACATGGATTATGACAACACATGAACTGTAAAACCAAAGACTGGTTGGCAATTAGCTGATCTCAAGGCCAAAAGTATTAGCTGTTGAAAACATGTTCATAAAACACATGCCAGCATTATAAGCACAGCCCTACAGGGTCCCTCATGGCCTGTCAAGTTAAATATAGCTAGGCATGGAGCATGAGATGAAAGGTGGCACAGAAGTGCCAAACCCAATGGTCGGGAATAGCTTATGCATCTAACTACCAAAAGGCAAATCATGGCAAAGGCATCTATCACAAAAGGAGTTCTCTCTGCATGCAAAGATACTTAAAAAAACAAACAAAAAAAACTGCTGAAAGACTGAGAGAGAATCTCCCCATTGAAATGTATTTTTAAATGTCAAAATTGTCAGAAGACAATTTTATTAGCATGGGGAAAGGGAAACAAAACCATTAATTTGTCAAATGCTTTAAGACAATGGTAATTAGAAAGCAGAACTTGACATACTTTCCCTTCATATAAAACTTTTCCAGACGTTTGCTGACTAGCACCAGAGGAGCCAACAACATCACCAATTTTTATCCACCTCCTTTCATTAACACTCCACTGGTAGGCTTCGACTTTCTCTCCATCTCTGATTAGACGAGTCTGTCCTTCTCTAGTACCTTAAAATAAAAATTGTGTAAGTCAGAGAATGGCAGAGTAAAATTTACAAACATTCAGACCGAAAATTTTTAATGTTACAGTTTATATCTAAAATATTAAACAAAATATTTTAAAGCATAATTCTAGCAGAAAATGGTCAAAAAGAAAATAATGCTTCAAAGGAAACTCTGTTAAATAAAGGATGGTTAAAAAGATGTGAGTCTACTAAAAAAGTGGCTGGCTAATCAAAAATAAAATGAGTTTTATTAATAAATGTCTTCTGACTATACTTCATTTCAATAAATGATTCTCCATTCTTCTAGCTGATCAGGCCAAAAAGAGTAGAAGAGTGATTCCTTTATCTCAACTCTAATCCTACAGCAAATTCCATCAGCTCTATCATTAAAATATAGCTAGAACAACTAACTCTTCTCACCATCTCCAATGCTACCTATTGCTACAAGCCACCAGTATTTCTTAGTTGGACTGATTCAATGGCCTCCTACTATAGGCCCTGGAGCCCTCTAGAGTCTTATTACACTGGCTGTTTATTGTGCTTAATATATTCTCCACACAGATGTTGGCAAGATTTGCTTCCGAGCCTCCTTAGGAACTTTACCTGAAAGTCACATTCTCACAAGGCCTTCAGTGGCAGAGGCACCTAGCTGTCCTCTAGAAATTCCTGCTCCTATTCCAATGGAGTCCCAAGATTACATACTGAGTAATGGTCAGTGGAATCCAGGTGGGTGTGGTATCAGTTCAGTTCAGTCGCTTAGTTGTGTTGGACTCTTTGCGACCCCATGGACTACAGCAAGCCAGGCTTCCCTTTTCCATCACCAACTCTTCAAGCCTACTCAAACTCATGTCCATCGAGTTGGTGATGCCATCCAGCCATCTCATCCTCTGTCCTCCCCTTCTCTTCCCGCCTTCAATCTTTCCTAGCATCAGGGTCTTTCCCAATGGGTCAGTTCTTCGCATCAGGTGGCCAAAGTATTGGAGTTTCAGCTTCAGCTTCAGGGTATGATATATGCTGGTTCCAAACCTAGTCCATCATTTTCTACCCTCCCCTCTTATACTATCTAGTGACTGAATGTCTGTAACCAAGGAGACCCTGCAAGCAACTGCTGAAGATGGTGATTTCAGCTTGGGCACCTGAATAACTCAGAGGAGTATACACTCCAGGACAACCTGTCATCAACTGAACTCTAAATGTACAACAAATAAACCTTCTCTTGTGTTAAGCCACTGAGATTTTAGGATTTATCTGTTATAGCAACTAGTGCTATCCTAAGTACATTTCCTGACCACTGAATTTATAACTCCTGTTTTGTTATTTATTAAAACTCAACTCCTGCTTTACTTTTCCCATAGAAGTTATCATTATCTGACATACTTGTATATCTACTTACTTTTTAATTATCTGCCTCCTCTTGTAGAGTATAAATTTGTGAGAAAAGAATCTGTATTCTGCAGAGTTTAGAACAATGCCAGGCACACAGTAAGTACCTAGTAAATATTTACTGAATGTGTATATATGTATGGACAAAAAGAGTACATTTTTGCAAAGAACTATAAGAATATTAAAAACATGAAACGATATGAACATATTCAAACTCTGGTTTCAGAAACCCAAAGAGATTTTTTTATGTGGGTTGTATCAGTTGATTTACTGAATTTGAAATTAAAAATGAGAAGAATAAAAAATATATTTACTTCATGGAAAACAGTAAGTGATCTCTTTGTTATTGTTGTTTAGTCATTAAGCCGTGTCTGAGTCTTTTGCGACCCCATGGACAATAGCCCACCAGGCTCCTCTGTCCATAGGATTTCCCAGGCAAACGTACTGGAGTAGATTGCCATTTCCTTCCCTAGGGGATCTTCTGGACCTAGAGATTGAACCTGCGTCTCCTGCATTGGCAGGCAGATTCTATACCACTGAGCCACCAGGGAAGCCCAATAGATCCGTTACATATTGAATAAGTTATCATACCTGCCCCTGCATTTAACCTTTGTAATTTGTTGTTTGGTTGAAGTATATCAAGAAAATCCCACCTCACAAGGATAATGCAGTTGAAAAGAGAGGACTCGTCTAATAGCCGTTTTAGAATAATGTGGATATTCTACACGGGCAGATCCTAAAAGGTTACAACCTTGGAATCTAAAATCATATCAGTGAACTTGTCATGCTTTATTATACTAAAACCCATTGGTCCAGCAAACTCTGAACAGTTCTTTTACTCACTTATGATTCTGCTAGACCACAAACTGGCCATCTGGAAAACACTGATTAGATCACTGATCTATGCAGATCTTCCACATGACTACACATTTTATTATTCAATATTGAAAAGTCGCATTTGTTAATATTACTACTGATGCTACAAGTCTTTCAAAATTCCAATTTTCAGTTGGAAGTTTGAATTTTATCTTTGGCAACAAATACTATCAATTGTTTTCCTTAAAGTGACATGCTCATTCCATTCATTTTCCAAAAAAGGCCTGCCAAATACCTAAGTCTGAATAACTACAGCTGTTCTTTGAAATGAAAGTGGCATTCCATGAAAAAAGGGAAAGTTCAGCCTGCGACTCCAATGACTGCAGAAGTACTTATCCCAGAGGCATGTGGTGCTCTGGTAATACTGTAGGTGTACTTTACATCTTGTCATCCAGGACGTTAAAGACGTGTACTAAAGGGCCAAAATGTAATTTTTAATGCTTTTTCAGGAACATTCTTAAGAGCAGATGCATTTTTCTTAAAAACAACAACTGCATGCCAGTGAAGAACACCATGACTACCTGAACAGTTTGGTGCCACTGCCTTGATCTGTGTACTAAGGAGCCTGCAGTTCTACCCCATAAATGCAGATGTTAACACAGTGTTAAAAGTCAAATAACATTTTTGTATTACAAAACTAGTTATGACCATATGGATATCCTGAAAGGATCTCAGAACCCCCAGGGATCCATGGATCAAGGGATCATGGATCCATCCAACACAAAGTTTCATTTGAGACAACCACTGTCCTAATTTTAAGCTCAAATGATGCCCAACTCATTAAGCAGATACTGCATTATTTAAACTCATTTTTAGTCTATAGAGCCTCTCAGAGAATCAAGTCAACCAAAAGTTATTAAATGAGTGACTTCTGAACACCTACCATATATATGAACTAAGTATTGAAAAAAAGAAAAGATTCCTGTTTATGGGGAACTTAGCTCAAAGTCTTTAAAACGATGAGGTAGAGGCAAAAAGAATATGGTTTCTCATTGTGATTATGCATAATAAAAATTCTCAGAAATTGGTGCCTGGCAATGAAAATAATACTGAATGACTTAAAACAATCTATTTTTCCTGTCACTCATTATTCCAAAAGTCAAACATGGTAACGTTTTTTACTACTGCTGCTGCTAAGTCGCTTCAGTCATGTCTGACTCTGTGCGACCCCATAGACGGCAGCCCACCAAGCTCCGCTGTCCCTGGGATTCTCCAGGCAAGAACACTGGAGTGGGTTGTCATTTCCTTCTCCAATGCATGAAAGTGAAAAGTGAAAGTGAAGTCGCTCAGTCGTGTCCGACTTTTCGCGACCCCATGGACTGCAGCTCATCAGGCTCCTCCGTCCATGGGATTTTCTAGGCAAGAGTACTGGAGTGGGGTGCCATTGCCTTCTCCTTTAGATACACTGAAATATTTACCAGGTTCATTCAGATGTTCCCTCCCAGGAAGTTGCTCAGCATTAATGTCCCCTAAGTCACCAGTTTTGGAATCAATGGTTGCTTGAGAGAGTTCTCTTTCAAAAGCCTTGATTTCCTCAGCACTTGCTGTCCGATCCTCTGATTCTGTAAACACTCTAATAATACCATCACTGTAATGAAACAGAAACTGATTTTAAGTCATTACCACAATGTATTAACATTATCACACTTAAAAGATCCAAAACAAAAATAATCTGAATATATGAATATGAAAAATGTTACTACATATTTATTGCTGAATATAGAACTATGCTGATTTCAGCACACTACTCTCTACTTTCTAAAGCAACAGAAAGGATGGAAAAAGACTTTTTAAGAAAAAAGTTACTCACAAGGAACAAAGAGATATATATTTAAGACAATTTTCAATTCCAAATTAAATATTTACCATCACAAAAATCTACAGATATAGCATACACTTTCAAAGTCAGTATTACACAGGTATTACGGTATACAGAAGAGTGGTGAACTGTTTCACTTACAAAGGGCTCAAATGCCCAACATAAGGCTTAGAAAATACTAGATGCTCGACATCCATTCATTAGAAACACATGGGGCCTATCCTTGCTTTTCCATTAATTAGCAATGTTACCCCCAAAAAAGAAAAAAAAACAAAAACAAAAACAGCTTTACCTCTGAACTAGATGGCAGGCCCAATTTCTGTTCTTGGGAAAATGACTTAGTTTCCATAATTTCTCTTTTCAAAATTTTGTGGTGAGGGAGGCAAGTTACCCACTTTCAACTGTATTAATCTCACTCAGCTCTATAGTGAACTTTCTTACTTAACCTTCTACTAACAGCAAATGTTATCACTTTATTTATTTTTCTTCAATTTTAAATAAGTTTAGGGTGAAAATAACTAAACCAACATATCGACCCTGACCCAGCCAAGGAGTGAAACACATGTGCTTTAGTAGACCCCATCCTCTTATGGCTGTCACTCTCTTTTTCTTCTTGCCTTCAATGCCAGCGTAGCCTGTGATCCTTTCCTTTATCCATTTCTTCAAAAAAGTCTGTCTCCTCTTACTACCTTTTTCTATCAAAATGTGACGTCAAAGAAGTCACTACTAACATCTTTCAAAGCAAATCCAAAAGCTTTTCTAACTTTTCATTCCTTAACCCCTCATGTACTCACGGACACTGATCACACTTGGCCTCCAAAATCTCTTTTCTCCAAGTCTGAATTTCAACATCTGGATTGTTTTTTCTGTTTTCGGCTACTGGCTTTTCTTTCTCTATCCACAGTGTATCACAAATTCAGCCTTTAGTACTGCTCCTTCCCTTCTGTTTCTTCTCTCAGATGCCCTATCCCTGGTCTCTGGAAGTCTGATGCCAATCTTGATCTGCGGTCCCAGCTGTTACACTGGGATCCAGTCCAACTGCCTGAGTGTGACTACACAGCACAGATCCCAGGAGGTTATCACCTTTCTCACTAGACGTTCTGGCACTTCTCCATTTTTATTAACGTGGACTTCTACTCATTCAAACTTTGAAACTTTATCCTTTTCTTTCATCCCCTTTCTGATCATTTTCCCACTTTTTTGTCTTTTATCTATTAATACTGTGGGGGTAACAATATTTCATAACTTTACATCCCACTCCTACCGTTGCTTTTTAATTTGGTTTCCTGTCCATTGTCACTACTAGTTAAATCTAACCTACATATTTAATAATTCCTAAGTTTTGTTCACCACTTCTTACTCAAGAGCTATAACCCTTTAACCCCAAGCACTGAATCTAACAAATGCTGGGCATTCCAGGTTCTTCATGATTAAGCCCCACCCTACCATCTTACCACTATCATCCACTGCTCCCTAGAACTGGTCCTCCACCATTTTCCTTCATCTCCCACACACATCACTCCAGGTCCCATGCCACACTTTACTTGTACTTCTATTTTTGATAGAAACTTTCTTTGCTGTTTTTATTCATTATCTTTCAAAACCCAATTCAAATTTCTTCTCCAAATGGTTTGCCCACACCAATTTGTAATTTCTCTCATTTCAAGTTTCAACTGTACAACCTGTAATACAATATTAATGTAATATATCATGTATCACTAATACAAAAGCTGTTATACCTACTACTGTTTTGTTTAGTAACACAAATGTGCCTGTGATCTCCCCAGTTCACCTGAAATTCTATGGCTTATCTCTGTGCACCTTACCTAAGGTCTAGACACATATTATTGATTGATTGACTAGAACGTGAATACCTCGCACCAACCACAATGTCACCATTGTCCAGCACACAGCAGCACCATATAGACTGAGCTGGAAGTCGGATTGTTTGAGCACATTCCCCATGTTTCCAGATTCTCAGAGATCTGTCTTCTGCTGTTGTCACAAAATCTAAAATTAATGAATACGGGAAAAATTAGCCTGAATAAATAAAATTCAGTACATTTATATATACTATCTTTCTAAATAGGCATACTGATTTTTAAACCCCGAAGTACTTATAAATTATAGTTCTAAATTTTATGTATATGTCACTTGTACCATATACAACTTCAAAAAATTACATTTTTGTATATTTGCATCTTACTATACTTTACACCAGTAAATTATATGAAATCTTTCTTCAGATGCCCAAGAAACACAACACAACCATCAAGTCTGAATGAATATAAAGATGATCATACAGTTTTCTCCTTAGGAAAAATATATTTACAAAATAAAGTTACTAAATTATTCAAGTTACAGTTAGTAAACTGAAAACTGATTTAAACAATTAGCACTCTGCACCACCTCCCCAACCTGAAGACAGGACAGAACCACACTCAACACAGAATTTTAAATATGTAGTATAAGACAATCTTACCTTTACAATTTGGAAAGACAGATATGCTATAAATATAATTTGTATGACCATAAAATACTTCAAGACATTCGCCAGTGATTTGCCACCTTCTAATACTAGCATCATTTGCACAGGAGAGAAATTCTGTTTCACTCAAAATTGCCAAGCCTCTTACACAGTCTTCATGCCCTGTATTAAAATATATATATAAATATAAATCAATAAAAATGGATCATTTGGTTGATGGCTCTATGTCTTTTAATTTACTAACACTATTAAACATACCAGTGAATATTAAAAACTGACTTTCAAGTTAGAGAAATACATTTTTTTCCCCTTAGAAAAGCCTGGTAGCCAAAACTGGTAGTGTAGTTTTGGCAGTATTTTTTAATCACCAGTCTTATCATATCTTCTCTCATTATTTCTTAAAACCCTCCAGAATGGGATTTTGATCCACAGAATTTTTTTTTTTTTTAAAGAAAGTCCTTTATTTATTTGTTGGCTGTGCGGCATGCAGGGCCTTAGTTCCCAACCAGGGATCAGACTTGATCACCTGCGGTGTAAGCATGAAGTCTTAACCGCTGGACTGACAGGGAAGTTCCCCCATGATTTTTATTTGAGAATTCAACTTTTCTTTCCCAGTAACAAGTTATTATTCATAACATACACAACACTCAAATATAACAGATGAATAACAAAGTAAACAGCCCCACAATTTCTCACTACATAATACTAAGATTAGTATTTATAAAGTACCAAGAAAAGAAAAACCAGGATTACAAAAAAGATTTCAATTATTTAAGAGTTTGAAATAAAATCTATCATAGGATAAACTTTATTCAAATGTGAAATAGGTTGAGAGAGATTAATTTATCTAAAACCGCACAAAGTGGCAGAGCTAAAGTAAGAATTCAAGTTTCCTGCCTCTTATTTCCTACCACTTTCAATTCAAATAACAACTTCTCTTACTCTTTTGATTCAACCAAAACATATAAAGCCAAACACTGCTGCTTTACCAAGGGAAATATTTCTTAATTTATATAAATGAAGGCATTAAAATGATAAAATAAAAATTAAGGAGTTGATTTTTTTTAAAGGGCAAGAATTTATTGAATTAAAACTTGTGTTATTGTATAACTATATATACGTGTATTTCTTTCTTTCAAAGGACATTAAATGTTTTTAAAAACGTAAAAAGATTCAATTTTTTCAATATTAATTGAGGCACTGTAGATGTCGTTACAATGTTTTTTAAAAGGACAAAACATTTTCAGAAGTTTGTAATCTATAAAGGAGATCAGGCATCTAAACCTTTCCCATGCTCAGTATTTGCTGATTTAGATGACCTATAACAGATTAATAAAACTTGACACATATAGTGTGTGTATGGAAGCAGAAACAGAGGGATGTTCTGTTATAACTCATTGTCCATTTTCCACCTACAGATAGTTTTATCTGCACAAGGGACATCTTGCAGTATTATTCAGGATGTTGATCAACTTTAAGGAATAAATAGAAGCAAGGAAAAACAAACAAAAATCACATCAAAAATTTAAGTGCCACACAAATAAATCATCAGTACTAATATTAGACAGCCAATTCCTCATTTTAGGAGTTATTTAATAGCTGAGGTTTTATAAGACTACCCACCTGAAAGTACAACATAAACAAAGCCTGAAAATTATTATTATTAAACACTGTATTTCAATATTAATAAAAGCATGAGTGAGGTTGTCCTCACATATGAAGGTAACTCAATTGACCCACACTTAGTAAGACTTATGCTTGGAAGTTTCAGGCTAAATCGTTCAAATGACAACCAAAATATAACTCAGTACCAAAAATTATGTAAATAACATACATAGAAGCACAGAGCCATATTATAGCTTATGAAGTAGCTATGTATTAGCCCATATCTGGTTGTCTTATGACAGATCTCAGCACAGCTTTTAAAAAGATATGACATATTAACTGTCAGAAAATTTATACTCACCCAAACTAAATGGCTGAAATACACTGATGTTTTTCAAAGTATCACTTTAAAACGTCTAAATTTAAAAAAAAATCATCTGTGCAAATATGAAGCAATCAGATTACAAAAGCTGTCTACTGTGATCTTACCAGAAAAAGTCCTCTCGCATCTTCCAGCTTTCCACAGTTTAATAGTCTTGTCTGCTGATCCAGTTAACATTAAGCCCTGTTCAGGTAATATCTTTACTGCCCAAACTGCAGCTGTATGACCCTGTGAGGAAAATGGGTATTAAGGTAAGTTGCCACAGAATCATCATATTTAATTATCTTATCAAATACTCGCACAGAACTACTGTACCTGTAAGGTCATCATGCATTTGTCATTCAGCCAGACTTTAGCTGTTGTGTCCCACGAGCCACTAAGTAATGTCCCAAACTTGCCAGAAGAAAGACTACAAACTAAAGGAGAAAAAGGTTAATTAACATTTTTTCACAGAGAAAAATGCTCAATCTTGCCAGTTACTAAAACACTACAACTTTAAATACACTTTATGAAGTGAGGGTATTTAGCTAATTAAGGCTTAACTCAATGGAACTACAGAAAAGCACAGACTCTGGGGCCGGGCTCCCTGGATCCAAGTCCTAACCATGCCATTTAGGAGCTATCTGACCACAGGGATATTATTTAACATCAGATTCCTCATCTGTAAAAGGAGGGAGCAGGATTAAGTGGGTTGCACAATCCCTTCCAGTTCTAAGAAACTATACAGAAAAATAATGCAAAAGATTTTGGAACACTATACAGTTATTTAGGGTCATGCTAGTCAACACGACAAAAAAAAGAGTCAAGCCAAGTATTCAACAGTAATGAGATGGCTAATTAAATGCTTTATCTTGATGTAAAACTGTATAAGCTAAAAATTATAAATATGAAAAATTATCTAAAAACATGGAAACAAAAAAGTCAAGAGTTCTGATTTTAAATGGCAGATTGTCCACAGTAATGCTATAAATGGTCTTAATTTACAAGAACAAAGAAGACAAAATAATATAACTGACTTAGCAAAAAGGAAGAGGTTACACAGAAAGAGATTAGAAGCAGAGTAACTGGCCCCACAAAACTATGAGACTTAGTATCCACTAGGTTCCACAGAGGATGGGGCTAAGCAGAGAATCTAAGAAATGAGAACAGTGATTCAAAGCCTGCACACAATGCAGTGAAACACTAGAACTCTCCTCTCAGCCTACAGTGTCAGGAAAGTACATCCTCACCCACTGCAGGAAGGAGATTGGAGGTTATCCTCTGGAGGAAATGCAGCTGAGTTTCTAGACTCAGGTCACCAGGAGTAATAAATGGCTGGAATAAGGAGCCCCAAAAAACACAGGGGAATGAGCAGAAAGTCTCCATCCTAAAATGTGGTATCTATACCTGCTCCCACAAAACCAGGAGTCAGGCATATAGCGATCTCCATTCACCTAGGCAAGAGGCAGGAGCATTCTTAGAGGACTGAATAATGTTAAAGAACTCCAGATGCAGCAGACATTTGAGAGGATTTCCATCTAAAATGTTAGGCCATCAGCTCAACCTCTCTAACAAAGACCACCAATCACCAAGCTCCAGCCACATGAAAAAGAAAAACCAAAACAAAGAAACAGAAAAATAAGGGGTAAAGGGCTTGAGCGATCCATAAGAAACAAATCCAATTTCTGAAAGTGGAAGAAAAATCTTCAATCTGGTACTATTTGCAAACAGGTATTATATAAAAAAAGAACTAATGAGAGACCAAGAAAAATAAATGCTAAAAATAGAAGAACCAAACTAAAAATCCGGGGGGGGGGGGGGGTGGAGTCTGAGAATTGGACCCAAAAGGCAAAGATATAGAAAACAGGAAAGGATAGTTAAGAAAGTCAAAAAATAATTTTAGAATGTCAAACATCTAAGTAACAGAGATTCCGAAAAGAAGTAACTGGGGAAGGAGGAGAAATTGGGGCAGAAAACAAAGAAACAGTATAAGAAAGATTCCCTCAAAATGAAGGTCAAGATATCCAGACTGAATGAACCTACAAAAGTGTCCAGTGAAAGGCACTTTAAGAAACAGAGACAGAGATGCACTGTGATATTTCGTAACATTAGAAATAGAGACGATCCCAAAAGTTTGGGAAGGGACCAGAAGTGTCCCATAGAAAAGACAGGAGAAATGGCATCAAACTTCTAAATAACACCATACACTAAAAGACAATAGAGCAATGCCTTCAAAATTCTGAAGTTAAATGGATTTAACACAGGATTCTACATCTAGCCAAATTAACAGTCAAATATAAGTCTAGAATAAAGCTATTTTCCGATATGCAAATACAAAATATATTTAACCCCCATGTTACAGCTTTCTTAGGAAGCTGCAACAGCTGTATTATACTAAAGAGTAAGCTAAGAATGATGAAAACAAGGGATCTAGGAAATACGGAAATCTGGAGATGACATTAACCCAGGGAGTATGAATGCAACAGGTGGCTAAAAGGAACCAAGAGGGAGGTTTCCAGGAAGCACATGGAACATGTAAAGATTTTAATGTGCATGGTAGCCATTAGTGATATTCATAAAATATTTTCTGCGCTTTACCTTCTAAGCAAATTATAAGACTGAACTTCAGTTCCTTTGGCTTTAGGCATGTTACATGACTTGTTCTGGCACTGAGAAATTGAGCAGAAATCATGTTACTTCCAGGTGGAAGCTTTAAGAACAGGAGCTCAATTAGGCCATGCTCCTCCCCACTGCTCCAGCACCTGTGAAAGCACGTGCCGCACTGGAGCCTGTCATCTGGATACCTGCTGCACTGGAGCTACAAGAAGCAAAGCAAGCTGACTGCATTAAGCCACTGTGACACTGGAGCTGTCTGTTACCACAACGTCACCTAGCCTACTTCACTGAGTCAGAATTAGCAGCAAAAGTGAGGCACCACTAAAGTAAGTACCTGAAATATATGGGACTAGTATAACAGACAGGTGATGAGGAGATTGCTAACACAGAAGAGAAGACCAATGGTCCTTATGACGTAGTAAGGAACATTTGGTAAAGGTGCCACTGACATTAACTCAGGACACAATAAACTTGTTATCTAAAGAAAGGCTGGAAAATGGGACTCCTGCGTTAGGTGTCATTTACTGTTGGACACATCTGGCTAGGTAGTAAAAGAAAGGAATGAGATCAAGAACTGGTTGGCTCCCAAGCAGGAATGAAGAGTCCAAACCTGGGGATTTGCAGAGCTGGAAGAGCCAATTGCTTCTCAAGCCCAGGTGAAAAATAACCCTAGAAGTCCTTTCTGTACCAAAGGACCACTGACATCCAGCTACATAACAGGTACAACTCAGAAACATGGCCATCTGTCCTGCACAGTGCCAAAACTTCCAAATGGATTTAAAGTATGTTCAAAACAAAGAAAATTAAGGTTGTTGCCATGAAAATAAACGCTTTCAACTGAGAAAACAGCTCAGGGAAAAGAACCTAAAGGCTCAGCTTTTCCAGTTAACTCATGTCCTTGGAAGGAAAGTGATGACCAACCTACAAAGCATATTAAAAAGCAGAGATATTACTTTGCCAACAAAGGTCCATCTAGTCAAGGCTATAGTTTTCCAGTGGTCATGTATGGACGTGAGAGTTGGACTGTGAAGAAGGCTGAGCGCCGAAGAATTGATGCTTTTGAATTGTGGTGTTAGAGGACTCTTGAGAGTCCCTTGGATTGCAAGGAGATCTAATCAGTCCATTCTAAAGGAGATCAGTCCTAGGTGTTCTTTGGAAGGAATGATGCTAAAGCTGCAACTCCAGTACTTTGGCCACCTCATGCAAAGAACTGACTTATTGGAAAAGACCCTGATGCTGGGAGGGATTGGGGCAGGAGGAGAAGGGGACAACAGAGGATGAGATGGCTGCATGGCATCACCGACTCGATTGGGTGGACTTCAGGAGTTGGTGATGGACAGGGAGGCCTGGCGTGCTGCGATTCATGGGGTCACAAAGAGTCGGACACGACTAGGTGACTGAACTGAACTGAACTGAACTGAATGTAACTGGAAAGTGTTACACGTATGTTGACTAAAAAACAGTACCACTCTACCATTTAGAACATAAAATTTGGGCTAGAAAGCTGACAAAAAAACAACATGACATAAGGATGTCAATCATTAATTTCTTCATCTTCAACTCATTGATGTGGTATTTTTCAAATTAAAAAAGAGGAAGTTAAAAAGAAAGAAATGACACTGGCCCCAAATCATCAAGCAACTTAACAAAATAATAAAAGATAACCTATGATAAAGTAGAAATAAACCAAGCAGAAAAAATACCCTTAAAATATGAAGCAATATTTTTACTGTACATATTTCTATGAGAAACACCTTTATAAAATCAAGACTCATATGATTACATAAAATAAACCTTTGCATTAAAAAACAGGAAAACAAGAACATATATAAAGCAAAGAAAGATAATGATATGAAAAAATATTTGCAATTTGTATCAAAGGGTTAATAACTAATTTATAAAGGACTTTTAAATAGTCAATAACCCTATATTATATGGGCAAGAATATAGCTCTCAGGGGGATAAAATGCCAATGAGCCTTCCATATTTTAAAAAATGCCTCCCTCCATAATGAGAGATGCAAATTACCCCATACTAAAATGTCATTTTTCACATCATTTTGGCAACAATCTAAAAATCTGACAACATATTTGACTGGTAAGGGAAGAAGGGACTCAAATATTGCTGCTGGAAATGCAATAAAGGTTATGACACCAAATGAGGGGGTTTGGCAATAACTAATAAAATTACATATGCATTTACCCTTTGATCCAGAACTGGATATCATACCTAAATTACACTCACACACACACAAAAACCCAATCAAAAGACAACTGTATGAGCAAAAGATTGGAAACTTAGATATCCATCAATAGGAGACCAGCTGAATAAGCAAAATAGCTTTAGTATAGCTACACAATGAAATATAATGCCACTGTAAAAATGAACAAAGATTTCTATATACAGCAATGAAGTATTCCAGGACAGTACTATCAAGTAAAAATAGCCAGGGTAGAAAACTAAATACATATGTTACCTTCTATCTAAGAAAGGGGTAACATCGATATGCTATTTTTTTTTTTTTTCAGAAAGAACAGAGCTATTAAAAAAAACTAGTCACTTACAGGGAGGGGATACATATATATATAAAATTATGACTGATTCACATTGCTGTATGGTAGAAACTGACAAAACACTGTAAAGCAATTTTCCTCCAATTAAAAAATAAATTAAAATATCACATGAAAATAGAGTAATACAAAAAATTACTTATAAGAAAAGGATGGTGTGAGAAAGCAACACAGACTTCTCTGTACTCATCGTGTTAAACAGATTTTTCTTTGTAAACTATGTTTTACATAATTACAAAACAAAATTAATTTAAAAAAAATCCTGGAACACAACTCAAATTGAGGTTTCTAAATACTATTTCCCACTAAAAGAAAAACATAAGGTTCTTGGCAAAATCGTTGACTTCAGGTCTAGAACATTCTATAGTACCAAAAGTAAGGCCTTATCAAGAAGCCACAGAGGTGTGGAGAAAAGGGAACGTTCTTACACTGTTGGTGGAAATGTAAATTGATACAGCCACTATGGAAAATAGTATGGAGATTCCTTAAAAAACTAGGAATAAAACCACCATATGACCCAGTAATCCCACTCCTAGGCAGATACCCTGAAAAAGACACATGTGTCCCATTGTTCATTGCAGCACTACTTACAATAGCTAGAACATGGAAGGAACCTAGATGTCCATCGACAGATGAATGGAGAAAGAAGTTGTGGTACATATACACAATGGAATGTTACTCAGCCATAAAAAGGAATGCATTTGAGTCAGTTCTGATGCAGTGGATGAACCTAGAACCTATTATACAGAGTCAAGTAAGTCAGAAAGATAAATATTGTATTCTGACACACATATATGGAATCTAGAAAAATGGTACTGAAGAATTTGCTTACAGGGCAACAATGGAGAAACAGACATAGAGAACAGACTTATGGACATGGGGAGAGGAGAGGAGAGGGTGAGACGTATGGAAAGAGTAACATGGAAACTTACAGTACCATATGTAAAATAGATAGCCAATGGGAATTTGCTGTATGGCTCAGGTAACTCAAACAGGGGCTCTGTATCAACCTAGAGGGGTGGGATGGGGAGAGAGATGGGAGGGAGGTTCAAAAGGGAGGGGATATATGTTTACCTATAGTTGATTCATGCTGAGGTTTGACAGAAAACAACAAATTCTTTTAAACAATTATCCTTCAATTAAAAAATAAATTAAAAAAAAAAAGAAGAAGCCATAGGAACCAATTGTTTAAAGAAGCTTTCAATTGGGACAGTTTGAGAATCAAAAAAGAAAACAAGATGTTAGGGAATCAACTCATTCTGAAACCATCAAAAGAGGTGGGAGAGGGCAGAAGGCAAGCATTTACCCTGTCTTTTCTGGGTAAGTGTGCCACAGGGTAACCAAATAGTTGATGTGGTAGGTTCTTAACAAAACATGCTTAGGTATTAAATCCAGAAATAATAGCAAAATTAGAGTAAATTATTTTTTCTGAGGGGTCATCAAGCTACGGCCTGTGGGCTACCTGTTTTTGAACGGTGCACAAACTAAGAATAGTTTTTATATTTTTAAGTTGGTGAGAGGGAAAAAAGGCACTTCTTGACATATGAAAATTATATGACATTCATATTTCAGTGTCCATAAATAAAAGTTTAGTGAAACCCAGACGTGTTCACTGTCAATGGCTGCTTCTCCACGCACCAGCACAGGTGAGCAGTTACGGAAGTGACTGCATAGCCTGTAAATCCTAAAATATTTACTATCTTGCCCTGTACAGACAAAGTTTGCCGAACCCTATTATAGTGCTAAACATTGAACTGTTTACAAATGAAACAGTATATTGTAAATTTCCTTTAAAATAATGTTGTGGAAGGGGCAGAAGATGAAACCAAATAGGCCATGTGCTGATCATCCTTAAAGCTATGCAAATACATGGGTGGAAGAGAGCATTATAGTATTTCTCTTAAAATACGTTGTCTCTACTTTTATATACATTTGAAGATATCCTTTAAAAAGTTTTAAAAAAATCTATATCACTCTGTATTGAAGATTTCCCATACCTACACACAAAGCATTTTGCAAACTCCTTAAAAGTATTAAGTGTAGAATGCTTATGGGCCATACTATTTGCTTACAGATTTCCCAAACTATTCCAGAAACAACAAGAGCAACAACAAAAAGTACATACTGCATTGATTAACTGCATCATTTTATAACAAAGAGCTGTTAAGCAAACACAAGTCCAGGAATATAACAGAATCAGAAATATATGCAAATCACAGAAAACATCATTCAAAAGTATTAAATACTCTCAAATAATGATACCAGACCCCCTACATACATTCCTTCTAGGACTTGATTTGCTACATAAATACAGAAATAACAGTCCAAAGATAAAGGAAGTGCTCTCAGTTTTCCTGAGTAAATGAATTCCTTGCAAAATTTTGGTTTAAAAACCAAAATTACAAAGCTTATAAAACTATAATCTCTTCCTTTTATAAATGAAATCTTTGCTTTTTACATATATAGGTATGTCAGCCCTTACTGATGACAGTAAGTCTCTAACAGAGAATTTATAGAACAATGATGATTCAAAAGGTTTTCTGTATCAAGCCAGTGACAGGTAAAAATAATAATGATAATAATAAAACCAGGGAAAGCAGATATAAGAATTTTATCTTCAAAAAGATGACACTTATTCAAACAGAAACATGCCAAAGTGTTACACTCACCAGTGTTTTTGTGACCTTTTAGTACATAAAGTGGTGCTGGACTCTCAAGTGAAAAAATGCAAATATTGTGATCATTTCCTCCAGTGGCGATTAGTCCATGAGGGTACACATCACTTGAAGGTATGATGCATACACAAGAGACAAAATTGGAGTGGCCACTCATACAGTGCATTTCTGTAAAGCCCCTGTTAGGACTGGAAAGACATGACAGTTAATAAGATATACATTGGTCCCCTTACTTTATTTCTACTTATCAGCCGTTGTTACCCTAAGAAACCTCTAGTGAAGTGAAACATTCATGCAACTGGGATAATGGAATTTACTATCTATAAGCCTAAAACCCCTGAGGACCTTTACATACTATGAAACATTTACTTAGTATCCATTAGTATAGTGTGTGTATGTAAGTAGCTAGACTATCAATCACACTCAATATGTGAACTAAAGGGACCAATACAGGGACATATAAATGACTGCTCTAGGGACACAGGATATTAATAACTGCCTGGGGATTAGAATAATTACCAAATTGTTATACATATCGTTCACTTGGCATCACTGCCTTACATAACAAGACAAACCACGTGGAAGGCAATAAATTAGCTGCTGAGGGGAATTAAAGAATTATATTTTTGACTCAAGCTAAATAAAGGAGTTTGTGGTCCAGCTAAAGGAGATAACACGAGTATACATACAGAGGGAAGAGTCCCAGATAAATATTGCACACACACTCATCTATATTCACTCCTTTTCCAAACACCATTATAACAATACATATTGTTTTGTATAATGCGTATTTTGTTTCTACCTATGTTTATTTTAAGAAAGGCATTAAACCCACAAGGTCAGAGAGAATAAGAAAAAAAAAAAAAAACAATTATAACACTGAATACTGAAAACTGACAGAAATGTAGTAACAGCCTTAGGATACGTGAATAAAATGAGTTCTAAGCAGAAACAGGGAAAGTAAGAGGCCCAATTTACCAATGAACCCCCAAAAGGCTCAAGAATGAGCACCACTACGTATCTCTAGGAAATGGGGACAAAAAAAGGTAGGAACTAGAAATAGGAAAGCTAGTTGAAAGTCTTCAGAGTCAAAAGTGGAATCATTTCAAAAAATCTTCAAAGGAAGGTATTTGGTAGTAGCTTTTTTTTTTCCTCCAAATCTTTTCTTTTAAAAAAATTTTATTTTAAATTAGAGGATAATTACCTTATGATGATATTGTGATGTTTCTGCCATACATCAACATGAATTGGCCATACATGTAGTAGGAGCTATTTTTAACTTGTCTATTTTGGTACGGTTTTTTTTAAATGTGGTTTCAGAAACCATTTTATCAATAAGTCCAAAGAAATGTAAAAGATAAGCCATCTTTAAAAGTCTATATTATGTAAAGTACTGCTGCTGCTGCTAAGTCGCTTCAGTCGTGTCCGACTCTGTGCGACCCCATAGATGGCAGCCCACTAGGCTCCTCTGTCCCTGGCATTCTCCAGGCAAGGATACTGGAGTGGGTTGCCATTTCCTTCTCCAATGCATGAAAGTGAAAAGTCTACCAAACGTGCCCCTTTAGCACTCTCCAGTATCAATGTTTGCGTGTAGTGTTCTGTGAAGCTCTTAATGGCAGAATCCAGACTTGGTTTTTCTTTTCATCTTCCTAAGTTTGCAGCACAGTATTCTACATGGTAATCATTAAGTACTTCTTAAATCAGTGGGGAAAAAAATAATTACATACAGCATCAAGAAAAAAAAACAAAAAACAAAACTGCCCCCTGTACCCAGCAAAAATCTGAAGTTTTCTTCAGAAAAGTCTTTGGCTGGAAGGAGAGGGCGGTGACACAGGCACAGCTGAGCCTTGGGGTATGGGTGGTGCATGGGTGAAAATCCACCTGTGATGCAGAAGACCTGGGTCAGGAAGATCCCCTGGAAGAGGAAATGACAATGCATTCCGAGTATTCTTCCCTGGAGAATCCCACGGACAAGAGCCTGGAAGGCTACGATCCATAGGGTCACAGAGTCGACACAACTGAAGACACACACACCCTAATACTAAGCACAGAATAAGAATTACTAGGCATTTGGGGTAATATAGTGACCAAAACAAACAGGGAGGGGAAATAACCAATTTAGAGGAAACAGACCACTTAGGGAGAAAATAACTTAAAAAAAATCAGCATCAGCATCCTTAGAGATATAAGATATTGCAACCAAGAAACAAAACATAATTTCACAAAAAGTCAAGGCAATTTCTGAAAAAGTATAGAAGAGAGAGAGAGAGAGAAAGAGATACACAGAGAGAAATAAAAAAGCAATTTAGAAACAAGTTCAATATATGAATAAAAAGTTCCACAAAAGAAGAAAGAGAAAATGGAGACGATGAAACCAAAGAATTTAAGAAAACGCTCCAGAACATATGGATATGAGTTTTCACATTCAAAGAGGCCACATTTAATGAACCTGAAAAATGAATGAATGTAGACTGCCTTCCAGAGAGAAAAAAATAATAGGTCAAGAATCACAATGACTTCAGACTTACTGTAACACAATGAATACAATGGAATAATGGCTTCAAAATTCTGAAGAAAAATTATTTGGAAATTACAATGCTACAAACTTTTAAATTATTACTCCAGTAGCTAGGCAGGCTAAAATCATTTTCCAAATGTAGGTCTTAATACACTATCACTGCACTGTATTTCAGGAAGCTCCTGGAGGATGTATTCTAATAAGGTGTCAAGGAAGAAAACCAAGAAAGTTTAAGGATAATCGATAGAAGAAATCCAACACAAGAGTCCAAAAATGGCTTAAGAGGACAGCGAAGGAAGATCCCAGGACTAGCTGTGTACCAGAGGCAGATGATCAGGTGAGAAAGTGAAACTGTAAAATAGCCAACGTGTCTAGAGGTCTTGAAAGGAGATTTAGACGATCAGTAAACAATATAAAGTTGAATTAGTGATACATTCATAGAAAATTAAACAAAAAGCAATTATTAACTACAAGGAAATCATAATATTGTTGAGGAAAAGCTACCATAGTCTATTCCACACCTCAGGTGTAAACAGACTCTGTACAGTCACAAAATACTAATTTAGTCTAAATTAAACTGTAAGGGTTGGGGCATAGAAAGGATGCCTATTTGATGTGGACTGGCAGAAAGCAGAAAAGAGAGCTATATTTTCATATTCCCTGATAAGAACTAACAGAAAACACTAAAACAGAGAACTAAAAAAATGTTTAAAGAAATAGCAGTATAGCACTTTATATACAAATATCGAAGAAAAATTTAAAAATAAGCCATAAGAAGAGATGAAAATCTTGCCTCCAAGAAAAGGGAATAGTGGCTTGGAGGGCAGAAAGTAATGGCTCTAATTTCTTAATGAACTCCACTTGACTAAGCACCCAAGTGCTGAGTAAACACGAGGGAGAAGTTACTCCAGCCTTGGCAAGGTCAGGGAAGATTTAATGAATGAGGCTGAATCTGAAGTTGGAGTCTTTCAAACATGGATAGTTTTCAAAAGGCAAAGCAATCACTGGTGACAGACTTGGGAAATCCAGTTTACTGTGAGGTGGGCTTCTAGAGGCTTGGAGCCATCTGCAATAATGGCATGCTGACTGATTCAGGTCAATGTGCAACCAAAAAATAGTCTCCAATCTGAAGCACCTTCAGAAGGCCTGGAGGCTTTCTGGGTTTTCAGAGGGTCCTTATGAATGATGAGGTATCTGATTTAGCCCACACTAGAACTATTTTGCCTCCCTGAAACTAAATTTCCCCTTCATTACCAGTCCATTCCTACATTATCCACCCTAATCCAGAACCCTGTCAACAATGGACACAAGAAAACGAAAACATGTACTTGTTGGCTCCGAACATTTTACTGCACTTCACTAATTTCATTAATATACCATGAAATGAATAAAAACTGTCAGGATGTCAGCCTTGAGGACACTTTTCATGACACCTAAGGTATGGCTGAGACACTAGTTCGGCTGCCTAAAGAGTGACTATGAGATGCTCTACTATAGCAGTTGGAACTGAGAGGAAAACCACCTTATCATACCAATCCCACTATTGAGCCCTGTGCCTGGAAATAATCAGTGTTAGTCGAAAACCACATGAATTCTAAAAAACAAAACCAAAAGACAACATGAATTGAATGAGAAAAACTAGTTATTAAAGAGAAGATCATTTCAGCTCAAAGTTCCTCATGTTTTCATGATCCAGTGATATAAGCTCTGGGCAATCTAGCACAGTCCTATAAAACGTGAAAGTTTAAGGATTCAGCTATCCAACAGATTTCAACTATTACAACAAGCATTCTTTAACGACTCCTTATTGTGCATTCATAACGTACTGGGCATGTGCTACTACTGAATTCAACATTAAATGCAGTTTAGTCAGTAACTTGTACTCAAATACACAAGAAGTTACGTATCAGTGTTACCAACGGTTTGGAATATCATAAATCTCAAAGAGTTAGAGAAGACCTGATCCAGTTCAATATAGGAGTTGCTCTATAAATCCCTAATTTTTCTTGGCTGCACAACTGCAAAAGACTCAAAACAGATCTCTTTCCACATTTATCCCTTTGCAATTCATTCTCCACATGAAGTTAGCAGAAACTTCTCCACAGGTAAATCAAATCATGCTGCTCCCCACCGGAACTTTTTGGGGGCTTCTACCTACTAACTCCTTTCCTCAGCCCTCTTCTGGGCATGTCCTGGCTTCTGCCAGCCTCTAAGATCTGCCTGCACTGCATAGCTCATTCCTTCCTGCACACAGGGACTTTTCTCCTATTCAGTCCAGAGCTTTGTCTGCTCTTCCTACTGCCTACAGTACTCTTCCAATTGACTCACTTCCGTTCCTCATTCCCTTGACTACTTCCAGCTCAGTGCCTTTTAAAAAGAAATAAAAACCCAAAACATCTTTCTTAGAGAGGCCTCCTTCTTTAGCATCTCTCTCCACTAAACCCTATATTTGTTTTCTTCACAGTACATATGCCAAAATGTAATTATTTATTTGGTGTTTTCTTCATCCATCTTCCCTCCCAGACTGTAGCTAAGATCCATAAACAAAGGAAACTTGTCTGTCTTTTTATTCTTCTTCAGGATCACAAACAAAAAGGAGGCTCTCAATAAATATTGATCATCTGAATTTATGGATGAAAATGTATGGTTTCATTGAGTGAAATTTCTGATGTGAGAATTACTACATAAACTAACTCACCTCAATTTTTCCCTTTCTAAAAAGAAATCTGTCTTCTAGGTCTTAAATTTCCTGTTCAATTCAGTTCACTCAGTTGTGTTCAACTCTTTGAGACCCCATGGACCATAGCACACGAGGCTTCCTTGTCCATCACCAACTCCTGAAGCCTACTCAAACTCATGTCCATTCAGTCGGTGACGCCATCCAACCATCTCATCCTCTGTCGTACACTTCCCCTCCCATCATCCATCTTTCCCAGTATCAGGGTCTTTTCAAATGAGTCAGTTCTTCGCATAAGGTGGCCAAAGCATTGGAGTTTCAGCATCAACATCAGTCCTTCCAATGAATATTCAGGACTGATTTCTTTTAGGATGGACTGGTTGGATCTCCTTGCAGTTCAAGGGACTTTCAAGAGTCTTCTCCAACACCACAGCTCAAAAGCATCAATTCTTCAGTGCTCAGCTTTCTTTATAGTCCAATACTCTCACATATATACATGACTACTGGAAAAACCACAGCTTTGACTAGACAGACCTTTGTTGGCAAAGCAATGTCTCTGTTTTTGAATATGCTATCTAGGTTGGTCATAACTTTCCTTCCAAGGAGTAAGCGTCTTTTAATTTCACGGCTGCAGCCACCATCTGCAGTGGTCTTGGAGCCCCCCAAAATAAAGTCTCTCACTGTTTCCATTGTATCCCCATCTATCTGCCATGAAGTGATGGGACCAGATGCCATGATCTTGGTTTTCTGAATGTTGAGCTTTAAGTCAACTTTTTCACTCTCCTCTTTCACTTTCATCAAGAGGCTCTTCAGTTCTTCTTCACTTTCTGCCATAAGTGTGGTGTCATCTGAATATCGGAGGTTATTGATACTTCTCCTGGCAATCTTGATTCCAGCTTGTGCTTCTTCCAGCCCAGCGTTTCTCATGATGTACTCTGCATATAAGTTAAATAAGCAGGGTGACAATATACAGCCTTGACATACTCCTTTCCCAATTTGGAACCAGTCTGTTGTTCCATGCCCAGTTCTAACTGTTGCTTCCTGACCTGCATATAGATTTTTCAGGAGGCAGGTCAGGTGGGCTGGTATTCCCATCTCTTGAAGAATTCTCCACAGTTTGTTGTGATCCACACATTTAAAGGCTTTGGCATAGTCAATAAAACAGAAGTCGAATTTTTCCTGGAACTCTCTTGCTTTTTCAATGATCCAGTGGATGTTGGCCATTTGATCTCTGGTTCCTCTGCCTTTTCTATATCCGGCTTGAACATCTGGAAGTTGACTGTTCACTTACTGTTGAAGCATTTCCTGTTATAAACAGCTAAGTCAGGGCTAAATCCTTGAATTTGATTAATCTCTTGAAAATCTTTTGAAGGCAATGGGCTTTCTCTCAAGAAAGCACCCTCTCCCCACATCCATAAAACAGTTGAGGAGTTTCCTCCCCTCCACTCAAGTCCATCACCTAACTCGGACTAAGAAACTCTGAGTTGAATAACGTGGAGAGGAGCCAAGGCAACTTCCTGCAGTGCAATTTTTGAGAACCTTACTTCTCAAATTGAGGGAAGACTACAGAGCAAATTCTTAGTAAAGAAGAGGATTTACTTCAATCACACGCCAGACGCTTTCACACTACATTAATGAGGTTGCACCTGGCATTAAAAATTTTTCAAATCGAAAACACGGGAAAAACCTCATTCACGAACTTAAGTCACAAAAAATAAAAGGTTCGTCCAAGGTCACTCAGTTTTTTAGTGGTCAAGTTAGGACAACAAAGTAGGTCTCTGTTCCCCTAACCAACACTCTCTCCACATAAATCTCACAGGTTTCTTACAAGGCGTACCCAGAATGCCAGTTATCTCAGAACTGGGAGGGAGCGCGGATCGCAAGGAAGGCCAGGAAGAGAGGGAAGAAGGCAGGGAAGGGGCACTCTCTTCCTGGACTCCGCAGGAAGCTTGCAGCACAACTGGGGGTTAACGGGATTCGGGGCGCTCACCTGTCTGGGACCCAGAGGCGGGTGGTGCGATCTCGGGACACGGACACAAAAGCCCCCGGTGGATAGAGGCAGCATACCAGGCCCCTCACGTCCAGCTCGTGGCCCGAGAGCGAGCAGCTCAGCCGGTACCTGCAGGAGCCGCTCGCCATGGCCCTGGTGGGTCCGGCGCCCGGGCCGGGGCACCGCGCGAGATCGGTCAGTCAGCGAGGCCGGGCGGGCAGCTGGAGAGCGCCTGCAGGTGAGGGACGCCGGGCCCGGAAGAACCCAAGGGCCGGCGCGGAAGGGCGGCAGGGAAGGGGCGCGCCGAGAGGGCCGAGTGACACAGCAACCCTGACAAGCACACCGGAATTCATCATCGGCCTCAGCCCGCCATGACGCAGAGTGTGTGCGTCCTGACTGCTGAGGCCGAGGCGGAGACGACGGTCGCTTGGACCGCCAGCTAAGCAAGAGATACCACCGCCGGCCTCTCCGTCTGGGCGCCCAAATCTGGTTCCTTGCCGAGCCCGAGTCCTCTCCGAGCCCTGGCTGAGCTTTTTATTTTGATACCGGATGTGTCCCGAACTACAAATCCCACAATGCCACGCGTCAGCGGGGCGTGAGTCGCAGGAGCGCCAAATCCGGGTATTTTAAATCTTGGTCTGCCGGGCTGATTTGAGTTTTAAATCTTGGTCCGCCTGGCTAATTGAGTTCGCTTCACGTGTTGTCTTGGGAGCAATCTTACGCCAATTTCCCCAAACTCTGCGTAGTCTCCTCAGGTGGTTTTTTTTTTTTTCTTATTAATCTAAGACGAGAGAGCTTGGTACTAAATTGTAAACAATCACTTGCCTTAAATTCTGTGAATACTAAACCGGGTTCTTGGTACTTTAGAGAAAGTTTTAAGATTTTCTCTCGAACTGTCACAGCTCTACACAAATGGCAGACGTTGGGTCTCCCTTATGTCTGAAAACACTGACGGAAAAGGCATGTCAGTAGCTTTTCTATGAGACCATATGAAATGGTTGGATGTTCGAAGTTGAAGGTTTTTCTTTCTAGCGTTTCTGCTGGGGCTCTGTAGTAAAAGATTAAGAAGAGAAAAAAGTTTTTTGTTTTGTTGTTGTTGTTGTTGTTGTTATTACATGTATTATATATACAAAGAGAAATTCAGAGATGAATAGCTCGGTGACTAGTTTGGGCTTATACAGCATCTTAACAAAGGAACAATAAGTTTCTACACAAGTGATAAAAGGACTAAGTCTTTAGAGGCAGCATTATGGGAAGGCAATTAGATGGGAAACTAACAGTAAAGGCTAATTACTTAATTTTGAGTAGATTCCTCTGGTGCAGTCTCTAGGCTGTTAAAGGTCTCCAATGATTAACTTTTGTCCTTCCTGTTTAAGAGGCAAGGGGGGGCGACCTTGAAAATTTATGTTCTGCTTTTACGCTAATAGAGGAATGGAGAGCTTTTCTTGTATCTACATCTTTTCAATTGCCTTCCACTCAAAATAAGCCTTTTACCAATGTGGCATACTTTGGGATGGCAAATTCTACTTTCGTTTACTGCTGCTAAGTCGCTTCAGCCGTGTCCGACTCTGTCTGACGGCAGCCCACCAGGCTCCCCCGTCCCTGGGATTCTCCAGGCAAGAACACTGGAGTGGGTTGCCATTTCCTTCTCCGATGCATGAAAGTGAAAAGTGAAGGTGAAGTCGCCCAGTCGTGTCCGACTCTTCACGACCCCATGGACTGCAGCCTACCAGGCTCCTCCGTCCATGGGATTTTCCAGGCAAGAGTACTGGAGTGGGGTGCCATTGCCTTCTCCGACTTCCCTTCACTACAGTGACTCTAAAGACGACAAATGACCACTACAAATATATTGATCTCAAGTGGAGTAATTACACGAAAATGTTTTACAAACTTTGAGAACTCAGTCACAGAACAGTATTTCATTTTGTATTGCACTGATTTTAACCTACTTGAAGGCAGGCATACGACAGTAAACCTAGACATAAAGAATGTATGCACGATGGAAACCGTGAAAATTAAAAGTTTTATATATATACATATCTGTACACACACACACACACATATATAAAATTAGAGCTCCCATCACACTTAAGCTGACTATAGGAAAACTGGAAAAAGGAGAAGGATGAAATGGCTGGATGGCGTCACTGACTCGATGGACGTGAGTCTGAGTGAACTCCGGGAGTTGGTGATGGAGAGGGAGGCCTGGCGTGCTGTGATTCATGGGGTAGCAAAGAGTCGGACACGACTGAGCAACTGAACCGAACTGAACTGAGTCCTTTTAATTAAAAAAAATTGATATTAAAATAATTATTTTAAGCCAATTCGCTGTAAATTCAGTCCTCTTCACAGAATCTCTGAAAGGAAGCCTAAAGGTATAAAGCCTTCAATGAAGTGAGATCATATGCTTCCAGAATCGCATCGAGACTTAATGCTGTATCTTGTGTGTTGTGTTCCTTCTTTCTAATGAAAAGGAAACTACCGCTAATTAGAAGTAAAAAGACTGTACCACGAATGTTGCCTACCACGGAATAACTTGAAATAATTCTCTAAAAAGTTTGACGTAGTACAAGTGACGTACACAGCGATAAAATAAAACTCGCTGGAGTGAGTTCACCTCAGGTACACAATCAGAGAGACTATTCTGATTATAAAGAAAACCAGTTTCCAAATAAAATATTCATTCCTAGCCAAAACGCCGTTTTCTGTCTCTTCCAGAAAAGCTCTGAAGTACCGAGGAAACCAAAGTTAGTCTTCAAATATCGCGAGAACATTTCACTCTCGCTTCACTGAGCTGAGGCCGAGGACTGGCCAATCAGATGGAGGCACCCCGCCCCCTGTTGCCGGGCGACGAAAAGGCTCGCGGCTACCAGTGATTAGGCTTTGCGGGCCTAGGAAAGCTGCACGCAGGTGGGAGCGGGTTCACGGGCCCGACCGGTGGGCTACGCGGTGGTGGAAGGCTCGCAAGAAGTTCGAGTGCCCCTGGGTGGTGCGACCGCGCTCCTTTCGCACCCCTCAGCGCCGGCTGAGGTGAGAAATCCCCGGTCCCAACTTTGTCCGTGCCTCCCTTACTGGTTATCTTAGCTTGGGCGATGCTGATGCGCTTCAAAGAAAATAAACCCGGCTCTTAGGAGTTCTCCTCCAGCCCGACGCCGGGCTAAGGAAGGCCCATTTTTAGTCCTGCAGAACATGAGAAGAGATTTTCTCACACAGTCCCCTAAGCAAACCTGCCAGGGGACCAGAGGGAAAACGACCCGAGCGCCTCAGAAAATTAACTGTGGGCTGAGTTTTACTCGAAGTAATAATAGCTGTCTGTCTGTCGACAGGTCATAGCAGAAGGGACTTAACAACTTTCCGCTTCTTCAAATATATTAAAATGGTTGGTTTGGGGAGGATAATGATTGTAATAATAATTAGGAGCCAGGTATTTCAGTGTCTGAAATCGTCACAAAGACTGCAAGCTGGAGCTCTCTCCATACTACCGTAAGAAAACACTCCCTGAGGGTGTACAGCTACGTCTCTGGTTGTGTGAATAACCCCTTAAATTATGCAAATATTTGAAAGACTAACCCCGAAGTTAGTGGCATGTTTGTTACTAGTGCTCCTCCCTTGTATTTTACCCCGTGGAACTGATCAAATGTTAACCAGTTTTTTTTTTCCCTTCTGTAATAAAGCAGTGGCAAAGAAAATCAGGTGGAATTCTATGTATTGTGCATTTTCTTAAAGTTTTCAGGAAAGCTAGAGTAACCCCAACTATTTTTGCTGAATAAAGGAAGGTTTATTGTCTTAACTTTCTCTGAGAGGAAACCGTTTTTTTTTTCCCTTGGCACTGCCTTAGTTACAACACCAGGGATGGAACTGGTGCCCCCTGTAGTGGAAGCACAGAGAGTTAACCACTGGACTGCCAGGGAAGTCCCTGGGAGGAACTGTTTGAACTATAGACCTTGTCTGCCTTTGAAAAAGTCGTTTTATAAAACTTACTTTTCCATTTGAAATAATAGTAATAATTCTGTTACTTTGTCCGAAGAGTTCAGAATGGCCAGAAAATAGAATCACAGAGCTGGTTGGAATGGGAAGATTCTAAGTCTGCTGTGAATATATTAAATATAAAGTAATAATGGTAAATCTGAATAGAAATCCACCTTCCCTCCAATAGTTGAAAACTCAGAAGTGGTGTCCAGTTTTAAGGACAGAACTGGAGATACTGATTTATGAGTCATCAGCCTAGTTACAGTTACCCGAAAACAAAATATTACGGAGAGGAGAGAAACAATTCCAGGATTGATCATGAATAATGCCAAGGAAACCCAGAGAAGAAGTACTGGGCAGGGGCTATAGAAACTGAGAAGCCATTTTGGTTCAAGAAGTGATTTGTTTTCTTTTTGATAATTTAATAAATGTTTGTAGCTGGTTTTTGTAGCTGGCAATGCCTTCACGTGGGTGAAAATTCAGAAGGTACAAAAAGAAAGAAAGGTTTTGCCTGGCACTGAGATTAATGCTGGGGATATAAAGATGAATAAGATCCAGCTCTTGCCTTCAAGGTGGAAAAGTATTTAAGCAGATTGGTGTGATAGGTCCTGGGATAGATATGTGTACAGATGCATAGTAGCAGTTCAGACAGCCCTGTAAATTCAGATGGAAGAAGGTTAGGGTGGGTATGAACTGGTGGTTGATGGATTCCTAGGGAGAATAACAGGCAAGATGTGTGTTACGCAAGGGACAAGTCAGGAGGCCAATATAATAATCCACTTGAGTTCATGAGGCTCTGAACAGTACAAAAGCAATGGAGAGGAAGTTATATTTTAAACATTTAGAAATAAAAGTAGGATTATGTGGTTAGTCGTGGGAAATTAGGGAGAGGGAGAAATCAAGGACTGAATTTGTGGCTTGTGTGATTAGGAGGTACACCAGGAGGAAGAGTAAATTCGGGAGAGATGACAATGAGTTTACATTTTCATTTATTTTGATACTATATTGAAGTGAAAATGGCAAGTAATTGTTTGGATATACACACCTCAGAGGGAATGTGAGAAGTCAGGACTGGAGATTCAGTATTGTGAGTCATCAGCTTATTAATTGCTCAAACCCTGAGTATAGATGAGGTGGATCAATGAGAGGGTAGAGAGGAAAAAGAAAAATAGACTGGTTCATATCTTGAGAAATGCTTCAATAGGGGCAAGTAGAATAAGATGAAGGAGACTGAAAGAGGAGAAACAGAAGAGGCGAGTATCATGGAGATGGTGCAATATTTTAGAATTTGCCTCTGTAGAAAAAGAATATATAGGACAGAATTAAAGGTGGTTCCAGAATCAAGAAATTAGTTTTTAGGGTCAGGAAAGAATGGAACATGACACCAGACTCAAAGAAAGGAGAAAGTTTAAAGACACAGTCAGTCAATCAGTTCAGTTGCTCAGTTGTGTCCAACTTTTGCGATCCCATGGACTGCAGCACACCAGGTTTCGCTGCATCACCACCTCTTGGAGCTTGCTCAAACTCAAGTCCATTGAGTCGGTGATGCCATCCAACCATCTCTTCCTCTGTTGTCCCCTTCTCAGGAGTTGGATAATGTTCCGAAGGAGCTTGGGGCAGGGGTTAGGGAGAAGGAGTTTGGCAAGGAGAGGGAAGCTAATGTCCCAGAGGTATGGGATTAAGAGGATAAATCAGAATAGAGAATGATCTTGAATGAGAGAAGTCATGGCTCTTGAGAGTGGAAGGCAGCATTGATATAGGTAAGTTGATTTGCTCCAAATATGATGGATTTCACATCTTAATTTTCTTAATTATGAAATTGAGTCATCTGCTGAGAGAGGCAGGAGTAGAAAAGTTGTTAAGAATTGGAATCATCAAGGACAGAATAGCTTATCAAGGATAAATAGAATAATTTCAGAGATATGAAGATCCATCTAAACTTGGTGACTATGACTTTGCAGTTCTCCAGTCTATACAGCTGTGAGTTTTCCATCAGCAGTGTTCAGCAGTCCAGGTTGAATGTAGAGAATAGTTTCTGATTTGTGAAATGGGTTGAAGGAGTGTTCAAGGATGCAAATCAGTTGATGGTGCTCATGAAATGGTAATTTAATGTTGAGAAGGAAAGGAATTGTTAAATGACCTAATGGCTTCTTCAGTGGGGATTTCAATGGACATTTCAGTGTTCATCTTACTTGAATTCCCAGAAGAAAATATCCATGGCTGACCATTCTTGCCTTCTCTTGGCATCTCTGGCACACACTCCTGGCTTTCTGTTAGTTTTCTGAGTCTTTGTTTTCCATCTCTTATACAAGCTTTCCCTCTTCTGTGCAACCTGTATATATTTACATTCCTCAGGCCAGAGTCTTGGGTACTCTTTTTCTCCATATTCTCTCTCTAGTTCAGAATCTTTAAAACTCTTTTGAACATTACCCATAATAGGACATATATCTTACATTATAGACCTGTATACACATATGTGTAAATTTACACAAATAAAACTGAAACAAAAATTTAATGGAACAGTACCCTTCCTGTGTGCAGTGAAGCCTCATATCTTCTGTTCTATTTCACATTTAACCCATGTTGGTCATAACCCTCTAAGTTGCTTTTATAAGATACTGATAGATTATGACCATAATTTTAAAATGCTATTTTAAATAGTCAACATTTTAAATGATATTTTATTCTGCTGAGTACAGGAGGGGGCTGATAAACTAGGAGATAATGAATAAAGGCAATAGTTTAAAGGGAGGTGTTCAGTTCAGTCGCTCAGTCATGTCCGACTCTATGTGACCCCATGAACTGTAGCACACCAGGCCTCCCTGTCCATTACCAACTGCCGGAGTCTACCCCAACCCATGTCCGTTGAGTTGGTGCTGCCATCCAACCATCTCATCCTCTGTCGTCCCCTTCTCTTCCTGCCCTCAATCTTTCCCAGCGACAGGGTCTTTTGTGAGAATAAAGGTGAGGAAAAGGTAGAAGGAGAGGAAATTAGGGCCAGAGAATAAAGTATTTCGTTAAGATATTTGAGCTGAAGCAATTCCAGATGATGATAAGCTCTAGCTCTGGCCATGGCCAGGAATTAGAATTGAAATGGTTGCTGAGATTTGGGTCATGGAACTGTGGAGCTAGAATGTTACATATCGAATCCAATATCCATATGGAAATCATCCAGGTTGTTGGTGGTACTAGAATGGAGAGACTGAACAAGATACACAAGACTTTAGTAAATATGGGGGAGAGATTAGGTGGCTCCTATATAAAAGCAACCAGGACAGATCCAAGGCAATGTAGTTGCATTATTTGGTCCTCAATGGAAGACAATCCTGTTGTTTATTACTTTTTTTAAACTTTGAAGAATGACTTTTGCCAGTTACATTGTGGAGCAAGGAGAGTGCCATATATTCATTCTTTGCCTTGGACAAGAAGCTAAGACAGTCTTCACTACCAAAAGTTTTTTCGGAAGACAGGATCCTGTTAAGTTGATGAGTACAAGGAGGTATTTATAACAGGGTTGAGAATATAAGGGAATTTACTATAGACCAGAAAGCACAGATAAAAATAGTCAGAGAAGAAAGATACTTGTTTTGCAAGGAGAGAGAAAACTTAACCAAAGTATGAATGAGAGCCCAGGAGAGAAAGGTAAGTAGATGGACTTGCATTTTGATAAGATAGCAGGGAAATGAGGAGGGCATGTTATAATAAATGATTCCATGGTTGAGTGGAACAGTTACGTCAAACCTGAACAAAATTAAAGCAGGCTTAACCTTGTACATAGTGGTACCTACAATAGCAATTTGCAAGAAAAGTCGCAGTGGATTAAATGTTTGAAAGGGTATGTGGTTCACTCCTGTCTTGCTATAGGAGGTATCAAAGGAGAATTAAATTATTCTTGTTTCCAAGCAGTGGTTAAACTGAGCAAATAATGGCCAGTAATCACAAACCTTCAGCAGTCCGTCCTGTTTCTCGAGGTGGGATTGGATTGACAGGAAGGCCTCCTTCTGGAATACGACCCCCATCAGGAAATATTCGAGTGGCAACTGGTGTAAGTTTAAAACAAATTGTTCAATTATTATGTGTATATCCTGGTAGAATTTAAAAAGCCTGTCTATAATAAATATTCTTCTTTGTTTTTCTTTATGCTATAAGCATACTATTGTATGTGTGTATGTGTGTGTTTTAAACATCTAGAAGTATAAGGAGCTTCCCTAGTAGCTCAGTTGGTAAAAAATCTGCATGCAATGCAGAAGACCCTGGTTCAATTCCTGGGTTGGGAAGATCCGCTGGAGAAGGGAAAGACTACCCACTCCAGTATTCTAGCCTGGAGAATTCCATAGACTGTATAGTCCATGGGATTGTAAAGAGTTGGACATGACTATATCAATGTGGGAGAATGTTTAAAAGACTAATGTTAAGAGACAATGCATACTCATACTAATATTGAAATTTATTTTAAAGCTACAACAGTTTAGGGGCATAGCGTACTGGTGCCAAAACCAAGTGAAATGGAATAGACCAGAAATGGAATTAGGCAAGTAAGAAATTAATTAGTGATGAAGGTTGCATTTCAAATTAGTAGGAAAGCATGGAGTATTCAGTACTGCTGAGTAATTGGTAAACCATTTGTTTTAATAAACCAAATTCTTCCCTGACACAGAATCCTAGATATTTTCAAAATTTTATATTAAAAAATGAAATTTAAATGTATTAGCAAAACATGTAAACAAGTATATTGTATAAACTCAGCATCTCCCAAAGTTTGCTCAGGTTCATGTCCATTGATTGGTGATGCCATTCAGCCACCTCATCTTCTGATGTTCTCTTCTGCCTCTGCCCTCACTCTTACCCAGCATCAGACACTTTTCAATTAGTTGGTCTTTCACATCAGATGCCCAAAATATTGGAGCTTCAGCTTCACCATTAGTCCTGTTGTAAATAAGGACAAATATTTGGACATTTTGTTTCTTTACAGATTGGAAGTGGTATAAATATGTCTAACACATAGAATTTTACATTTTAAAGAAAAATATTACTTGTCATTAATTTTAGATATTTTATTTACTATTTCAAACATTTTAAAATGTAAGGAAATTTTTACATATTACATAGAATCTTAGTTTTATTTTTAATATTCTTTTTATAGTGTTAATATTAGAGGTACAGTCTTTCTCTATTTTATTGAAACTATCTTGTCATTTAGATGCCACCTGGAACAGCAAGACCAGGCTCTCGTGGTGGTCCCATAGGGACAGGAGGAGTTCTGTCTTCTCAAATCAAAGTTGCGGATCGTCCTGTAACACAGCAAGGTTTGAGTGGAATGAAAACTGGTATGAAAGGTATCTATTTTAAGAAGATGAGCATATTTTGTATAAGAAGTATTACAGTATATTAGTGCTACGTCACTTCAGTCATGTCTGACTCTACAGCCGCATGGACTGTGGCCCGCCAGGTTCTTCTCTCCATGGGATTTTCCAGGCAAGAATACGGGAGTGGCTTGCCCTTTCATTCTCCAGGGGATCTTCCTGACCGTAGATGTTAGAGATGGAACCCTCATTTCTTACATCACATGTTGGCAGACTGGTTCTTTACCACTAGCGCCACCTGGGAGCTATTACAGTGTATTGCTAAATCAGAATTATACAGTGAAAGAGGCTATTTTACTCAGTTCTTACACCTTGATTCAAAAATTTTAAGGGTTAAATAAGAGAATGAATGTGAGAATTCATTGTGAACTAGGGAGTTATATACATGTATGAGCTATTTTAATCATTTTTCTGGTGAACTTTGCTATAACTTCTCAAAATTGAATATAGTTGATTTACAGTATTATGTTAGTTTCAGGTGTACAGAACAGTGATTCAGTTATATATACATATATATGTATATATTTCTTTTCAAATTATTTTCCCTTTTGGTTATTATAAAATATTGAGTATAGTTTTCTATGCTATAGAGTAGGTAGGTCCTTGTTGGTGAACTTTGCTATAATTTCTTTGAAGAAATTTGAAATAATTTGAAGGAAAACTCAGAAATGAAAATTAGATTTCTAGTACTATATAGAAATATTCTTAGTTTTTTTTTTGGTTTCCATATCAAATGACAATGGTAGGTATTTGTATATTTATGAGAAGTGAGACCAGAAGTGTTACTTTTGGTAATAATTATTATTCCATTATAATGCTTAAGTAAGGAAGTAAGGCTAACATATAGATTTATACTATATCTCTCCTTATGTCTCTATGTGTTTAGAAATGCATAATAATAATAACACTATATGTTTTGATTCAAGGAGTTGGTCTATAATATATATATATATATAAATCAAAACATAGGGAGCTGTTTCATATTGAGTTTTTAAATTTTCTGTATACGTGCAAATGACTTATCAGGGATGAACATACTAGTACAAAATTAATTATAAGATGATATACCGACTTCTATAATATAATATATCCTACCTTTCAGCAAACTTAATTTTCTTACTTATGATGCAACTTATTTCACTAAATATTGAAAACCAGTTGGTTATGGGACTTCCCTGGTGGTTCAGTAGTTAAGACTCTGCACTTCTGATGCAAGGGCCACAGATTTGATCCCTGGTTGAATAAGATCCCATGTGCCATGCAGGGTGGCCAAAGGATGAAAAAAAATCAGTTGTTTAGAAATGCTTGCTTAATAATTATCAATGCTGTGGAGGAAAATGACTCAAAATTTTGTAGTTGTTTAGTCTTTAAAACTGTATTCACAGAATCGTTTATGTGTTTACTATTTCTTATTTAAAAACCTTAAGGGCAGAAACCTTAAGGGTGCAATTCTAAGAGAACTCATCAAATTTTATTACTGTATTAATTTCTCCTTTAAAACAGAACCAGTATTATTAATTATTTAATAATTAAATATTATTTAATTATTTTAGATTAAATAAGATTCTTATTTAATAAGAACCAGTATTATTTAAATAACCAGTATTATTTAATATTTAATACTTAAATATTAAGTATTATTTAATAATTTAAGTATTATTTAAGAAAACAGTCATTTTCTACAAATATAGTTCAAAACCTTATGTGAAAAGTTCTGTTACCAGCATGTACCCCTATCTGCTGTGACTTTTGCTGTTACCTGTTCCAGTGCCTCATTTCCCATTCTAGTGAGACATTCTCTCCCTCTTCTCAGCATGGATTTCAGTCAATACTGCTTAGTCTTTTCTCTCATGCCATGCAGGGTATTTCACCTCTCTCAAGGTTTGGAACATTTAACCTATGGATGCTTTTTTAGTCCTACTAAAATGTAAGATTGTGTTCCTAAAAAGTCTCTGAAAAATTATATAAATCATAATCTCTTGCCTACATTGAGAAATTTATAGTCTAAACCTACATTGTCCATTGTGATAGCCAGTAGCTATTTGTATTTGTAATATAAATTATTTGTATTTTTACATATACAAATATTTGTGATTATTTAAATTAATTAAAATTAGTTAAAATAAAAGTATTTTACCAGTTCAGTTGCTTAGTTGTCTCCGACTCCTTGCAACCCATGAACTGCAGCATGCCAGGCCTCCCTGTCCATCACCAACTCCCAGAATTCACCCAAACCCATGTCCATTGTGTCAGTGATGCCATCCAACCATCTCATCCTCTGTCGTCCCCTTCTCCTCCTGCCCTCAATCTTTCCCAGCATCAGGGTCTTTTCAAATGAGTCAGCTCTCTGCATCAGGTGGCCAAAGTATTGGAGTTTCAGCTTCAATATCAGTCCCTCCAATGAACACTCAGGACTGATCTCCTTTAGGATGGACTGGTTGGATCTCCCTGCAGTCCAAGGGACTCTCGAGTCTTCTCCAATACCACAGTACAAAAGCATCAATTCTTTGGCTCTCAGCTTTCTTTATAGTCCAACTCTCAGATCCATACCAGACTACTGGAAAAATTATAGTTTTCACTAGATGGACCTTTGTTGGCAAAGTAATGTCTCTGCTTTTGAATATGTTGTCTAGGTTGGTCATAACTTTCCTTCCAAGGAGTAAGCATCTTTTAATTTCATGGATGAAATCACCATCCACAGTGATTTTGGAGCCCAGAAAAATAAAGTCAGCCACTGTTTCCACTGTTTCCCGTTTCCCCATCTATTTGTCCTGAAGTGATGGGACCAGATGCCATGATCTTAGTTTTCTGAATATTGAGTTTTAAGCCAACTTTTTCACTCTCCTCTTTCACTTTCATCAAGAGGCTCTTTAGTTCTTCTTCACTTTCTGCCATAAGGGTGCTGTCATCTGCATATCTGTGGTTATTGATATTTCTCCTGGCAATCTTGATTCCAGCTTGTGCTTCCTCCAGCCCAGCATTTCTCATGATGTACTCTGCATATAAGTTAAATAAGCAGGGTGACAATATACAGCCTTGACGTACTCCTTTTCCTGATTTGGAACCAGTCTGTTGTTCTATGTCCAGTTCTAACTGTTGCTTCCTGACCTGTATACAGATTTCTTAAGAGGCAGGTCAGGTGGTCTGGTATTCCCATCTCTTTCAGAATTTTCCACAGTTTATTGTTATCCACACAGTCAAAGGCTTTGGCATAGTCAATAAAGCAGAAATAGAGGTTTTTCTGGAACTCTTTTGCTTTTTCCATGATCTAGAGGATGTTGGCAATTTGATCTCTGGTTCCTCTGCCTTTTCTAAAACCATCTTGAACATCTGAAAGTTCATGGTTCACATATTGCTGAAGCCTGGCTTGGAGAATTTTGAGCATTACTTTACTAGCATGTGAGATGAGTGCAATTGTGCGGTAGTTTGAGCATTCTTTGGCATTACCTTTGTTTGGGATTGGAATGAAAACTGTCCTTTTCCAATCCTGTGGCCACTGCTGAGTTTTCCAAATTTGCTGACATATTGAGTACAGCACTTTCACAGCATCATCCTTTAGAATTTGAAATAACTCAACTGGAATTCCATATTCTCCACTAGCTTTATTCATAGTGATGCTTCCTAAGGCCCACCTGACTGCACATTCCAGGATGTCCCACTCTAGGTGAGTGTGAGTGATCATACCTTTGTGATTATGTGGGTCCTGAAGATCTTTCTTGTACAGTTCTGTGTATTCTTGCCTCCTCCTCTTAATATCTTCTGCTTCTGTTAGGTCCATACCATTTCTGTCCCTTATTGAGCCCATCTTTGCATGAAATGTTCCTTTGGTATCTCTCATTTTCTTGAAGAGATCTCTAGTCTTTCCCATTCTATTATTTTTCTTCTATTTCTTTGCATTGATCCCTGAGGAAGGCTTTCTTATCTCTCCTTGGTATTCTTTGGAACTCTGCATTCAAATGGGTATATCTTTCCTTTTTTCCTTTGCTTTTCGCTTCTCTTCTTTTCACATACCACCAGCCATGTTTCAAGTGGTCACTATTCCCATGTAGCTACTTATTGGACAATGCTGCTATAGAATATTTCCATTGTTGCAGAACGTTCTCTTGGTTAGTCCTTTTCTAGACCCCATTAGTCCTCATTTCCATTCAGTCACCCTAACCAGTAGAGTCCAATGTTTTTCTTGGTTGTTTTGAATCCACTCTTTTAACAGCCCAACATCTAGTCCCATCTTTGTGATCTTAATTCAGGCTTCCATTATGTCATGATACTACGATATTAGTTCTCTTTTCTATTTCATTGCTTCTTTCAGATTTTTAGACTTACTGGGACATTTGTAAGAGCTATTAGAGAATTGTTGAGTGTAATTCTGATTGCGCTTTGGATTTGGTAATGTGGTGGCATTTTCAAACTGAACACTAATATCTAAAAAATTTTTTTAGGTCCCCAGAGGCAAATTTTAGACAAATCTTACTATCTTGGACTTCTTCGGTATGTTGTATACTTTTTTTTTCTATGAATGATCATGAAGTTTTAACTATAGTACTTACTGAGATAATTAGATATCTGTTAATTCTAAGATTACTTTGTATTCTGACATAATTTATGGTTAATTTGGCTCTAAATAGGTGTCATCACAAGTGGTGGTGGTATAGTTAGGCTGAGATTTTAAATTTTATGTATTAGAATGTATGTGAGCTATATATTTCCAGTTCACTGTTTTTCATCTAATAAGAATATTTTATGCTTCTTTCACAAAGTATTCTGAAATATATTGTTCATAGATATGTATATGAATGATAAAATGTATATGCATGCCTGCTAAATTGCTTTAGTTGTGTCCGACTCTGCGACCCCTTGGACTGTATGTAGCCCACCAGGCTCCTCTGTCCATGGGATTTTCCTGGTGAGAATACTGGAGTGGGTTGCCATTTCCTTCTCCATAAAATATATACACTAACTTATAATAATTACTGAAGAGTTTTACATAAGTATATATTTAGTCAGTTGCTATAACTGTGACCTAATTTTATTTAATTCATTAGTTTGTTATGTATCTCTTAAGTATGCAGCTCTAAATTAACAACACTTTTCTCTTTCTCTACCTACTTTTTTCTCTGCTCAGATGCCCTACTAGCCTATCTCCATTTTTCCATTTTACTTTATTTTCTGGTTGGTTCATCCTCTGTGTCTTCTTTCCCTCTTACTTGCAGTCTATTTAATGCATCCTTCTATTGTATCCTGAAATCTCTGTTTTCTTTCTTTTAGTCCTTCTTAATTCTTTTGCTGTTCAGTTACTTGAATCTTTTTTATCCTCAAACTCCTAGAAGTTAGTAAGAGAAGGGAAGGTTTTCTCCCATCTATCCTCAAAGCTGACATCAGCCATTAAAAAGAATACATTTGAATCAGTTCTAATGAGGTGGATGAAACTGGACCCTATTATACAGAGTGAAGTAAGCCAGAAAGAAAAACACCAATACAGTATACTAATGCATGTATATGGAATTTAGAAAGATGGTAACGATAACCCTGTAAGTGAGAGAGCAAAAGAGACACAGATGTATAGAACAGTCTTTTGGACTCTGGGATAGGGAGAGGGTGGGATGATTTGGGAGAATGGCATTGAAACATGTTAATATCATATAAGAAATGAATCGCCAGTCCAGGTTCGATGCAAGATACAGGATGCTTGGGGCTGGTGCACTGGGATGACCCAGAGGGATGGTACAGGGAGGGTGGTGGGAGGGGGGTTCAAGATGGGGAACACGTGTACACCCATGGCAGATTCATGTTGATGTATGGCAAAACCAATACAGTATTGTAAAGTAAAAAGAAAATGATAATAAATAAATGATAAATGGTTAAAATACATAAATAAAATGCCAGTGGGTTAAATGTCATTATAAAATTAAAAAAATAAAATCTAGAGACAGTTAAATTCTAAAAAAAAAAAAAAGCTGACATCAGTAAGAATGAGAGTGAGGCCATCAGTTTTGATATCTAGTCACTTTTTAATCAAAAGAAGGAAAGGTGATAAAGCTATTTCTCACCATCACATAGCCTCTCTTCTCCAATATTTGTGCTTCTGTACTAATAATTACAATTACCTACTTATGTTAATTGAGTGAAGAACAGTGGTTCTCAACTGGCAGTGCTTTTGCCCCCTCAAGGAATATTTGGCAATTTTTAGACTCATTTTTTGTTGTCATAACTGGATTTGGGTGATGTATCATTGGCATCCATACCAGAGAGATGGTTAAGCATCTTACAGTGCACAGAAAGTATTGTTTTAAGTATTATTCAAAGACCTAAAATGTCCATAGTACTGCTCTTGAAAAACTGTATTCTAGAGGGTAGCAAGAATTGTGAGAGTGACAGTTAGATACTTACTTCTGTCTGTAGATTGTACCAATTTGTCCAGGTTTCCATTCTAATACTATTTCATCTTTTTTAATGAATAGAGAACTTTTATCAGTTTCTCAGTTGGAGTATATACCACCTTAATAAAATAAGCTGCTTAAATTGTTTTTCTTTTTTTAGTGAAATTTCACAAAACCAATTATATTGTTGTTACGCATTTATGAAAAGTTTATTTTGTTTAACTAGAGAGACTGTTTTCTGGATTGGAAACATTACTAATTTCTTTATTTCTTTCCATTAGAAGTAAAATAAGTGAACTCACAACAGAAATCAATAAACTTCAGAAAGAAATAGAAATGTACAATCAAGAGAATTCAGTGTATTTGTCATATGAAAAGAGGTGAGTAATTTTACAGTTAAAGTGTGCAAGGTCTATTTTTATTATGAGTAACATTTGATGTAATATGTTTCAGAATTTTAGTACTAAATTTGTAGTTAAACATAATATTCATAATGTTCATCTGCCTATTTATGTATTTATGAATGTATTTTATATTTACAGAGCTGAGACTTTAGCTGTTGAAATAAAAGAGTTTCAAGGACAACTAGCAGACTACAACATGGTATTTGGTCTTTTCTGAGAGAATTTCTTTTGAATATTTTCATTGCTTTTTACCACTTTAGAAAATGCTGTAACATTTTAATGTTAAATACCAAATAATGCATGAATACATACATAGAAAGATTGAAACCATACCAAATGTAGAGATTAAAGTATATATTTGCTTTCTCCCTACTTTCCCTCCCAAGAAATATTTTGGCTTTATAGATTAATAGGTATTCTTCCAGCCTTTAAAAGAAAAACACTTAAAAATACAGAACATTGATACTTTTTCCCCTAACAATTTAAAAATAATATTTTTTAGAGTAGATAAAATGTATTGAGTACTAGCAATGTCACTGCTTTAAAAATACTTTTATCTTTCTATAGAGTGTTGTCATCATGACGTTTTAAAAATTTAGTTACTTAGTACCAAACTTGCCTTTATCCTTCCATTTCATTCAAAATGCAGTGTTTGTCTTCTGTCACAATAGGGCATCTAATATAATCACAGTTTTGCTTCCTAATGTGGACTTCCAGTAGAAGCTTCCTAGTGTGGATTTCCAGAAGAAATGATCTTGTTTGCAGTGTTGATTACTGGCTCAATCTTTGGAGTAATCTTGGCCCCATGAACATTTCTAATGTTTCAGAATTTTCTTTCTTCCTACTCTGTGGGTACTTTAGGCAGCAGTGGTCTCGGAACTTACTGTAAACTTTATCTCACTTTTCCAATTTAAAAATAGTGATACACAAAGTAAGAAATATTCCACCATAATGATTAGGTACCTTATAATATACCTACTTGATATTGTTATATTGTACTCACAAACAGAATTTCTGATTATATTAATAGTATATTTTCACAGTATAATCCATATAGTTCTGTGTAACTTTTTTAGTAAATGATCTTCTAAATATGAGAAAAATAATTTTTTATAAAATATAAGAGAAAGGGATTTTTAGTTATATGAGAATAAATTATGCAAGTTACTTGATATAAAAATGTTAATAATGTGTAAAATATGCTGTTTGTAGGTTTTTATCTGATACAGAGAAAGCACTTAGTTAGCCAGTTATCTTGGAGAAGGCAATGGCACCCCATTCCAGTACTCTTGCCTGGAAAATCCCATGGGTAGAGGAGCCTGGTAGGCTGCAGTCCATGGGGTCGCTAAGAGTCGGACACGACTGAGCGACCTCACTTTCACTTTTCACTTTCATGCATTGGAGAAGGAAATGGCAACCCACTCCAGTGTTCTTGCCTGGAGAATCCTAGGAACGGGAGAGCCTAGTGGGCTGCCGTCTATGGGGTCGCACAGAGTTGGACACGACTGAAGCGACTTAGCAGCAGCAGCAGCAGCCAGTTATCTAACACAGAGTAAGGTTTCAGTAAATATTAGATCTTATTAGCATTATTATCCAGAGAGGGAAATGGCAACCCACTCCAGTGTTCTTCCCTGGAGAATCCCAGGGATGGGAGAGAGAGCCTGGTGGGCTGCCACCTATGGGGTCGCACAGAGTCGGACACGACTGAAGCGACTTAGCAGCAGCAGCAGCATTATTATCCAAGAAGCTAAGGTCATGGCATCTGGTCCCATGACTTCATGGCAGATAGATGGAGGAACAGTGGAAATAGTGACAGACTTTATTTTTGGGGACTCCCAAATCATTGGAGATGGTGACTGCAGCCATGAAATTAAAAGACACCTGCTCCTTGGAAGAAAAGCTGTGACCAACCTAGACAGTGTATTAAAAAGCAGAGATGTAACTTTGCCAACAAAGGTCCTTGTAGTCAAAGCTGTAGTTTTTCCAGTAGTCTTGTATGGATGTGAGAGTTGGAGCATAAAGAAGGTGGAGCGCTGAAGAAATGATGCATTTGAACTGTGTTGTTGGAGAAGACTCTTGAGAGTCCCTTGGACTGCAAGGAGATGAAACCAGTCAATTCTAAAGGAAATGAACTCTGAATATTCATTGGAAGGACTGATGCTAAAGCTGAAGCTCCAACACTTGGGCCACCTGATGTGAAGACTGACTCATTGGAAAAGACCCTGATGCTGGGATAGATTGAAGGCAGGAGGAGAAAGGGATGACAGGATGAGATGGTTGCATGGCATCACTGACTCAGTATTACCTGAGTTGGAGCAAACTGTGGAGATGGTAAATGCCAGGGAATCCTGGTATTCTGCAGTCCATGGCGTCACAAAGAGTCAGACACAACTGAACAATAACAATAACGAGCACTTGTTATCCATATCACAGTTGAAAATGTTATATATAGAAATATATATTACGTTAGGAAAGTTTAGTCTCTTAGAGTCAATTACATCCAGATAGTTTGCTTTTAGTAGCCTTCCTGTTCAAATTCTGCTTTGACAACTTGCTAAATTTTTGTATCTGCAAAATATGGATTATAATATCTACTTCATAGTATGCTTGTGATAATTAAGTGAAACAATACGTATAATAGGCTCAGAACAAGGTTTGGCACAAGGTAAATACACTTGCTGTTGTTGTCACTGCCTAACTTTTTTTTGCCTGACTTTTTGAAGTAGGCTTCTGTTTGAAGTGTTCTGTTTGTGCCTTGCCCTGTAGATTTTTTTTCAATTTAATTTTTTAATAATTTTTAAAAGATTAAATCATTTTACATTTTCAGTGGTATAAATTTGTAAATCCATTAACATTTCTTCCCTCTGGGGAAAAAAAGAAGAAAGATCTTCCCCCAAATTTTGTCTTCTCAGCATCCTTCTTTATAAGGTTAGACATCTTTTCAGAGAAGGCAGAGCTGTTTGAGGTACTATCTGCAGGAAGAATAGTTCTTCACTGCTTACTTTTCCTCCCTGAAAATGTAGTTTGTTGATTGCCCTAATGCATAGAATGTGCTTATTTAAGTAGCTCAATATTTGTTTTGTCTTGGAAGTAGTAATACTTAAATAACTACTTATTTGTAAGATTGAATACCTATACTATGGATTATAGAGAGGATCTATGAAGACTAATAGAATATTTTTTTGTACTTTTGTTTTTAGTTGGCAGATAAACTTAATACCAATACTGAAATGGAAGAAGTAATGAATGATTACAACATGGTAAGAAAATTTATAAGCAGTTGATCTACATAGCCTCTCTAAAATAAAGCATTTATATCTGGAAGTAACTTGATAAAACCTTATGTATCATGAAGATAGGTATTACTCTGATCCTAAAGACTACTGTTATATTTGAGTTCCCTTAGTTGCTCTTTTAAAATTTCTTCCTGTTGGTTGACTCTCTCAAGGCTTTCTACAAGGCTGTGTTAGAACTGATCTCTCATTCAGTATTAGTTAGGAGTCCCATCCATATATCCTTGTATATAAATTAGTTTGCAATACTTCTGGTTTAATGTTTGTGCACATGGAGCTGAGTACTCAGTGAAGAGTTGTATTAGAAAAGGAGAAAATGAATAATTGCCATATGATGCCAGACATAACAGTACTTTTGATTAGTAAATGAGAAATTGTATTCAGTGTTCTTAATGAGTATTTGGTAGAAAGTAATAAAATGGTAATAGCTAGCTTAATTGATCGGAGAAGGCAATAGCAACCAACTCCAGTACTCTTGCCTGGAAAATCCCATGGGCGGAGGAGCCTGGTAGGCTGCAGTCCATGGGGTCGCTAAGAGTCGGACACGACTGAGCGACCTCACTTTCACTTTTCACTTTCATGCATTGGAGAAGGAAATGGCAACCCACTCCAGTGTTCTTGCCTGGAGAATCCCAGGGATAGGGGAGCCTGGTGGGCTGCCGTCTATGGGGTCGCACAGAGTCGGACACGACTGAAGTGACTTAGCAGCAGCAGCAGCTTAATTGATTATAAATATTTGGAAGAAAATAAATAAAATTTATATAGTTTATTATTTATCTATACAAAGACTATAAAAGCATAGGATTTATAAAATGACTCTTCTAAATTTTGGGGCTTCCCTGGTAGCTCAGCTGGTAAAGAACACGCTGGCGATGTGGGAGACCTGGGTTTGATCCCTGGGTTGGGAAGATCCCCTGGAGGAGGGCATGGCAATCCACTCCAGTATTCTTCCCTGGCGAGTCCCCATGGACAGAGTAGCCTGGTGAGCTACAGTCCATGGGATCGCAGAGTTGGACACAACTGAGCGAATAAGCACAAAAGCAATAATAATGTAGTGAAGTTCTTAACTTCTTAACTTTAAAACACAGGAGAATTCTCAATTTAAAAACTGTGTTTTTAATGCCAAATATAAAAAGTGAAAACGTTGTGTTCTTTTCATTATGAGAAAGAAAGTAAAAGTGAAGTCGCTCAGTCGTGTCTGACTCTTTGCCACCTCATAGACTGTAGCCTACCAGGCTCCTCTGTCCATGGGATTTTCCAGGCAATGGGATTGCCATTTCCTTCTCCAGGGGATCTTCCCAACCCAGGGCTTGAACCCAGGTCTCCTGCATTGTAGACAGACGCTTTAGGTCCAAAGTCTAGACTGACTATGTACAGGTTGAGTCAAATAGGAGTACTCAGGTAAAATCCTAAATGATTTAAGAAAACTTGCGTTGGGTCTAGATTTGACATATTACTAATCCACTATTGAACACTTAATGATATCTTGAAATTCTGTTTGCATAAGTAAAGTTTACATTAGATTACTTAACAGGTCAGTAAACAATGAATATTTTTGGTGTGAGATTATAATGCCTGTGAAAGAGTGTTTCTTTGTATTTGGTGTTGGTAGTGGTTTGTTAAGTATATGCATTTTTTAAAACTTTGCCTGTGGCATTAGGATTATTTTTATAATCTCTAACTGATTCATAGTCAGAATGAGCTTTAAAGAGATAGTTTGGCTTAATGGTACTTTTTTATCACTAACTTTTCAGTTAACTCTTTTTTCAGCTTAAAGCTCAAAATGATCGAGAAACACAAAGTATGGATATTATATTCACCGAAAGACAAGCGTGAGTACAATCCATTTGGAAATCAAACAGATTTATAAGTGACCTGTATAGGTAGTTTAACTTCTGAATCATTTATTTCTTTAGTTTTGTTCATTGTTTTTCCCTGTTGCATTTTCTAATTTTAAAAAGTTGAATGTTTGCAATACAGACTGCATTGTTAATGTATCTGTTGTCTTCATTTAGATAAATTTTCTGCCTCTCTGAGTTTTAACTCTAATGTGGATAAGAACATCTCTGCCATTTGCAATTTTAACTTGAACTTCTTAACTAATTCAAATTATGAGATTTAAGCCCCGATCTAATGAAATGCACTTTATTATTCTATGGGCTATTTATATTATTTTATTATTCACTTACTAATTGATAATTAGTTGTTATGTTAGTAATCTACTTTATAGATGTAGGTTGTATGTGCATCTTTATATATATAACCTGGTTAAAGACCAAATACCAGGTAACTGTTATTTTTAAATCTGTTTTTTTCAATAATTTTATTTATTTTTGGCTGTACTGAGTCATTGTTGCTGTGTGAACTTTTGTCCAGTTGCAGCAAACGGGGGCTGCTCTCTAGTTGCTTCTCATGTGGTGGCTTCTCTTATTGGGGAACATAGGCTCTATGGCATGCCGGCTTCAGTCGTTGTGGCACTTGGGCTCAGTAATTATAGCTTTGGGTTCTAGAGCACAGGCTCAGTAGTTGTGGTGCATGGGCTTATTTGCTCTGTGGCATGTGGGATCTTCGCAAATCAGGGATTGAACCCAGGTCTCCTGCATTGGCAGGCAGATTCTTTACTACTGAGCCACCTGGGAAGCTCCCAAGTAACTTTGACTTTGATGATAAGGTAAGTGTGGCAGTGACAGTAATGCCTACAAAGATAAGTGGACGTAATATAGAGACCTTAGTCCATTTGGGCCACTGTAACAAAGTATCATAGACTTGGTAACTTATAAACAACAGGAATGTGTTGCTCAGGGTTCTGAAGGCTGGGATGTCCAAGATCAAGGCAGCAGTATAGTCCTGTTACGGTGAAGGCCCTCTTTCTGGTTCATACCTTCTTGTGATATCATCACATGGTAGACAGAGCTAGGAAGCTCTTTGGAATCTCTTATAAGGGGCACTTACTAATCCCATTCATGAGGACTCTACCCTCATGACCTAATCACCTCCCAACCTTTACACCATTACCTTTGGTTCAACATATGAATCTTGGAGGGACACAAATATTCAGACATTATCAGTAGTTAACGTAATTATTCTTTGTTGACTTTTTGACTTTAATTATTGTTTAAAGCAGTGCAAACAGAAGATGAGCTATTTTGTACAAACACTGTACACATTTTGTTCCATAAACTTAACAGTATTAATTTCCTTGAGAGCAGGGATAATAATTAACCCAAATAACCAAAATTCTATAACATCAAAAATACTGTCATATTACCTCCACATGTACAGTAAAAACTTGATGAAAAATAAGATGTTAAAATATAAGGATGAATTATTTGAAAGGTAAAGGAAGGTAATTTTCTTTTCATTAAAAACAAAGAAATCTCTTCCCCTGTCTATCATTTGATGCTCCTATAAAGTACTATCTTAAATTACAAATATACTGGAAATCTCTTCCCTTTTGCAAAGAAAATCCCATATTCGTGGTAACCAGACACATACTTGAAAGCTTCCGTTTTGTTGCTCTGGTTTTAGACCAATTAACAAATATTCATATAAAATACTTTCTTAGGTGTCTAAAAAATAAAATATAATAAACTATAACTCATTGAGGACCTTATATAGTTTAGAACATTTCAGTTCAGTTCCTTCACTCAGTCATGTCCGACTCTTTGCAACCCCATGGACTGCCGCACACCAGGCCTCCCTTGTCTATCACCAACTCCCGGAGCTTGCTCAAACTCATGTCCATCGAGTCGGTGATGCCATCCAACCGTCTTATCCTCTGTCGTCTCCTTCCCCTCCGGCCTTCAATCTTTCCAAGCATCAGGGTCTTTTTCAGTGAGTCAGGTCTTCACGTCAGGTGGCCAAAGTATTGAAGCTTCAACTCCAAGAGAGCATTAGACCATTTTGTCCTCATTTATTTTTGCATTTATCTACAAACCTATATAATGCACCGGTTAGATCTGTAAATGTTATATGTGTGTGTTTTATAGATATTTTATCCAAAAAGATAACTCACAGATTATAAATTTAATGATAATGTAGGTTTCTATGTCTGTTTGGTTCATTGATTAAGAAAAATTTTCTTGTCCTGAAAATGTTAGCAGTTTCAAAACTTAATATCTATTGTAACTAAGGCTGAGTGAGATAGGGTCCCCTGACCCTTTAAGAGGAATTTTAAATTAAAGACAAATTATTTTTATAAAGTTTATTTTTATATGTACCAGGAGGATAGATTTATTTCATGTGTTCAATCAGATGGCCAACATCTTAATAAGACAAGAATTTACCTTATGTTATCCTATACATTTGAAGGGAGCAGGAAATGCCATACTTTGAGAAAACAGGTATAAAAAAACCTATGTTTTCTTTCTCTTCTCTTTTAGTACCACCATTTACTGTGGCATGGGACCATATGTCTTATTATGGAACACCTACTTATAATAAAGTGGCTATAGTATATAGACTCAACATGTTACTGTGGTATCTGGCTTTAATTCATTTTCACACACCTACTTGAACTAATGATTTTCTTCCATTTTTAATGTCTATACTTTTTTAGTTTGGTATTAGCCAAAATCAGTTATCCCTTAAAAATATACATAATTATAATTTTAAACCCATTTATTTTTCTTTGTTTAATCAGTTATCTATTGAATACCCAATATTTAACTATGAGTCTTTTGAATATAAGAGATTTGATGTAGTCTTTGATATTTTTCATAGTTCTATTTCATTTTTACTATATTTATAAAATATGAACATTTGCCTCTTAAATTAGGAAATGATATTTGGTAAAATGATAGGTTATGTAGAAAAAGATGCCTTATGTTTATATAGTTATCTCACGCTTATAATTGAGATTTAAAATTGTAACATATAATTTATATTATCTATTAGGAAATACTACACATAAAGCATTTATATCCTTTATTGAAAACATGTTCCTATAAATACAAGCAAATATGCATTACAAATGATTCAGTTATTTTATTTCACAGAGTATATCATCCTAAACAATTTTTATTTTCCTTAGTACACATTTGAACTGAATTTACTATTTATATAACCTTAAAAATTACCATTGTTAGAAAATAATGTACATCTACATTATTTTTAGTCTCTTTTTTCTAAGGAACTATCAGTTATACACATTTTAGAAACTTTACATTATAGAGAAATTTGAACATACACAAAAATAAAATAACATATTATACTCCTAAGCACCCATCTCCATCAACTTTTATCCAACCCTGCTCCATCTACACCACTGGATGCTGTTCTCTTCCTTGTATACTGAAGAAAATCTAAAACACCATATTATTTAATCTGTAAATATATTTGTGTTTTAGAAAATTTTTTCTAATATACATAGATAAATACTGTATACTAAATTACTCCACATATGAAAAGTAAAATGATGGTTTTTAACAGTTTTTAGTGCCACTATTTACATTAACTTGTTAAAATTATGATTGTAGCCAATTGATGATAAAGAATTAGCAAATAATTCACTTTAGACTTTTCTTGTAATAGTTTCAAAGCCAGTGTTCTTTGGACCATTATTGTGCTATGATCTGTTAGTAGCCATGCATCAAAGAAAAGGTTTTGTTGTCAAGAAATTTGGCAAATTCTTAATATTATGCTCTTGAAGAGCAGAAGGCAGGTTAGCTTAGTAAAGTCTTGGGTAGCAAAGTCCTTCTTTACTATAAGTCCTGTAGTAAAGAAGCTTGTTTGACTTTGTTTAAACCCAGTATTTTCTCATAATTCTATAGTAGTTTCCACCTGCAATGCAGGAGACCTGGGATCAATCCCTGGGTTGGGAAGATCCTCTGGAGAAGGAAAGGCTACCTAGTCCAGTATTCTGGCCTGGAGAATTCCTTGGACAGCATAGTCCATGGGTTGCAAAGGGTTGGACACAACTGAGCGACTTTCAGTTTGATCATGTACCTTTTAATCCTCCATCCAGTAAGTACTGAATGTCTCTCTGGAAGTTAATGTTCTAGAAAACAAGTTTGGAAACATTGCTCTGCCTACAGCATCCCAAAGAACTAACCATAGGCTAACTGAAGATTCCTTAGCTCCAGAACAGAATCATTTGAATACAAATGTCCCCCAAAGGGTCAGAATAGGTATTTTTTAGAACAAGATGCATAGATAATTTCCACTTTGGAAGTTGCTATATTATTCAGTTGCGACAATCATTTATTTTGATGACAGTCTTTCTTCATAACTGAAATTGAGAGATTGTGGCTGATGTTGTGCCTGTGCTTTAAATTGCTGCTAAATTTTCAGAAATTTGATGTGCCAATTCAGGAAGCATTTAAAAAGATTTAAAAAGCATTTTCCAATTTCATGAATTCATTCTATGGGCATAAAATCAATCTTAGTGTTTTGTCAGTTTAAACTATCTCTGTTCTTCACTTCAACTCATGATAAAATTCCAAAATTTTTATTTCTTTACTGATTCCAATCAGTAAAACTTTAATAGGTGTTACATCAAATATCTGGCTAATATGAGAATCTGTTCCCTTTAATTAAAGAATAATGTAGATTTTTTTCCTACTGTTATTTTGGGTCTCATATATACTGCTGAGAATAAGTAATGCTAGTATTTTAACTGTTAGGTATCAAGGAGTGGCAGTTACTATATTTGGACCTGCTTGCACAAAGCTAATGAGAAGAGTGTAATTTTATGATATTTATGTGTTGCAATTAATATGATGGTCTGCTGGCCTATAGTTCAGTATATCATTGATCAAAATTTCCATGCCTAAAATGTGAGTGAGCTGGTAACATTTTTTTAAAAATCAAATATTGAAAGAAATTAATTTTCTTCACATAATTCGTGAGTATCTATATATTTGTCTTCAATAAACCCATCATCATATACCACAAATGAATGTAGTTGTTCAAATATTACTGTAGTTTCTTCAGAGTTTGTGTCTGGTATCTGTGAAGGAGAACTTGGATTTCCAGTAAAACCATCTTCATAGGTTTCTGCTTCATGCTCTTCCAGACGATGATGATTGTAACTAAGCAGAAAATTATACCATACTGGACATTTGATAGCAATTGAAATGAGTAGTGAAGTCATCACTACAGTGACGACAACACCGACAAGAAAAGCCCAGCTTTTTCCATGAGATTCATGTTCTTAAATGGAATAACGAGAAAGAAAGGGTGGGAGAGGAATTTTGTTAAATTGACAAAAATAAAATAATCATAATTACATGTCCTAATAACTCCCCAATATTGGTATTAGAAATAAATATCCATAATCTTCTCTAAGCAAAAGTTACTAAAACTGCAGTAAATAAAGATAGTTCATATTGTGGTACAAGAATACCTTTTTTCAAAATAACTACCTATCTTTGCAGTTTATCCATTCACTCAGAAACATTATTGATTTATACCTGTTAAGTATTGTGACTTAACTAGTTAATACCAAGGCTCAGAAAAGTTAAATAATTTGTATAGTGGCATTTGACTGATAACTGAGCCTACTTAAGAAACCCAATATTTTGTTAATCATTTCTTAAGTGGACGAATTGTTCTTTTACACTGTTTCAAGAAATTTAAAATGCAGAAGAATGAGAACTATCTCAGTTTATTTAGTATGCTATCCTCAGCAATATTAATATTCAAAACAAATTACCTGAATTTCTTGTCAGGTTGTTCAAAGAGTTATTAAATGTTGAATTGCTAATGGACTGAAAAGGAATGTGAAGGTCTTCAGTTATAAATGAAGGAAATTTTGAGTAGCATTCAGCCTTGTAAGGTACTGTTTTGATATTGTAGCACTTGAGGATATCTGGATAGCTACACATGGTGATGTTCTCATTTTCTAGTAAAATAGAAAAAATAAGATTTATTATGGAAAATAAGATTATTATGGTTAATAAATTATTATGGTTAACAACATCTTATAATTTTTTATCTGGAACTTTTTTGACATGTCTATCTGTCATTAAAGGTATAAGAAAGAAGATAATTGTATTTGTCTAGCAACAAAGTGAAGAAAGATGCCTATTTCTGTTTATTAAGTTACTTTATAGATACGGTTTAAATGCAGTTCTTGTGTATTGTTCAGTTTGTCTGTGTTAGTAAAGATGTTATGATTTAGATTGTGGTGAGCATCTGGAACATGGTAAATAGTTTAGAAAGTAGGGTACCTACTTCCACCTACACTCTGACAGGATATCCTTAGAAAGGAAGTACTTTTAAAAATTACAATAGTTAGGACATGGAAACAACCTAGATGTCCATTGGCAGATGAATGGATAAAGAAATTGTGGTACATATATATATATATAAAATGGAATATTACTCAGCCATAAAAAGGAATGCATTTGAGTCAGTTCTAGTGAGGTGGATGAACCTAGAGCTTATTATACAGCGTGAAGTAAGTTGGAAAGAGGAAAACAAATTTCGCACATTAACGCATATGTACAAAGTGTAGAAAAATGGTATTTTCAGGGTAGAAATAGAGACGTAGACACAGAGAACAGACTTTAGATAAATAGCAGGGGAAGGAGAGTGTGGGACAAATCGAGAGAGTGGCATTGACATATATACACCACCGTGTGTAAAATAGATAGCCAGTGGGAAGCTGCTGTATTGGTGCGGGGAGCTCAACCTGGTGCTCTGTGACAACATAGAGGGGTGGGATGGAATGGGGGGTAGGGGGAGGTTCAGGAGGGAGGGGACATATGTGTATTTGTGGATGATTCACCTTGTTGTATGGCAGAAGCCAACACAATATTGTAAAGCAATTATCCTCCAATTAAAAATAAATGTTAAAAAAATAGTAAAAGAAAATTAGTCTTATGTGTTGAAACTGCAAACAGTATACAGAGGGACAGTTTCATCTTACACATGTAGAACATTCAAGCTTCTTCTCTTATTTCTTTTTTTCTGGAGAGGCAGGGGGAGAGCTTGTATTCAGCAGTTGCTTTTCAGTGTTTCTCCTGTTTCCATTAAACAGGACTAGTTTCCTTTAAACAGGAATAGTTTCCTTTGCTTTAAGACATGAAATGAGAGACACTTCTAGGGTAGAACAAGACAAAATCAATCATTTTGGTTTTGACTAATTTAAATTATAAATGCTTACCTAGTGTCACATTCGATGTCTTCAACCAGTTTTGCAAATTCAGTAGACTACAGGAGCAGTTCCATGGATTTCCATATAAAATTATGAATTCCAGATAAAACAGTTGTGGTACATCAAAATAGCTTATCAAATTGCCATGCAAATTCAATAGTATCAGGTTTTTAAGAGGCAAAAATGTATCAGGATTCAGTTGAACTATTTTATTTTGGCAGAGATATAACTTTTTCAGTTTATGTAATCCTGTAAAGGTACCCTGTTGAATTGTGTGGATGGAATTTCTACAGATATTTAAAATTTCTAGATTGGACAGGCTACTGAAACTATTATTAAGTAGGATAGTGACTTTGTTCTCAATCAAATAGAGCTCATTGAGTAAAAAATATGTCTGTAGAACTCTTGTGTCTGTAATATTTAGAGTAATTTGATTATAACTGAGGTCAAGTATAGTAACATTTTTACTGATATTTGCTGGAATCAAAGAATAATTCTTTGCAGTCAAATTACATTTGACTTCCTAAAAAAGAGAAAATTAGAAATGCATTAATAAGGAAAAATATTGACAAAATTTCCCAAATTTTCATATCTAGGCAATTAGACATTGGAAGGAAATGCTTTTAGGAAAAAAGTTTACTATCTAATCTTTTGATGTTAAAATATGTAAAAAGGTAAAGAAAATACTCCTTTTGAAAATTGGGATGGAGTGTTGAAAATTAAGGAAATTCTGATGTCATGCGAGTATCTTCCAACAGTTAGTAAATAATTATTATTGAAAGAATATTGATATATTACCATTTATGTATGTGGAAATAAATGGTAAATCATTCCATTAATTTCCTTAGTATTTTAGTATGCAAGTTTATTGTTTATGATGAGAAAATAATGTAAAAATATGTAATTTTTAAAAATCAGTAGAGCTACCAACATTACATCTAAGATTATTAAATAATTAAAAAACAACATTCCGCATATAACTCTATAGGGTTAACAGCTCAAACTTTGGTGTTTTAAAGGAAAATATCTTGTAATAGAAATTGTGCCATGTGTTAAAGTCTGCCGACAAGAAGTGCGTCACCTATGTGGATATAGATCCAAAGAAATAGTTCTTGTTTCAACTGTTTTTGTAGTTGAAATGTCCCCTGATAGTAATAATAATAATGTAACAACAACAATTTCCCTCATAATTACGTGTTTTTTTAAAAGTTTTCTACGTTTTAAAGTGTTTTTATGTCTTAACTAATCTCTGATCTTATAGTGAAATTTTATGTATTTCTTGCTTTTAAAGAACTTAATTTTTTATAAAATGAAGACTGCTTTTGTCCACTTAGAATCTGGCTGAGAGATCACATGTTTTGAATATACCCTACTAACTAAAGAGTTCATTTTGATAGTTTGATTTTTTTTGCTTATATTGCCTGTAATATTTTACTATTTAAATTTACCCAAAGTGTACCATTGAAAATATTTTCACTGCTTTGGTTGTAAAAACTTACTGTTTTAGAAGTCTGGCTTTCGTCTGATAATAATAACATGGAGAGCAGCCAAAATAAGATTGTAATGCTCATGGTTTTCATACTGCTAACCTGATAGAAAAGAGAGTATTTACATCTTGTTAGGAGACAAGAACATCAGTCTTTTGAGGACATTTTTATTTCCTTTTTACTCATTTTAAGTCTATTTTTTCTTAAAATATGTAAAAAAGGAAACAAGTAAAGATCCCTTCACCCTCCCTACACTCTGATCTTAGAAACTGAAATGCTCCTGCGGAGTATGAAAGACAGTAATTTTCAGGATATCTTTTTAGCTCCTGGATCTAGTGAAAGGAACTTTAAAACAATTGAAGTGGTTGGGCATTTTAAAATTTATATATATGCACAAAAGAAAGTCTAAAGGATATATATACTTATGTATGTATATATTAATACATCTTTAAGTATATACTCATATTGCTACTTCTTGACTTTTCGACTTTAGGCATTATCTACTGATATTATCCTTGGACTTTACATTTTGGAAGGTGAGAGTCCTCAGCTTGCTTTCCAATAGCTCACAACCTTCATCTTAAGTGCATCAAATATATATCTACTGTCTTTTCACTTTCCTTATCTTCAGTGCATCAAATATATATCTAGTGTCTCTTCACTTTCCAAACAGTCAATTGTAATTTTTGTTAGACGACTGAAGCTACTTAGCAGCAGCAGCAGCAGTTTATATAACTCAGTTTACACTTCAAGAATGTATAAAACTGTCAAAGACTGAGCCATGTTAACAGGGTTATTATTCTGTTCCTGCATACTTTTTTCTCTAGTTAATTGTGTTTGTTTTCTTTTCCTGTGCTTAGGGTTTTTTCACACATTGATTTATACACAAACACTCTTAGCAAATCTCTCAATAGTTTATGTATATTAGATACTTTAATCTATTTCATTTGCTTGAAAAAGTCTCTCCTAGACCCTGCTGCCATGCTCTGATATGGATAAGCTGATCACTAGGCCCTCTATGGCAGAGAAGGCAATGACACCCCACTCCAGTACTGTTGCCTGTAAAATCCCACGGATGGAGGAGCCTGATAGGCTGCAGTCCATGGGGTTGCTGAGAGTTGGACACAACTCAGTGACTTCACTTTCACTTTTCACTTTCATGCATTGGAGAAGGAAAAGGCAGCCTACTTCAGTGTTCTTGCCTGGAGAATCCCAGAGACAGAGGAGCCTCGCGTGCTGCTGTCTATGGGGTCGCACAGAGTCGGACACGACTGAAGCAACTTAGCAGCAACAGCAGCAGCAGGCCCTCTATGGAGTTGTTGACCTCCACTCTCCTTCTGTCCTCATTGTAGAGATTCTCTTTTGCCCTCGTTACTGGATTCTTGTTTTCTAGAATGCCTTGTCTTGGATTATTGCCTTTTTTCCATGGAGTTTCCTGCAGTAGTTTCCTGAAAAGGTCCTTAGGAGGAAATACTTTTTAGACCTTGAAAGATGTTTTGGCTAGAAATTTTAAGTAGAATTTCTTAGAATTCTTAGAATTCTAAGTAGGAAATTATTTTCCCTCAAATGGTTGACGGCATTGCCCCATTGTCTTTGGATTGCTAGTACATTCATCCCTTGGTATCTGCAGGGGATTGGTTTCTAGAAACCCCTGCAGGTACCAAATCTGTAGATGTTCAAGTTCCTTATATAAAATGGTGTAATGTAATGAATATACATTACAAAGGGCCTGATTTTGTGTTCACAGGTTTTATTTCTGTGGATTCAACCAACCATGACTGTCTTACTGTTAAGAAATGAGATGCTATGCCGTTCTAATTCTTTATCTTTTACGTAACTTGCCACTTCTTAACCCCAAAGCTTTTCTTCTGAAGTATGTTGCTGAACAGTATTATAGAAGTTAGAGGTATACTGTATAGTGATTCAGAATTTTTAAAGACTATACTGCACTAATAATTATTATTAAAATATTGGCTGTATTCTCTATGCTGTACAATATAGCCTTAATGTGGCTATTCTGAAATTTCATGATCCTTTGTGAGAGTCTATTTGGTGAAAGCCTATTCCTAGAGAATCCCATGGATGGAGGAGCCTGGTGGGCTACAGTCCATGGGGTCGCGAAGAGTCGGACATGACTCAGCGACTTCCCTTCCACTTTTCACTTTCATGCATTGGAGAAGGAAATGGCAACCCACTCCAGTGTTCTTGCCTGGAGAATCCCAGAGATGGGGGAGCCTGGTGGGCTGCCGTTTATGGGGTCACACAGAGTCGGACACGACTGAAGTGACTTAGCAGCTACTTAGCTATTGATGATATTGATAATTTTCTTCCCATTAAAAAAAATTTTACCTCCCTCTCTAGAACTCCTTTAATTCTAAAAGGAATTGGCTCTCCTTGTATGATTTTCTAATCTTTTATATTTATTCATCTGCACTTCATCTCTGTGTGTTTTTGCTCTGCTTTCTGGAACTTTATCTTCAAACTCTTCTATTAAAGTTTTCTTTTTCCTGTTATCCTCTTAATTCTCAGAGCTATTTTTAATTCTCTGAAAATTTCTTTTCTAGTATACTGTCCTATGTATATATTTTCTTGTATCTCTTGTTTTTTTTTCCCTTGAAAAGCCTCTGTGTCTTCAGGTCATGTTTTTCCAATTTCTTTTAATAAGTATCCTTTATATTAGAGGATTTCTTTTAAACTTCCCATATCTGTTAATATTTGGTTTCAGTTCAGTCACTGAGACATGTCCAACTCTTTGCGACACCATGAATTGCAGCACACCAGGCCTCCCTGTCCATCGCCAACTCCCGGAGTTCACCCAAACTCTTGTCCATCGAGTAGGTGATCCCATCCAGCCATCTCATCCTCTGTTGTCCCCTTCTCCTCCTGCCCCCAGTCCCTCCCAGCATCAGAGTCTTTTCCAATGAGTCAACTTTTCGCATGAGGTGGCCAAAGTACTGGAGTTTCAGCTTTAGCATCAGTCCTTGACTATGCCAAAGCCTTTGACTGTGTGGATCACAATAAACTGTGGAAAATTCTGAAAGAGATGGGAATACCAGACCACCTGACGTGCCTTTTGAGAAACCTATACGCAGGTCAGGAACCAACAGTCAGAACTGGACATGAAACAAAAGACTGGTTCCAAATAGGAAAAAGAGTACGTCAAGGCTGTATATTGTCACCCTGCTTATTTAACTTATATGCAGAGTACAACATGAGAAATGCTGGGCTGGAGGAAGCACACGCTGGAATCAAGATTGCCAGGAGAAATATCAATAACCTCAGATATACAGATGACACCACCCTTATGACAGAAAGTGAAGAGGAGCTAAAAAGCCTCTTGATGAAAGTGAAAGAGGAGAGTGGAAAAGTTGGCTTAAAGCTCAACATTCAGAAAATAAAGATCATGGCATCTGGTCCCATCACTTCATGGGAAATAGATGGGGAAACAGTGGAAACAGTGTCAGACTTTATTTTTTGGGGCTCCAGAATCACTGCAGATGGTGACTGCAGCCATGAAATTAAAAGACGCTTACTCGTTGGAAGGAAAGTTATGACCAACCTAGATAGCATATTGAAAAGCAGAGACATTACTTTGCCAACAAAGGTCCATCTAGTCAAGGCTATGGTTTTTCCTGTGGTCATGTATGGATGTGAAAGTTGGACTGTTTTAAGCTGAGTGCCGAAGAATTGATGCTTTTGAACTGTGGTGTTGGAGAAGACTCTTGAGAGTCCCTTGGACTGCAAAGAGATCCAACCAGTCCATTCTGAAGGAGATCAGCCCTTGGTGTTCTTTGGAAGGAATGATGCTAAAGCTGAAGCTCCAGTACTTTGGCTACCTCATGTGAAGAGTTGACTCATTGGAAAAGACTCTGATGCTGGGAGGGACTGGGGGCAGAAGAAGGGGATGACAGAGGATGAGATGGCTGGATAGCATCACCGACTTGATGGACGTGAGTTTGCATGAACTCTGGGAGATGGGGATAGACCCAGAGGCCTGGTGTACTGTGATTCATGTGGTCGCAAAGAGTCGGACACAACTGAGCAACTGAACTGAACTGAACTTCCAAAGAACACCCAGGACTGATCTCCTTTAGAATGGACTGGTTGGATCTCCTTGCAGTCCAAGGGACTCTCAAGAGTCTTCTCCAGCACCACAGTTCAAAAACATCAATACTTTGGCGCTCAGCTTTGTTTACAGTCCAACTTTCACATCCATACATGACCACTGGAAAAACCATAGCCTTGACTAGATGGACCTTTGTTGGCAAAGTAATGTCTCTGCTTTTCAATATGCTATCTAGGTTGGTCATAACTTTCCTTCCAACGAGTAAGCGTCTTTTAATTTCATGGCTGCAGTCACCATCTGCAGTGATTCTGGAGCCCCAAAAAATAAAGTCTGACACTGTTTCCACTGTTTCCCATCTATTTCCCATGAAGTGATGGGACCAGATGCCGTGATCTTTATTTTCTGAATGTTGAGCTTTAAGCCAACTTTTCCACTCTCCTCTTTCACTTTCATCAAGAGGCTTTTTATGTTCCTCTTCACTTTCTGCCATAAGGGTGGTGTCATCTGCATATCTGAGGTTATTGATACTTCTCCTGGCAATCTTGATTGCAGCGTGTGCTTCCTCCAGCCCAGCGTTTCTCATGATGTACTCTGCATATAAGTTAAATAAGCAGGATGACAATATACAGCCTTGATGTATTCTTTTTCCTATTTGTTTTTTTTTTTTAATTTTTATTTATTTATTTATTTATTTTTAGTTTTTTATTTTTTAAATTTTAAAATCTTTAATTCTTACATGCATTCCCAAACATGAACCCCCCTCCCACCTCCCTCCCCATAACATCTTTCTGGGTCATCCCCATGCACCAGCCCCAAGCATGCTGCATCCTGCGTCAGACATAGACTGGCGATTCAACTCACATGATAGTATACATGTTAGAATGTCATTCTCCCAAATCATCTTTTTCCTATTTGGAACCAGTCTTTTGTTTCATGTTCAGTTCTGACTGTTGGTTCCTGACCTGCGTATAGGTTTCTCAAGAGGCAGGTCAGGTGGTCTGGTATTCCCATCTCTTTCAGAATTTTCCACAGTTTATTGTGATCCACAGAGTCAAAGGCTTTGGCATAGTCAGTAAAGCAGAAATAGAGGTTTTTCTGGAACTCTCTTACTTTTTCGATGATCTAGTGGATGTTGGCAATTTGATCTCTGGTTCCTCTGCCTAATATTTGGTTTAGGACTTACACATATGAATGGGAAATGAAAAAACTGATTGGAAACTGGATTTGTGTGGTTCTTTTTTTTAAAAAAATATTTTCTTGATGTGGACCATTTTTAAAGTCTTATTGGATTTGTTACAGTATTGCTCCTGTTTTATATTTTGGTTCTTTGGCCTCCTGACCAGGAATTGAACACCTTGCCTCCTGGGGTGGAAGGGAAGAGTCCTAACTGCTTGACCTCCAGAGAATTCCCAGCTCTTACCCAACTGTAGATCTTACTATAGAGTGACCTTAATAGGCTTTTATTCTTGGGGAATCCCTAATGTCATTATCTTTAGATTGTTCCTTTTGGGCTGCTTAGATTCCTCAAAATGACTTTTCTGATCTACTGCCTGAAAAGGTGACACCAATTGGCTGGTGTTCTGAGAGCTGAGTGGTGAAAAAGTTGGGTTTAGCTCAGTAATTAGTATTTAATGTTATTTTCCCTGCTTTTGACATAACATCCCTGCAGTCACTTGTGCCCAGATTCCATTAGTTTTACTCTCCCCAGAGTAAAAAAAACACCTCATTTTTCTGCTTAGGTAGGAGGGGAACTTTACCTGACTGGGCAGTGTCCGGGAGAAAGACTTTCAGCTGTTTCAGCCTCTCCTTTTCTACTTCCAGAATACCTGGTGCTGCCTATCTCTGAGCCATCTAGGGTTTCTGCAGTATAAAAAATGTAGCTTCTTAGCTTTCCCCACTGCTGGCTTCAGAAAATTTTGGTTTCCTAGTCAGTTTCTACTTAACTTTTAGCTTTCTAGTTTCTAGATTTCATTGCTGTTTCCTCTTCTATTCATTTTGTCATTATAAGTTTTGTACTTCATATTATCTTTTATTTTCATTTTAATAGGTTTTTGAACAGGAGTCAATGTTAGTGGGTACATTCAACATGCCCTAATTAGAAATTGTCATTTATTTCAATAATTTTTCTCACTAAATACTTTCCATTTAGTCATTTTATTCATGACCTTAATGTTTCTTGTTTTTATCTGTTTTCTTAAGATCAGTGTTAGAAGCTGCTATATAAAGCAACTATACTCCAATAAAAATTAATTTTAAAATTATCTATTAATTTTAAAAATAAACGGCTGCAAATGAGCTGTTTGAAAGGATATGAATATGTTATTATCATCCTTAGTGATTTTTAAAAATTTAGTCTTTTGAGGCTTCTTATAGCACTTACTATAATTAGTTGCTTATGATTTTTTAGGGCAGTTTATTCCTTCAGAACAGGGAGTAAGAAACTACTCAGTTAACAAGATTCATTTCAAGTTACTAGAGTGTGTTGCCACATTAGCAATGAGGAATTTATTGTTATGTCAATACTGGTCTATTAACTTCCTCATTGCCTTCAATTTGATGATCTGTTTATGTTTATTCCCTTTGCAATTTCTTTCTTTCCATGGCTAAATCAAAATTGTAAGAGAAAGCCACTGTTCTCCTAGATTTTGCAATTTGAATGTAGATCATAATAGCATCCCTTTTAGAGCCAGAAATGATTTCAAGCTATCACTTATGCCAGACCACTGCCCACAAAAGGGGATCCCTGAATCATGTATAAAAGGTAAGTACCCATGTTTAGTGATCTCTCGGAGTAAGTGCACAACCTCCTCAATGGTTTGTTTTGGTATTTCTCAATGGTGTAGTGAAATTCTTACTGATGTTTTTGTAGGATGCCCATGTAAGTAAGGGAGAAGTTCCTTTTTTTTTTTAAGAGATAAATAGGATAAGGATGAATAAAGGAAGCAGATAATCTATAAAGAAAAGGGTTGACGTGAAATAGAAGCAGCTAGAAAAAGTAATGGAGGTCAGGTAGGATTGTGAGACTGTGGAAATGGAGACCGAGGATTGTCATGTGTTCATTATATTTATCAGCTACTTTATACTATCATGCTAAAGTGGATAAAATCATAAGGGTTAGAAAAGGAATCTTTTTAAATTTATATTTGATAAATTTTAGAGTTAGAAAAGACACATACTCAGAGCTTAAGGTAGATTTTGTTCAAGAAAACAGTCAACAAATCTAAAGCATTAGTAGGTCTAAAGCTATGAAATGCACTGATTGAGCCACATGGGCCATGGGGCTTTTCTTGTATTTGTACATCTTTTGGGAGGGAAAAGATTGACAAAGGGAGTTGATGTTGACTGTGACAACACTACACAGACAAATCCTTAAACAGAAACATTTGCTAACAAATCCTTAAACAGACATAGTGGCTATCTTGAAGAAATCAAATTGGTAAAATAAATAGCTGATAGCAGAAATTATTCTTGAGTCAGTTTACCCTGTTTAAAAAGTTGATTTAAAAGGAAACAGTTATTATTGCCTTTTTCTCCCTTTAGATTTTTTTCTTAATTTGAAATTTATTTTGAAATGATATTTTGGTTTGAGTTTAGTGATTAAAAAATAGAGAACAAATGGAATATCAGGTTTTTAAAGAATTGTTTTACAAGATTAAATGTTCTTTTATATAGCCTATACCCTGTGTTACAGGAAAAGAGACTTACACAAAAGGAAATGGTAGATATTGAGAAAGAAACAATGTTCTTCTTAGCACAGTTTCAAGTGTGAATTTCTGAGTTTTTGGTCATGTACTTTATATGGCTATTATATACTGTGAAATAAAAAGATACTGCTGTTATTTTGGCTTGATTAAATAAAGTGTGTATCCTGTAATACAGTTTTTCCATTAAATATGTTAGATATTTATACCAGAATTCAATGTATTTATAGTAAGGTATTAATAACTCACAGTTAACTTTTCTCTTGTAATTTCATAGAACTAACTTTCTTTTTTTTCCCCAAATTTGAAAAGTTTTATAATGGAAAATTTCAAGGAAAAAAACCTCTCAGGAAAAGAATCATCACTCAGTTTTAACAATTATCACCTATTATCCAGTCTTTTTTCATCTTACAAATTTGTTTTTAGGTTAATGTCACTTCCGATTGCTCTGTGATTAATATATTTCAAAATTAAAAGATCTTATAAATTTGATTGGCTAAATGAAATCTTCCTCCCCCCAAATTACATTGCTTTACGTTATTACTCTATTTGGAAAAGATTTTTTGGCCATGTCCAAGTTTGTATTTCTAAGATAGCTGTCGTGAAAATACAATTATATTTTCTGCTCTTTCATCACTTATTAAAGACAAAGATTTTTATATAGACTTAACAGGCTTAAATATGATTTTTAAAAATTCAGCAAGAATCACCAAACCTATAAATATATAGGATCTTACCTTTCCGTTTTTCTTTTCTCTGAGACTGGTGTGTAAGGAATCTGCTGTCTTTCTTCTACACCATTAAAAAAAAAAAAGTATGTCATGTGATTTATTTCACTTTGTCTTAACCTTTGTACTCATTGAACAGGTGGAAAAAAAAACCAAACTAGACTTCCTTAGCAAAAGATTGACTCAAAGCATAATTTCTTAAAGTCATCTATGACTTTTTTAGTATAACAAGTAAGGTGGCTTTAGTTTAATCTTTGTGTTTCTTAATTTCTCTTGAGAAATTTAAATATTAACAAATTTACCTTGTGCGTTAAAGTATGTAATGTTGAAAATGCATAATTTGAAAGGTGCATTGCTAAAGTGATTTAAATGTTAGTCCTAAAGGTATTTTATATTTTGCAAGACTCAAGTTGAAAAGATCCCACCAAGTTTTGTATTCCAGTGGGTTTCACCTTTGTTGTTTACTCATTTTATAACACCATCATTGGTGGTTTTACTGCCAAGTTATAACAGGAGCAGACTACTCAAAGAATCAGAAGACCCACCCCTTGGCCATTATGTGGCCCTCAAAGAATCAGTTACCTTCCTTGTGCTTCCTTGTGTAACTTCTCCTGTTACAAAATGGAATACTTTACAACATTCACTCCCATCTAATTGTAGTAGATATATCAGGTAAAAAGATAGTTAAAATTCATTGTTGGTAATAAATAATCATGGGGTTCAGAATGAGTTAGTTCTAACAGATTTAACTCAGTATCCCTAATCTGTGAAAGAAAGAGATTGAAATAGATATTCTTTTATGTTTGAAATATCTATGAGTGCATATACCCATGTAAATTGTAGCAGCAGCTGACATATTTATTATGCTATAGTAATTGAGGTTAAAAGTGAAGACATTACTTCTGTTTAACAATGAGACAAAAATAAATAGAAATTCCAGGTTGTCTGTTTCATTATATTTATCTTTTATTTGGTTATTATGAGATTCTGTCTATAGGAAAATTTGGGAGTTGGTGATGGATAGGGAGGCCTGGCGTGCTGCGATTCATGGGGTCACAAAGAGTCGGACACAACTGAGCGACTGAACTGAACTGAACTGATTATGTTAGTAGGGTATGAGAGTGTGAAATGTGTGGAGGATAGATATTAGGGTCTGTGAGGCTTAGCTAGTGATTGTAAAAACTGTTAAAGTTGATACCTGTATTTGAAAGAGATTGAATAGAATAATTATATTTTATTATTGAAACAATTATTTTCAGGCAAGATTCAAGATTCAAATTCAAAATTTCTTTTTATATGTAATCTTAAAGTATTTAGATGATAACTAGCATCCTACCTCTGTTTTTTTCAGAATTTTTCTCTACACTATGTATAATTGATCTTGCATAGGTAGTAAGTGCACATCACTGGTACTTCTTGCGATTATTTGATAAAGATGGTTATTGTTTGTAATTAATATCATACTACTACTTATATAATTAGACTTGTAATGTTCCTATTATATTCTCAAGGAAATTAGCTGATTATTTTACAGTGCTAAAGAACAGTTGATAATTTTGAAATATCAATTTTAATTAAAGCAGTAGATAAAGAAGAATTTAAAGAAAATATATTAATCCAAAGCTATGAACTTTAAAATCAGATTGCACTGTTGATTTTCTTACTCTGCAGTGTAATCAGAGCTGTGTTACTTTAAATGATTTGATAAACTTCCATACAAGGTTTCAAAGATATCAAAGAATTCTGTAGCTAAAAGATACTTGAAAACCACTATTTTAAAATTTAACTTTCTTGTTAATCTTGAGGATATGATAACAAGAAGTGCAAATGCGTTCTGATCTATATAAGACTTTAAGGATTTTCTGTGATAAACTTTGTATTTTCTTACAAGAAAGTGAAGTGGAGAATAAGAAAATAGAAGGATTTAGGGATTGAGAAGAGAAGGATGCTGAAAAAGTCTGTGTTGATGGGGCCAAATTTCTGTGTTCATCTGTGCGCGCTTCTCTGGTAGCTCAGTGATAGTCTGCGTGCAGTGCAGGGGACGTGAGTTCAATCCTTGCGTTGAGAAGATCCCCTGAGGAAGAAAATGGCAACCCTGGTATTCTTGTCTGGGAAATCCCACGGACAGAGGAGTCTGGCAGGCTGCAACCCACGGTACTGCAGAAGAGTCAGACACAACTATGCAACTAAACATCACCGGCATAAGGAGTTATCACAGACTGCCGTTGAATAACTTTTAAGTATCCTATGTGATTGAGACTGAGTAAAGTTAATTGATTTTCTCTTCAATATAGTAAGAGCAGTATTGCATACTTTTGATTTCAGGAAGGAAAAACAAATTAGAAGTGTAGAAGAAGAAATTGAACAGGAAAAACAAGCAGCAGAGGGTATTATCAAAAATATGTCTCCTGAAAAACAAATCAAGTATATAGAAATGAAAACCACAAATGAGAAATTATTACAGGTAATACTAGTTACTACTCTGTGCTGGGCTACAGCAATCTTACTACTGAAAATATGTTCTGAAAGTGGGCAGGACTGGCATCCCCTGAGAGCTTGACTAGACCTACTGATCAGAGTCTTCATTTTAACAAGATGATTCATACAAACCTTTAAATTTGGGAAACACTCATCTAGAAAACTTTGTTTTCTTATGTTGTATAGTGATGTAACTTTTACTATATTATTCAGTTCTATGCATCATTCGTTTTTGCAGGTCATAAAGATATCAATACATGAAGCACTTGTTTTATAATGAGCTTTTAATGGAAACATTAAAAGGCCATATACAACAGAGCCATATGGATATTTACTTTCTTTCCTTTTCTTCCTTCCTAATAAACACTTTTTACTTGCTATGTCCTCAATTTGAACAGTTATTGTCCCCTAATTATGGTAAGCAATTTTGATGCCCGCTGAGGGGTTATTGAGACTGCTCTCAGCATTCAGTCATAATGGTGACTCAGATTTGGAAAGTATTATTGCCCTTTCATGCCCAGATTTTCCTTAAACAAGCAATTAAAAGAGAATTAGTCCCCACAAATACCAATGAATGTAGTTTTAGTTTCTCAGATAATCCTTTATTGACAAGTTAATATGACTTTTTATTTCAGACACAATTTATGAAATATAAAATATTGATGAAAGAGTGTGATAAAAATGCTGAAATACTATCAAAGTATAGCTAATATTGCACAGGGGTTTTTGAATGGGTCTAGTTGGCCCTTGAACAACTTCGATGTTAGGAACGGCAACCCCTGTGCAGTTTAAAACCTGCATATAACTTATAGTTTGCCCTCAGTGTCTGAGGTTTCACATCTACAGATTCAACCATCTTTGGACTGAGTACTATATATTTCTTGAAAAAAAATCTGTATGTCAGTGGACCCATGCAGTTCAAACCTGTTATGTTCAAGAGTCAATGGTAAACAGTTGAAGGGTCTTATCCCTAAGAGTGAGCCATGTAAATTGCTATAGGTCTTGGCCTTAACAGAAAATGGTCGAAAAATATGGAAACGTGGTTAAAAAGTCAAATAAAAATTATAACTTGAAACAGTAACATCATTAATTTAAAGTTTCTGATATTTGATATTCTCAGAACACAGTGATGATTCACTGAAAAGTTCTGGCTCCCTTTTAATAATTCATGAAGTATTTAAAAGGTAGATCATGGTAAGGTTTTTAATAATGATGAAATAATTTGGCAAAATAGAAATAATGAGTGTTAATAAATTCTAGTCAAATTATAAGATATGGGTTGAAAATGTTTACAAAAGTTACTTCAACACATATATTTGACATGTTGATAAATGAACTATTCTTAATGTGATTTGAATATATATTTGCTTTTTTCCCTTCTTAGGAATTAGATACACTTCAGCAACAGCTAGATTCACTGAATATGAAAAAAGAGAACTTGGAATCTGTAAGTATAAAATGAAGTATAAGTTTTCATATTACTCAGCTACAAAAGGTAATTCAGTTGAGTGTATTAATGGAACTCATTCAGGTATATATTTATTTAGTAGTTTACTAACAGGAGTATAATATATTTTTTTCCCACTCAGGACTTCAACTGTCCTTAAGTAAAAAAGTAGATTCAGTGGGCATGGAAACCCACTCCAGTGTTTTTGCCTGGGGAACGCATGGACAGAGGAGGCTGGCAGGCTGCAGTCCAAAGGGTCTCAAAGAGTCAGAACATGACTGAAGTGACTTAGCACATCATGGCAGATTCAGTTATTGAGTACCTACCTGTAAAAAAATCAGGGTGCCTGCTGAGGCACACAAAATCTAATGGTAATTTAGAAACGTGAACAAGAGTAAAAACAAATGAAGAAGGGGAGATCAGTTCGTTAAAGATGTAAAAGCTCGCATTTGCTTTATTATTGATCTAAAGCATTTTAAGGGCTTCCCTGGGGGCTCAAAGGGTAAAGCATCTGCCTGGAATGCGGGAGACCCGGGTTCGATCCCTGGGTCAGGAAGATCCCCTAGAGAAGGAAATGGCAACCCACTCCAGTACTCTTGCCTGGAGAATCCAATGGAGGGAGGAGCCTGGTAGGCTAGAGTCCATGGGGTTGCAGAGTCAGACACAACTGAGCGAAAAACATTTTAAAGTTCACAAAACGTATTTGTTATAAAATATTACATAAGATGAATGTAAAAATGCCTGTTTCTTTTCTCTCTTTCTAGACAGTCTCGCTTACATTTGATGAGTGCTTATTATGTGCTCATTGTCATTTTACCTTCACAACAATCCTCTAATCCTATCTTTGTTTTACTGTTGAGAAAAACCTCAAGTCGGATGTACACTGGATATGCTGTCTGCAGCCTATCTTTTTTTTTTTTAATATAACATTCTCTCTCAAATATCTGTTCATATCAACTCTTAAAGTATCTCCCTCATTATTTGAAATTACTACACTGTACTACATTGTATGATTATATATAGCACAGCCTTGTAGATGACTAGGTTTTTCATAGTTTTTTAAGATTATAAAACAATGTGGTAGTAAAAATATACATTTTTTTGCTGAGTTACTGTGAGTATATCTTAAGATAAATTTCCCACATTGGGTAAAAAGTTACAAACTTCTAAATGTTGTGACATTGCCAAATTGCCTTCCAAAAAGCTTGTTTCATTTTATACTCCTAATCCCAATGTATGAAAGTGTATATTTCCCCATATATTCATTAACAGCATGCATTAATCAATCCATCATTTGCCTCCTTTGTCAAAAATAAGGTATCCTTAGGTTCATGGGTTTATTTCTGGGCTTTCTATCATGTTCCATTGGTCTGTGTTTCTGTTTTTTGTGACAGTACCATACTATCTTGATGACTGTAGGTTTGTAGTATAATCTGAAGTCAGGAAGGTTGATGCCTCCAGCTCCATTCTTCTTTCTCAAGACTGCTTTGGCCATTTGGGGTTGTGTTTCCATATGAAATGTGAAATTTTTTGTTCTAGTTCTATAAAGATGTCATTGATAATTTGATAGGGATTGCATTGAAGCTGTAGACTGCATTTGGTAGTATAGTCATTTTCACAATATTGATTCTTCCTACCCAGGAACATGGAATATCTCTCCATCTGTTTATGTTGTCTTTGATTTCTTTCACCAGTGTCTTATAATTGTCTATATATAGTAATTTTTGCCTCCTTAGATAGGTTTATTCCTAGATATTTTATATGTTTTTGTTGCAGTAATGAATTCCTTAATTTTTATTTCTGATTTTTCATTGTTAGTATATAGGAATGCAAGTGATTTCTGTGTATTGATTTTGTATCCTGTGACTTTGCTAAATTCACTGGTTAGCTCTAGTAATTTTCTGATAGTATCTTTAGAGTTTTCTATGTATAGTATAATGTCATCTGCAAACAGTCAGATTTTTCTGATCTGGATTCCTTTTATTTCTTTTTTGAAATAAATTTTTTTTATTTCACTCTTTTTGGCATTAGTACATATCTGCCTAAAACTACGTGAATTTAAAGAAATGTTACAATATTCTCAAATGAAGAAAATGTAAATCCTAATTCTGTTTAACCTTAGCTGGATTCCTTTGTGGGTTTAAAACAACCGATTATACAGAGTGAAGTAAGCCAGAAAGAAAAACACCAATACAGTATACTAACACATATATATGGCAATGATGACCCTGTATGCAAGACAGCAAAAAAGACACAGATGTGTATAGCGGACTTTTGGACTCAGAGGGAGAGGGAGAGGATGGGATGATTTGGGAGAATGGCATTGAAACATGTATACTGTCATGTAAGAATCGAATTGCCAGTCTATGTCCGATGCAGGATACAGCATGCTTGGGGCTGGTGCACGGGGATGACCCAGAGAGATGTTATGGGGAGGAAGGTGGGAGGGGGGTTCATGTTTGGGAACGCATGTACACCCATGGTGGATTCATGTCAATGTATGGCAAAACCAATACAATATTGTAAAGTAAAATAAAGTAAAAATAAAAATTAAAAAAAACATTATGTCAAATATCAGTCAACAAGTATTTAGTATCTGCTGTATGCTCACTACTGTGCTAAGTATTGTTGATTCAGTTCACAGGGGTGTGAAAAAAAATCAGGTGAAGGATCAACATGAGCTTGAGTCTTCAGGAATGGTTTTATCAAGATGAAATTTGAACATGTCTATAAGTGGTTAAGTAAAACGGAAGGGGAAGATACTGTGAAGAGGGATACCTCAAAATGTCTGCATGTTTTTCTGTTGATGTTTTATTATCATGACTTTTCACCTAAAGCTAATATATTGTTAAGTTGGTACAAAAGTAATTGTGGCTTTGGATTGTTGAAATTTGCCATTTGATATTGGAATACATTCTTGAATAAATGTGGTTATGTTATACATCATTTTAATGCATATTTCTCACTTCATGTTTTCTTGCTAATGACTTATTACTTGCTATTTATTTTATATTTATTTTAGAATATAGAAAGGATGTTAGACAAAAGGCGAATTGGAGCAGTTTTTTTAATGTGAGGATTTTTTTTTTATTTGAGTTCAAAATGGGTCATAAAGCAGCAGACACAACTCATGACATCGGCATTGCATTTGGCCGAGAATTGCTAACAGACATACAGTGCAGTGGTGATTCAAGAAGTTTTGCAAGGACGATGAGAGCCTTGAAGATGAGGAGTGCAGTGGCCAGCCATCGGAAATTGACAGCAACCAACTGAGATCTATCATCATAGCTGATCCTCTTAAATCTACACAAGAAAGTGCCTAAGAACTCAACATCAACAATTCTGCAGTCATTCAGCATTTGAAGCAAACTGGAAAGGTGAAAAAGCTCGATAAGTGGGTGCCTTGTGAACTGACCAAAACTCAAAAAAATCATCGTCCTGAAGTGTTGTCTTCTCTTATTCTACAGAACAACTATTTCTCGATTGGATTGTGACATGCAATGAAAAGTGAATTTTATGTGACAACTGGTGACAACCAGTTCAGTGGTGGGACTGAGAAGAAGCTTCAAAACACTTCCCCAAACCAAACTTATACCGTAAAAGGGTCTTAGTCACTGTTTGGTGGTCTGCAGCCCATCTGATCCTCTACAGCTTTCTGAATCCAGAAAGGATTCAACAGAAAGGGCCCAATTCTTTGCCACGGCAATGCCTGACCCCATGTTGCACAACCAGTGCTTCAGTAGTTGAACAATTTGGGCTATGCAGTTTTGCCTCATGCGCCATATTCACCTGACCTTCCACCAACCGACAACCACTTCTTCAAGCATTTCAACAACTTTTTGCAGGGAAAATGCTTCTACAACCAGCAGGAGGCAGAAAATGCTTTCTAAGAGCTAGTTGAATCCTGAGGCACAGATTTTTATGCTACAGGAATAAACAAACTTATTTCTTGTTAGCAAAAATGTGTTGTACCTATTTTCATTAATAAAGATGTGTTTGAGCTTAGTTATAATGATTTAAAATTCATGGTCCAAAACCGCATATAACCCTTTGCCTATGGACTTTCAGATATTTCCTCTTGTTCAATTTTTCCCTTTTTTTTATTCTTTCTTTTTTGCTTTCAAAAAGGAGGAGCTCTTTCTTCCCTCTTAAAAATCTTGTTAATGCTGTGGGCCTGGTTTCAGATATCAGCATTAACTTTTATTTTTGTTAACTTAGAAAAATTCTTTAGATCTCAGATAATCAATTTTCACATCTGTAAAACAGAATTAATGGTACTGTCTTACCGAGTTACTTTGAGTGTTAAGAGAATATGAAGTATAAAGTCTATACTTTATATATAAGAACATATTAAGTATAAAGTATATATATAAGGTATATGAAGAATTTGAAGTATAGTGCCTGTCACAGAATACATGCTCATTAAATAGTAGCTTCAAATGTTATTTTCATCATTATAATCACCACTAACACCCCTAGCTCTTTTTATTTTCTTTTGAAATTATCCTGTCCCTTATTTTCTCTTTGTGAACAGTAGAACAGTGGTGAATACATGATCATTTTACTACTCATTTCTACTAGTTTCCTAGTGCTGCTGTAATAAAGTATTACAAACTGAGTGACATAAAACAACAGAAGAAATATTCTAATACTTCTGGAGGCTAAAGGTCTTAAAGTATCAGCAGAGATTTGCTTCCTCTGGAACACTAGGTAGAATCCTTCCTTGCCTATTCCTAGGTTCTGGTGCTGGCTGTCAATCCTTGGTATTTGTTTCTTAACTTGTATCTGTATCACTCTATTCTTTGCCAGTATCATCAAATGGCATTCTCCTCATGTATCTCTGTGTGTGTGTGTATGTATCTCTGTTTTTATCCTCATGTATCTCTGTTTTTATCTTTTTCAATAAAGACAGCAGTTATACTGGGTTAAGGTTCACCTTAATGACCTCAGGATATCAGAACTTAATTAAATCTGCACAGACTGCATTTCAAATTAGGTCACGTTCACAGGTGCTGGAGATTAGGACTTCAGCGTATATTTTGGGGGGATATAATTCAACCCATAACATTGTAGGAAAGCTTATATATGATCTATTTAGGGGAAAATATCTTCCTTCTAGAGATCAGTTCTTTGGACTTTGGATTGGGTTTTGTGGTTCAAGTTATATCATTTCATTTTCTTTATTGTCTTCCCACTGGTAGAGATGTCTATATCTTTGTTTAGGTCTTATATTTAGAAACTAAAATAAACTAAAGTTACCACCTTCTTGTGAATCTTAGACTGAATAGCTTACACACGTATATAGGGATTTATTTTTATTCTTCAGTGTTTAGAATTTGTAGCATTCTTGAGTATTGTATATACTTGATATCTCTATTTAAAGAAGCTGGTAGTTTAAATTTGTCCCTAGTTATAGTTATAGTTATAGTTATAAACTGGAAACTATTTGAATAGTTTTTGATAAAATACTAAAATTATTTTTTTTATTCTCTTTAGGAAATAGCACACTCCCAGGTAAAACAGGAGGCTGTGTTGTTACATGAAAAACTTTATGAGTTGGAGTCCCATCGAGATCAGATGATTGCAGAAGACAAAAATATAGGATCTCCAATGGAAGAAAGAGAGAGATTACTCAAGCAGGTAGGAAAAACAAACATACTTATTTTAAAATGTCAGGATTTGGTAAATGTATACAGTTGTTTTATTTAAGGCATATGCATTGAACAGAAAGCCAGTAAGCTTATTTAAAAAATAAAACGGTAAAAAGCAAACTCCACCTAAATTAATATGAACTGCTTGACCAAGAAAATCTAGATAAAAGTCATTTCTCACATAAAAACTTATTTTTTTTTACTTAAATCCTAATTTTGTGTGGTCTTCATCCATATTTGATCATTTTTTCATGTCTTGGTTCCTTACAAGAAAAACTCTTCTTATTGGTTAGTAAATAATTAGACAGTCTTACAGAAAATGTATTCCTTTATTTGCGTTAGGCCTCATATTTAGAAAATTAAGTGTCCCAAGACTGATGACTTTATGTGGTTATTTCTATCAGTGCCTGGATGAAAGTGAATGGATTTAAAATGTCCTGTGAAATCACAGTATGTCAGCATGTTGTATCACACGTGTTCAGTAGTTTTCTTACTGCCCCAAGGCTGGCTTTAATTTAGCCTGTTATTTATCCTGAGACACCCTAAAACACCCTAAACATATAGCCCTTAGGACCCTGTATATTTCGGAAACAACTCTAGTGAATAACCTGTAAATGGGACTCCTTTGTGGTCTTAGATTGAATCCAGTGGGTTTGTAAGAACAGTAAGGATCACCTCAAGCTTCCCAGGTGGAATTAGTGGTAAAGAACCTGCCTGCCAGTGTAGGAGACACAAGAGGCGCAGGTTTGATCCCTGGGTTGGGAAAATCCCTTGGAAGAAGGCATGGCAACCCTCTCCATATTCTTGTTTGGAGAATCTCATGGACAGGGGAGCTTGGTGGGCTAAGTCCATAGGGTCACAAAGAGTCAGACACAAATGAAGCGACTTAGCACTCACAGGAGCTATTTAAGTATTAGAATCATTCTATAAAGGTACTATAATCTAGCATCTCTGAAACTCCTTGGAAAGAGATCATTGAAGGCAGGGGACTAAAGAGTGATCCCGGGATGGAATTGCTAAATAAAATATAGAATGATTAAGTTAAATTTGAATTTCAGATAAGCAATGAATAATCTTTCAGAATAAATATATACATAAAGATGATAAGTGTATTCCAAATATTGCATAGTATATACATACCACAAAAGTTACTCATTGTTTTTCTGAAATTGAAATGTAATGAGGATTGCTAAATCTGGCAACCCTACTTTGTGTGTGGGTTGGGAGTAGGTAAGAGGGGGAGCAAGGGTAGGGAGACAGGCTCAAACATCCTAGATATTTATTTAAACTGATTCGGTCCTGAAAATGTATTAGTCTGATTGTGCTTTGTTGGATAGGTATGGATATATCAGTCACCACTCTTCCTTTGAGGAGAAAAGAAAAATCTGTGACTAGTTCCCCAGTGATGTTCCTTTTAACTTAAAAGGTTGAATTTTAAGAAATAAGTTAAAAGAAAGAGACTAGATTTGACATTTCAGTACATGCCTTAGAAGGAAAATCTCTTTAAGATGGCCTAACAATGAACAGTTCTTTAAATTCTGTTTTCTCTTTATACATTTATAGGTTAAAGAAGATAATCAGGAAATAGCCAGCATGGAGCGGCAGTAAGTACATTTACATTAGGACATTTTACATTCATTTCTTATCTTTTAAATTGTGTAAGTGTATAAGAGATGCATATTGTTAGTCTCTTTTTTCAGTGGTTCATAGTGACAGTGCAGCTTTCAGTTTTATTTATAGCTTTAAATAATTCTTTGAATGTTTAGTTAGGAGCCATTACATAGTATAATTACTTTTTAAAAACAGCTTTATTGTGATGTAATATACAATTCACATATTTAAAGTGTACAATTCAGAGGTTTTTAGTATATTCACAGAATTGTGTAACCACCACCTCAGTCAATTTTCAAACACTTCACTCACCCCACTAACAACCCATATCCCATCACACCTCTCATCCCCAGTTCCCAGTCCTAGGCAACCACTCTGCTTTATGTCTCTATAGGTTAGCCTGTTCTGGACATTCATATAAATGAAAGCATACAATGTATAGTCCTATGTGGCTGGATTCTTAGACTTAGCATGTTTCCGTTATGGTTGGGGACACTGAGTGTACCAGTGCAAGTGCATGGGACCTTTTGAAGGAGGTCACCGTTATCTTCATTACCTCCACCATAGTTTGGCCTCAGGTCAAATAATGTGGAGAGAACACAGCCCCACCCTTCAACAGAAAATTAGATTAAAGATTTACTGAGCATGGCCCCACCCATCAGAACAAGACCCTATTTCCCCTTCAGTCTCTCCCATAAGCTTCTATAAACCTCTTATCCTTCTCCATCAGAGGGCAGAAAACCACAATCACAGAAAACTATCAAATCTGAACACCATAACCTTGTCTAACTCAATGAATGAGCCATGCCACTTAGGGCCACCTAGAATGGATGGGTCATGGTGGAGAGTTCTGACAAAATGTGGTCCACTGGAGAAGGGAATGGCAAACCCTTCAGTATTCTTGCCTTGAGAACCTCATGAATAGTGTGAAAAGGCAAAAAGATAGGACACTGAAAGATGAACCCCCCAGGTTGGTAGGTGCCCAGTATGCTACTAGAGATAGTGGAGAAATAACTCCAGAAAGAATGAAGGGATGGAGCCAAAACAGAAACAACACCCAGTTGTGGATGTGACTGGTGATGGAAGTAAAGTCTGATGCTGTAAAGAGCAATATTGCATAGGAACCTGGAATGTTAAGTCCACGAATCAAGGCAAATTGGAAGTGGTCAAACAGGAGGTGGCAAAAGTGAACATTGATATTTTAGGAATTGGCGAACTAAATGGACTGGAATGGGTTAATTTGACTCAGATGACCATTATATGTACTACTGTGGACAAGAATTTCTTAGAAGAAATGGAGTAGCTATCATAGTCAACAGGAGTCCGAAATGTAGTACTTGGATGCGATCTCAAAAACAATAGAATAATCTCTGTTTGTTTCCAAGGCAAACCATTCAGTATCACAGTAATCCAAGTCTATGCCCCAATCAATATTGCTGAAGAAGCTGAAGTTGAATGGTTCTATGAAGACCTACAAGACCTTCTAGAACTCACACCCAAAAAAGATGTCCTTTTCATTATAGGGGACTGGAATGCAAAAGTAGGAAGTCAGGAAATACCATGAGTAACAGGCAGATTTGGGCTTGAAGTACACAGTGAAGCAGGGCAAAGGCTAATAGAATTTTGCCAAGAGAATGCATTGGTCATAGCAAATACCCTCTTCTGACAGAAGGGAAGAGTCTACACATGGACATCACCAGATGGTCAATACCGAAATCAGATTGATTATATTCTTTGCAGCCAAAGATAGAGAAGCTCTATGCAGTCAGCAAAAACAAGGAGTTGACTGTGGCTCAGATCATGAACTCTTTAAGCCAAATTCAGACTTAAATTGAAGAAAGTAGGAAAACCGCTAGACCATTCAGGTATGACCTAAATCAAATCCCTTATGATTATACAGTAGCAGTGACAAATAGATTCAAGGTATTAGATCTGGTAGACACAGTGCCTGAAGAACTATGGACGGAGGTTCATGATGTTGTACAGCAGGCAGTGATCAAGACCATCCCCAAGATAAAGAAATGCAAAAAGGCAAAATGGTTGTCTGAGGAGGCCTTAAAAATAGCTATGAAAAGAAGAGAAGCGAAAAGCAAAGGAGAAAAGGAAAGATTTACCCATTTGAATGCAGACTTCCAAAGAATTGCAAGGAGAGATAAGAAAGCCTTTCTCAATAATCAATGCAAAGAAATAGAGGAAAACAATAGAATGGGAAAGACTAGAGATCTCTTCAAGAAAATTAGAGATACCAAGGGAATGTTTCATGCAAAGGTGGGCACAATAAAGGACAGAAATGGTATGGACTAACAGGAGCAGAATATAATAAGAGGTGGCAAGAATACACAGAAGAACTATACAAATAAGATCTTCAGGACCCACATAATCACGATGGTGTGATCACTCATCTAGAGCTGGACATCCTGGAAGCCAAGTCAAGTGGGCCTTAGAAAGCATCACTACGAACAAAGCTAGTGGAGGCGATGGGATTCCAGTTGAGCTGTTTCAAATCCTGAAAGATGATGCTGTAAAAGTGCTGCACTCAGTATGCCAGCAAATTTGGAAAACTCAGCAGTGGCACAGGACTGGAAAAGCTCAGTTTTCCTTCCAATCCCAAAGAAAGGCAATGCCAAAGAATGCTCAAAGTACCACACAGTTGCCCTCATCTCACATGCTAGCAAAGTAATGCTCAAAATTCTCCAAGCCAGGCTTCAACAGTACATGAACCATGAATTTCCAGATGTTCAAGCTTGTTTTTGAAAAGACAGAGGAACCAGAAATGAAATGGCCAATATCTGTTGGATCACGGAAAAAGCAAGAGAGTTCCAGGAAAACATCTACTTCTGCTTTATTGACAGTGCCAAAGCCTTTGACTGTGTGGATCACAATAAACGTGGAAAATTCTGAAAGAGATGGGAATACCGGCCCATCTGACCTGCCTCCTGAGAAATCTGTATTCAGGACAAGAGGCAACAGTTAGAACTGGACATGGAACAACAGACTGGTTCCAAATCAGGAAAGGAGTACATCAAGGCTGTATATTGTCACCCTGCTTATTTAACATATCCAGAATACATCATGAGAAATGCTGGGCTTGATGAAGCGCAAGCTGGAGTCAAGATTGCCGGAAGAAATATCAATAACCTCAGATATGCAGATGACACCACCCTTACGGCAGAAAGTGAAGAAGAACTAAAGGGCCTCTTCATGAAAGTGAAAGAGGAGAGTGAAAGAGTTGGCTTAAAGCTCATCATTCAGAAAGTAAGATCATGGCATCTGGTGCCATCACTTCATGGGAAATAGATGGAGAAACAGTGGAAACAGTGTCAGACTTTATTTTTTGGGGCTCCAAAATCACTGCAGATAGTGACTGCAGCCATGAAATTAAAAGACACTAGCTCCTTGGAAGAAAAGTTACGACCAAACTAGAAAGGAAGAAAAAGAAAGAAAGTGATGTCACTCAGTAGCGTCCGACTCTTTGCGACCCCGTGACTAAGCCTACCAGGCTCCTCTGTCCATGGATTCTCCAGGCAAGAATACTGGAGTGGGTTGCCATTTCCTTCTCCAGGGGATCTTCCCAACCCAGGGATCGAACTCACATCTCCCACATTGCAGGCAGATGCTTTACCCTCTGAGCCACCAGGGAAGCCCTATGACCAACCTAGACAGCATATTAAAAAGCAGAGACATTACTTTGCTAACAAAGGTCAGTCTAGTAAAAGCTATGGTGTTTCCAGTAGTCATGTATGGATGTGAGAGTTGGATTATAAAGAAAGCTGAGCACCAAAGAATTGTTGCTTTTGAACAGTGGTGTTGGAGAAGACTCTTGAGAGTCCTTTGGACAGCAAGGAGATCCAACCAGTCCATCTTAAAGGAAATCAGTCTGGAATATTCATTGGAAGGACTGATGCTGAAGCTGAAACTCCCAATACTTTGGCCACCTTATGTGAAGAACTGACTCATTTGAAAGGAGCCTGATGCTGGGAAAGATTGAAGGCGGGAGGAGAAGGGGACGACAGAGGATGAGATGGTTGGATGGCATCACCAACTCAATGGATATGAGTTTGGGTAAACTCCGGGAGTTGGTTATGGACAGGGAGGCCTGGTGTGCTGCGGTCCATGGGTCACAAAGGGTTGGACACGACTGAGTGACTGGACTGAACTAAATGTTTTGAAGGTTCATCTATGTTGTAGCATGTATCAGTATTTCATTTCTTTTTATTGCCAAATAATATCCCATTGCATGGATAGACCATATTTATTTATCCATTCATTAATTGACATTTGGATTGTTCCTGTTTTTTGGCTATGATGGATCATGCTGGTATGAAGATTCATGTACAATTTCTTGTGTGGACATATATTTTTGCTTCTCTTGTGTATTTACCAAGAGTGGAATTTACCTGGGAGTGCTGATTCACACAATAACTTTATATTTAACTTTTTGAGGAGGTGCCAGATTATTTTCCAAAGCTGCTAAACCATTTTACATTTTCACCAGCAGTAACTAAGTATTCCAGTTTCTCCATGACTTTATCAACACTTGTTATTACCTTTTTTTTTATTATAGCCATTATTGTGTGTGTGAAGTGGTATCTCATTGATTTCGATTTTCCTGATGACTAATGAATGATGTTGAACCTTTTTTTATGCATTTATTCGTCATATGTATATATTCTTTGGAAAAATATCTGTTCATATTCTTTTCCCATTTTTTTCATTCAGTTTTATAAATTTTATTTGTGTTTTGGCTGCGTTGGTTCTTCCTTACAGTGCGTGGGCTCTTTGTTGCTGTATTCTGGCTTTCTCTAGTTGTGGAGAGCGGGAGCCACTCTCTAGGTGCAATGCAATGGGCTTCTCCTTACAGTGACTTCTCTTGCTTTGGAGCACAGTCTCTAGGGTGTGGGAGCTTGGTAGGTGTAGCTCATGGACTTAGTTGCCCCATGGCGTGTGGGATCTTAGTTCCCAGACTGGTGATTGAACCCATGTCCCCAGCATTGACAGGTAAATTCTTAACCACTGGGCCACCAGGGAAGTCCTCCCAATTTTAAATTGAATTATTAATTTATTTTTGACCATGCCACACAGAATCTTAGTTCCCTGACCAAGGATTGAACTGGAGTCCCTTCCATTGGAAGTGCAGTGTCTTAACCACTGGACTGTCAAAGGAGTCCCATTTATTGTCTTATTGAATTGTAAGAGTTCTTTATATATTCTAAATAGACTCTCTCATCAGGTAAATAACTTGCAAAATTTTTCTTCCATTATGTGGATTTGCTTTTTACTTACTTTATGGTTTTCATTGAAACACAGAAATTTTAAATTTTGATGATGTCTGGTTTGTTTTCTTTTGTTGCTTGTGCTTTTGGTGTCAAGAAACCAGTGCCTAATTCAAGTTCACAAAGACTTATGCTTATGTTTTACTTTTATTTAACTGTTTTATAGTGCAGTTATTATGTTTAGATCTGTGATCCATTAACTTTTGTGAATGGTATGAGGTAGGAGTCCAGTGGTATTCTTTTCCTTGTGCATTTCCAGCTGTCCCAGTACCATTTGTTGAAATATTCTTTCAACAAATGTTGTTTAATGTTCTTCCTCTGTTAAACTCTTTTGGTACCTTTGTCAAAAATCAGTGTATGCGGGGGGCGCTCCGCAGAAAGAGAGAGGCAGTGGAACTTCCCTCAGCAAAGCCGAGGGGTCCTGAGGAGAGGTGAGCCTGCTGTCCGCCAACCCAGCCCCTCGGCGAGTGAGAGACAATCAGACGAGACAGGGTTTCCGTCTAAGCAGTTCTGCTTTATTGCCACAAACTCTTGGTTTATATAGGTAAGCAAGGGGGTTTTGGGAGGGTTGGACCAATCACGTTAAAGGTCAAATTGTAAGATGCCATAGTTGCACCAATCACGTTAAAGGTTAAATCTTAATATACCATGGTTGCACCAATCACGTTAAAGGTCCGGTCGTCATGCGCTTCATTGTAACAGGAGTCTATGGTGATGACGCGCTGTCCACCTGCCCGGAAATCAAGAGAGCCAATCAAAAGTTTTAACAAACTTAGGCCGTGCCCTCATCTCTTCCGCCAGGGGCCATCTTACCTCTAAACCGCAAAGCTAGCCCTTCTTTTTTCAAGGTTTCCCATTTAGGGCCCCACAAATGTATATAGATATAGTTCTTTTTCTAGACTCAAAACAATTCTATTCCATGGCTATATATATCTTTTCTTATTCCAGTACCATACTGTCTTGATGTTGTTGTAACACTATTTGTTGTTATTATTCAGTCACTAATCATGTCCAACTCTTTGCAACCCGATGGGCTGTAGCATGCCAGGCTCCCTGTCCTTCATTATCTCCTGGAGTTTGCTCAAATTCATGTCCATTGAGTTGGTGATACTATGTAACCATCTCATCCTCTGCTTCCTCTTTTCTCCTTATGCCGTCAATCTTTCTCAGCATCAGGGCCTTTTCCAGTGAGTCTGCTCTTCACATCAGGTGGCTGGAATATTGGAGTTTCAGGTTCAGCATAAGTTCTTCCAAAGAATATTCAGGATTGATTTCCCTTAGGGTTGACTGGTTGAATCTCCTTGCAGTCCAAGGGACTCCCAAGAGTCTTCTCTGGCACCACAATTCAAAAACATCAGTTCTTTGGTGTTCAACCTTTCTTATGGTCCATGGTCCAACTCACATTTGTACATGACTACTGGAAAAATCATAGCTTTGACTATAGGAACCTTTGTCAGCAAAGTGACATATCTGCTTTTTAATGCGCTGTCTAGGTTTGTCACAGCTTTCCTTCCAAGGAGTTCAGTTCAGTGGCTCAGTTGTGTCCAACTCTTTGCAACCCCATTAATCGTAGCACACCAGGCCTCCCTGTCCATCACCAACTCCCGGAGTTCACTCAGACTCACGTCCATCGAGTCGGTGATGCCATCCAGCCATCTCAATCTTCTGTCGTCCCCTTCTCCTCCTGTCCCTAATCCCTCCCAGCATCAGAGTCTTTTCCAATGAGTCAACTCTTCGCATGAGGTGGCCAAACTACTGGAGCTTCAGCTTTAGCATCATTCCTTCCAAAGAAATCCCAGGGCTGATCTCCTTCAGAATGGACTGGTTGGATCTCCTTGCAGTCCAAGGGACTCTTAAGAGTCTTCTCCAACACCACAGTTCAAAAGCATCAATTCTTTGGTGCTCAGCCTTCTTCACAGTCCAACTCTCACATCCATACATGACCACTGGAAAAACCATAGCCTTGACTAGACGGACCTTTGTTGGCAAAGTAATGTCTCTACTTTTGAATATACTATCTAGGTTGGTCATAACTTTCCTTCCAAGGAGTAAGCATCTTTAAATTCTATGGCTGCAATCACCGTCTGCAGTGATTTTGGAGCCCAGGGAAAGAAAACCTGACATTGCTTCCATTTTTTCCCCTTCTATTTGTCATAAAGTGATGGGAGCAGATGCTATGATCTTAGATTTTTTCTAATGATTACTATAGTTTTGTAATAAGTACAACTGCTTTTGTGAAAATTTTAACACATATAATCTGCTCTCAATGGTAAATTTTCTGTTATTTTCCAACTTTTCAGACAAACTTGCTAACTTAGTTTAGTTTATACAAACCTACATAAATAACGTTGTTAAAGATTTTTTATTTTCTTAATATCACAAGTAAAATTCAAAAGAACTTTGGGGAAGTGTCTGCTGTTGAAGTCAGGCAACCTGACATTCTCGGAATATACTTGTACTCTAAAGGTGAATCATGAAAAAATATTTTTCTCTCAAAATTTATAGTACTATTCTCAGAATAAAGCATACTTTTATCAATATTATTTCTGCAGATTAGAAAAGATTAAAGATTTTGTAACATCATCACTAAATGTTTTGAGTAGCAAAATTGTCTGCCATAGATTAATTAAATAATATTTTCAACAGGTTAACAGATATAAAAGAAAAAATAAATCAATTTAATGAAGAAATTAGACAACTTGACATGGATTTAGAAGAACACCAAGGTAATTTTTTAATATTTTTATGATGTATAATAATAGACTAAAAAATAGATACATAGCAGTATTTATAGGGTCTCAGGTACTCTTTGCCTGGGGTTTATTATTTAATTCTTTGTGATATCACTAAGTTTAACTGCTAAAATACTAAACTACTACAATACTAAATATAGTTAGTATTGAATTAAAGCCAACTAAAAGCTGTATGTAACTTAAAATGGTTGTATAATAACAAGAATTTATTTTGTTTTGCCAAGAAGTTTTTTTTTTTTTTAATCAAGTAAAGTGGGTTAAAGTTGCTCACAGATTTCTAAATTATACTTCTTCAGCATAGGCCATGTGGTAGAGTTGTGGAGGAGTGAGGATCAAGTCATAAATATCACAAAATGTATAGGAATTTATTCCCCAGAGGGCCCAGTAATGAGGTAGCAAATACTGATTACTCCAGTTCTCTGTCACCTTTCTTTAGCAGTGGCATTTGAAGAACCAAGGCAAGAACCTGAGCTCTTGGGGTGGAAATGCTGTGGTATGAATTTGGGAGCTACAGTGTGTGTGTGTTTGGGGGAAGACTTTGGGCATTACAGATTTCTAACCAGCTTCTCTCTAATAAAGGGGGAAAGTGGATTACTATGGCACTTTAATCCCATATTAACTGCAAACCAGTTAATATGTTAATTGGATTATCAACACTTGACTATATATTCTTAAGAGTTAGGTATGGTATTGTAAATAATATACCTAGTATAGCAGAACAGATTAAGAAGTGGCAAAAATACACAGAACAACTATATAAAAAAGGTCTTAATGACCTGGATAAACATGATGATGTGGTCACTCACCTAGAACCAGACATCCTGGAGTGTGAAGTCAAGTGGGCCTTCAGAAGCATTACTGTGAAAGTTACTGGAAGTGATGGAATTCCAGTTGAGCTATTTAAAATCCTAAAAGATGTTACTGTTAAAGTGAAAGTCGCTCAGTCATGTCTGACTCTTTGCAACCCCATGGACTACTCAGTCCATGAAATTCTCCAGGCCAGAATACTGGAGGGGGTAGCCTTTCCCTTCTCCAGGTGATCTTCCCAACCCAGGGATTGAACCCTTTGAAGCCTCGTTAACCTCTTTTATGCTTGTTGAAGCTCAGAGAAGTTACTCATATTCTCACAACTAATAACAGGTAGAGTCTAGATATAAGCCAAGTTCTCTTTGACCCCAAAGTCTTAGTTTTATTGCTCAAACCTAATCTTGGCTTTCTGATATGAAGTGCCATATTTGTGAAATGAAAATATTCTTGTGAAATGCTTACAGTCTTGTTTGCATGTGACGACATGGCTTCCCTGGTGGCTCAGAGGTTAAAGCATCTGCCTGCAATGTGGGAGACCCTGGTTCGATCCTTGGATCGGGACAATCCCCTGGAGAAGGCAGTGGCAACCCACTCCAGTATTCTTGCCTGGAGAATCCCATGGATGCAGGAGCCTGGTAGGTTACAGTCCACAGGGTCACAAAGAGTCAGACATGACTGAGCGACTTCACTTTCACTTTCATATGTCAATGAGATCTCTAAAAACAGACAAACTTTAAGCCCTGAGTATTAGGAAAGTAAACTTTTCTGAGCTTTCATTTTTCTCATTTGCAAAATAAATATAATGGTCCTACCTCACTAAGCTTTATGAATATTAAATGGTATACATGGCAAGGCAGTTTCACTAAGGTCATGTTATTTTCTTTATTAAATTATTTTATTGCTTTTAGTGTATATAGATCTAGTATTGCAGATTTCTGAGAAATCTGTCAGATACTTTATAGGATACATTTTAAATAATATTCCACCTTCTAAATTTAAATTTATTAATTGCTAGTTCTAAAAGTTCCTCTGTTCTCCAGGGGATCTTCCCAACCCAGGGATTGAACCAGGTCTCCCGCATTGCAAGCAGACTCTTATACCATCTGAGCCCCCAGGGAATCCCAGTTCTAAAATAAATAGAATGCTTTTAATTGTAGCTTGCTTTCTCCTTTTGGTTTTCTAACATTCTTTTTCAAAAATTCTTTGTCCTTTCCTGCTGTGCTGTGGCTTACAGTATCCAGTTCCCCTACCAGGGATCGAACGTGTCCCCCTTGCAGTGCAAGCACAGAGCCCTAACCACTGGACCACAAGGGAATTCCCTGTCCTTTTTGATTAATGTAGAAAGATGCAATCTATAATGTAATAGTAGCAAAAAAAAAAGGAGCAAAAAAGTATATATACATATGCTTTATTTTATATACACACACACACACAGACACACGTGTCTGTGTGTGTGTGTGTGTGCTCAGTTGCTCAGTCATGTCCAGCTCTTTGCAACCTCATGGACTATAGTTGGCCAGGCTTCTTTTTCCATGGAATTTTCCAGACAAGAATCCTGGAGTTGGTTGCCATTTCCTACTACAGGAGATCTTCCCGACCCAGGGATGAAACCTGTGTTTCTGGTGTCTCCTGAATTGGCAGGTAAACTCTTTACCACTGTGCCACCTGGGAAGCCCATATTTATATACTTAAATATAAGAACATATGTGATATATAAATATGATGTGTTCATATATATCTCTCTCAGTGGATGAGTTTCCTGTTCTTCTACTACCCTGTGAATATTGTGAACAGCACAGGGATTTCTGTTAGGTACAGATCTCATTATTTCTTGCCTGAACTACTGCACTAGTCTACTAACTGGTCTCCCCACCTCCATTCTTGCTCCCTCTCAGATTCATCCACCACAGTATGCCAGACTGACTTATGTGAAAGTGATTTTCTGTCGTTCTCCTGCTTAACAGTGGTTCTCGATGACCTACAAGAAAACATTTAAGAATCTTTGTATGGCATTCTAGTTCTTCTGTAATCTGGCCTGTACATTGTCAGTCTCCCTTTCTGTCCCTTGTCATCTCTACGCTTACATTCTAATAATAATAATAATAATCTATTATACCAGTGGTACCTCACACCTCACCCCCTTTACCATATATCAAAGGATTGTTTCACATTCAATCCTTTGTTCCTATTATTTATTCCCTTATCTTGAATGTTCTTTTCCCTGTTATTTATCTCCCTAACTTCTCACCTTTTAAGATCTAGCTCATGTATCCTTTTATGTCCAACATAATTAACCCTGACTTCCCTCCCTGACCTATTTCTGGGCTGGGCTAAGTGAATGACCCCTCTGTTACCAGAGCACATGGCTGGCATAAACGCATTGACCACATGACTACCACTTTCTACTTAGATGTTTGTCTTTCTCTTAGGCTGTATGTCCTCCAGGACAGGGACTGTGTCTTGTTTCCTCTTTCATCAACACAGTGCCTGGGAAAATAAGCATTCAATAAATCTTTGTGGAATGAATCAAACAGTCCTTATTTTATTTAAATATTTTAAAATTATTATTAATTTTTGGCCACACCTTGCAGCTTGTAGGGTTAGCCCAACCAAGGATTGAACCCCAGCCCGCCACAGTGAGAGCACAGAGTCCTAACTACTGGACCATGAGGGAATTTCCCTGTATTTTAGAAGGGAAAGATTTGTAGAATCAATTAAAGGTGATAATTGGCCTCTAGTCACTTCTTTGGGTCCTGCAGTTCTTTTTTAAGAGAAGCTTCCCTGGTGGCTCAGAGGTTAAAGTGTCTGCCTCCAATGTGGGAGACCCGGGTTCGATCCCTGGGTCAGGAAGATCCCCTGGAGAAGGCAATGACACCCCACTCCAGTATTCTTGCCTGGAGAATCCCATGGACAAAGAAGCCTGGTAGGCTACAGTCCGCAGGGTTGCAAAGAGTCAGACACGACTGAGCGACTTCGTTTCGTTTCTCATTTAAGAATTTAATCTTTTTTTCCTTCTACACTGGGTCTTCATTACTGTATGTGGGCTCTCTGTAATTGCATTGAGTGGGGGCCATTCTCTAGTTGTGGCATGGGGCCTTCTCATTGTGGTGGCTTTTCTTTTTGTGGGGTATGGGCTCTGGGTACGAGAGTTTATGTAGTTGTGATGCACAGGTTCAGTTGCTCTGCAGCATATGGCATCATCCCAGATCAGGGGTCAAATCTATGTCCCCTGCTTTGGCAGGTAGATTCTTACCCACTGGACCACCAGGGAAGTCTGGCCCTCTAGTTCTTAAGTTATGCAAATATACTCTTATATGCAGAGAGAGCTTGATTAATTAGCAACAGTTTTAGTACCTTCTAGAGGATTCCTGCCTTCGCAATTTATGATTTTCTTTTTTTTTTTTTTAAATTTTAATATCTTTAATTCTTACATGCGTTCCCAAACATGAACCCCCCTCCCACCTCCCTCCCCATAACATCTCTCTGGGTCATCCCCATGCACCAGCCCCAAGCATGCTGCATCCTGCGTCAGACATAGACTGGCGATTCAATTCTTACATGATAGTATACATGTTAGAATGTCATTCTCCCAAATCATCCCACCCTCTCCCTCTCCCTCTGAGTCCAAAGGTCCATTATACACATCTGTGTCTCTTTCCCTGTCTTGCATACAGGGTCGTCATTGCCATCTTCCTAAATTCCATATATATATGTTAGTATACTGTATTGGTGTTTTTCTTTCTGGCTTACTTCACTCTGTATAATCGGCTCCAGTTTCATCCATCTCATCAGAACTGATTCAAATGAATTCTTTTTTACGGCTGAGTAATACTCCACTGTGTATATGTACCACAGCTTTCTTATCCATTCATCTGCTGATGGACATCTAGGTTGTTTCCATGTCCTGGCTATTATAAACAGTGCTGCGATGAACATTGGGGTACATGTGTCTCTTTCAATTCTGGTTTCCTCAGTGTGTATGCCCAGAAGTGGGATTGCTGGGTCATAAGGTAGTTCTATTTGCAATTTTTTAAGGAATCTCCACACTGTTCTCCATAGTGGCTGTACTAGTTTGCATTCCCACCAACAGTGTAGGGTTCCCTTTTCTCCACACCCTCTCCACCATTTATTGCTTGCAGATTTTTGGATTGCAGCCATTCTGACTGGTGTGAAGTGGTACCTCATTGTGGTTTTGATTTGCATTTCTCTAATAATGAGTGATGTTGAGCATCTTTTCATGTGTTTGTTAGCCATCCGTATGTCTTCTTTGGAGAAATGTCTATTTAGTTCTTTGGCCCATTTTTTGATTGGGTCGTTTATTTTTCTGGAATTGAGCTGCAGAAGTTGCTTGTATATTTTTGAGATTAGTTGTTTGTCAGTTGCTTCATTTGCTATTATTTTCTCCCATTCAGAAGGCTGTCTTTTCACCTTGCTTATATTTTCCTTTGTTGTGCAGAAGCTTTTAATTTTAATTAGATCCCATTTGTTTATTTTTGCTTTTATTTCCAGAATTCTGGGAGGTGGATCATAGAGGATCCTGCTGTGATTTATGTCTGAAAGTGTTTTGCCTATGTTCTCCTCTAGGAGTTTTATAGTTTCTGGTCTTACATTTAGATCTTTAATCCATTTTGAGTTTATTTTTGTGTGCGGTGTTAGGAAGTGATCTAGTTTCATTCTTTTACAAGTGGTTGACCAGTTTTCCCAGCACCACTTGTTAAAGAGATTGTCTTTACTCCATTGTATATTCTTGCCTCCTTTGTCAAAGATAAGGTGTCCATATGTGTGTGGATTTATCTCTGGGCTTTCTATTTTGTTCCATTGATCTATATGTCTGTCTTTGTGCCAGTACCATACTGTCTTGATGACTGTGGCTTTGTAGTAGAGCCTGAAGTCAGGCAAGTTGATTCCTCCAGTTCCATTCTTCTTTCTCAAGATTGCTTTGGCTATTCGAGGTTTTTTGTATTTCCATACAAATCTTGAAATGATTTGTTCTAGTTCTGTGAAAAATGTGGCTGGTAGCTTGATAGGGATTGCATTGAATTTGTAAATTGCTTTGGGTAGTATACTCATTTTCACTATATTGATTCTTCCGATCCATGAACATGGTATATTTCTCCACCTATTAGTGTCCTCTTTGATTTCTTTCATCAGTGTTTTATAGTTTTCTATATATAGGTCTTTAGTTTCTTTAGGTAGATATATTCCTAAGTATTTTATTCTTTTCGTTGCAATGGTGAATGGAATTGTTTCCTTAATTTCTTTTTCTACTTTCTCATTATTCGTGTATAAGAATGCAAGGGGTTTCTGTGTGTTGATTTTATATCCTGCAACTTTACTATATTCATTGATGAGCTCTAGTAATTTTCTGGTGGAGTCTTTAGGGTTTTCCATGTAGAGGATCATGTCATCTGCAAACAGTGAGAGTTTTACTTCTTCTTTTCCAATTTGGATTCCTTATGATTTTCAATAAAGAAAGAGGTGGATTCTATGTGTGCATTCTCAGGAGTCCCTTGATTCAAGATTGTGGATAATCTGCTCCTTAAGATGTGGAGGATTATCAGGTTGACTCTCTGGTCCATACTTATCTCTGCTCCTAGCTTTACTCCTTCTGACCCATTTTATTAATTTCTTAGATGTTACCTGTTTCTTCCATGTATGGCATCTGTATATAATCCAGCTTGGCTACCTTTTGCCTTGTAGGGGTTCTGGTTAAGATAGCATTTAAACCATAAATGTGTTTGTTCATGTCTGACTTTGTTAGTACTCCTCCAACCTTTTGATTTTCAAATAAACTTTTAAAAGGTTTGCATTTCAAATAAACTTTTAAAAGGTTTGCATAATTCTAAATTTAAAGGCATCTTTTGATATTGGTTTAGGTATAGTTATGTTCTCTAGTAGGTATTAATGGTGGTCCTGTAATCCAACAGCTTCATTAAATTCATCATATTTAGGCATTTTTTAAGTCCTTAAAGTTATAATTTGCTAAAAGTTACATTGCCAGACTGTTTGAGACCCTATGGACTTTTGCCCGCCAGGCTCCTCTGTCCATGGGATTTTCCAGGCAAGAATACTAGACTGGGTTGTCATGCCCTCCTCCAGGGGATCTTTATTATTATTGTTTCCTTTCCCGTATTCCTCATTGCCAGGAGTTTGACCTTTAAAAAATTCTTTTTACTGTCATTTTAGAGGAGTTTGGGGGGTGGGGGTGGGGTGAGGGGTTAGATGTGCACATTCAACCTTTATAAAAAAATTACAAGTTGTAACTTTATCCAGAATTTCTAAAGAGTTTAATCATCTTGAATGTTCTTCATTTTACTGGTTTGTGGGTGTGTATGTTTTGCCTCAAATGACCATTCTCATGTGTTTTCACTAACTGTGCAATTATCAACCAGCATCTACAAGGATACCCCTTCTTGCTTTTTAAAAATTTTCCTTACACTAGTTCAAGTTATTTTAAAGACTCCACATAACTTACTTTTTAATTGTATACTTTTTAAATACAAATCCGGTATATACTATCATGGGGAAAATTCAAGCAGTACCAAAGTGTATAAAGTAAAAAGGCATCTCCTTTCTCCTTATACTCATCCTTCATTGCTTTTCTCCTCATACTTGTACTTCAGAGGTAATCATTATTTACAGCATAGCCTTTGGACTTTTTTTCTATACACAGCACATGTATATATAATTGTATATATATATTTTATATATGTATATGTTTAATTAAGTGATACTATAAAGTTCTTCTGGGCTTGAGTCTTTTAACTTTGTACTTAGAAAAACTGTTAGCTGTGGTCTTGTTGATCTGGTTGTTAAATAGCACTAGCTATATCCGCATTGACATTTGTTGTTGTTTCGTCACTAAGTTGTGTTCAGCTCTTTGCAACCCCATGGTCTATGGCCCACCAGGCTCCTCTGTCCCTGGGATTTTCCAAGCAAGAGTACTAGAATGGGTTTCCATTTCCTTCTTCAGGCGATCTTCCCAACTCAGGGATTTAACCCAGGTCTCCTGCACTGGCTGGAGGATTCTTTACCACTGAACCTCCAAGGAAGCTCCTACATTGATTGACATTAGGTTGTTTCTAATTTTTCACTACCAAGAATAATGCTGCAGTAAATAACCTTGAAAATTTCTCCTTGATACATACGTTTGTTAATTTGTTTATTTCTATAGGCTAAATTTCTAGAAGTGAAATTTTGAATAGAATGTTATTTATGTATACAATTTTTATTATTTTTTAAAATTTCTTTCCATAAAAGGTTGTACCATTTTATACAACCACAAGCAGTGTGTGAAAGTGTTTCCTCACCAGTGCTAGTTATTAGTTTTTGTCAGTCAGTACATAGTTCTCTGACAATTCAGTGTTCTCCAAAGCCTGAATCTGTGTTACTATGATGATCCACAAGGTGGGGCTAATTTTCTGGACATCTACATACTCAGACTGGGCTTAAGGAATGCAGTTTACAAAGTACAGTCACATATCGCTCCAAGAAGGATTTTTGGACATCGTCACTAACTATAAATTATTCCTTCAATTTGAGAGTATGGTATTTTCCCAGATATTGATGAAACAAACTATCATGTGGTTATTAATACAATATATCACAGACATCTAAATATCCAACAGCTCTAATGTGATATGTGTCATAATAAAATGCTATAGGATCATATGATTACTGTCTTAAATTTCAGATGAATTCATTTCAGTTTATTCCATGATTTATATACTGCTTTCAAGAACAGTAAAAAAAAAGACAACCATTAAATGTTTAGTGAGTGCCAATTAAAAGAATAGTAAAAACATAAAATACAACCCTTTGGTTTGTCTGTAGGTTACTTCTTTCTACTCATAGTTCCAAGGCCCAGGTTAGAAGCTTTTATTCTCTGATTTTGTCAGATAAAATAGAATTTATGAAGACAGAAAAGTTTTGTTTTAGAGCACAGGTTCTACAACCAGAATGCCAGGATTCAAACCTGGGCTGTTCTGTTTTACTGGCTGATCTTAGCCATGCTACTTGACCTTTCTATACCTTTGTTTCTTCGTCTTTAAAGGGAGATAGTAACAGTACCTACCTCCCTCTTAGGGTTACTGTGAGGATTAAATGAACACTGTGTGAGTGTGTGTGTGTATGTGTATGACTCAGAATAGCATGCAGTTTTAAAATTGTGCATAAATGTTAGTTATTGGTTGTTAGTATTTTTTTTTCCTGTGTCTGGGTTTACATTCATTCTTTTTTTTTTTTTTTTAATAATTCTTACATGCGTTCCCAAACATGAACCCCCCTCCCACCTCCCTCCCCACAACATCTCTCTGGGTTATCCCCATGCACCAGCCCCAAGCATGCTGCACCCTGCGTCAGACATAGACTAGCGATTCAATTCTTACATGATAGTATACATGTTAGAATGCCATTCTCCCAAATCATCCCACCCTCTCCCTCTCCCTCAGGGTCCAAAAGTCCGTTATACACATCTGTGTCTTTTTTCCTGTCTTGCATACAGGGTCGTCATTGCCATCTTCCTAAATTCCATATATATGTGTTAGTATACTGTATTGGTGTTTTTCTTTCTGGTTGTTAGTATTAATGCTATTAATTTATAAACTGAAGCTTGAATAACTGTCAAGAAGATTTTCTCAAAACATGTTTGGAAAGAATTTTCCCATTAGTATTTTCTCTGGAACATACAGGATAACATTTTCAGCTTACCATCTGGTATCTGAGATTTCAAATGACATCTTTATGCTGCTATTCTTTAGTTTCTCAATACACATTCAGTGAAGAATGAGTCATTTCTTGGTGTTCAATTTGGAGACTGGTTAAACTATTCATTAGTATAGTGGTGTTATCTTCAGACCAGGCACATTAGCATCATCTGAAACTTGTCAGAAATGAAACTTCTTGGATTCTACCCCAAACCTACTGAACATGAAACCTTGACAATACAGTTTAGCAGTTTGTTTCAACAAACCCTCCTGATGATTCAGATGCATGCTAAAGTTTGATAACCACTGCTTTAGGAAATAATTAAGAACTTAACATTGTATTTAGTATACATGCCAAGGATTACTCATTAAACCATATGATTTTGTTGACATTACTCTGTTGAAACAAACTTTTTAAAATGGTACTTTCTCTTCTCTTTAGAAATGGTGGACTTTAGGCAATAATTTAACTTTTACATATTTAGAGGATTTTTAATGTATATATTTTAAATGCCTCTAGTAGATAGAATTACCAGACTTTGTCTGCATAACTATAAAGAAACTTTCTTGGCAAAATTTAAAACATTTTGTAGAGAATGTATGATTGATAAATTGGGTGAAGCTTGAAAATTAAAGAGGAGAGTGAAAAAGTTGGCTTAAAGTTCAACATTCAGAAAACTAAGATCATGGCATCCGGTTCCATCACTTCACGGCAAATAGATAGAGAAACAGTGGAAACAGTGTCAGCCTTTATTTTTGGGGGCTCTAAAATCACTGCAGATGGTGACTGCAGCCATGAAATTAAAAGACGCTTACTCGTTGGAAGAAAAGTTATGACCAACCTAGAGAGCATGTTAAAAAGCAGAGACGTTACTTTGTCAACAAAGGTCTGTCTAGACAAGGCTATGGTTTTTTCCAGTAGTCATGTATGGATGTGAGAGTTGGACTATGAAAAAAAGCTGAGCACTGAAGAATTGATGCTTTTGAACTGTGGTGTTGGAGAAGACTCTTAAGAGTCTTGGACTTGCCCCTTGGACTGCAAGGAGATCCAGCCAGTCCATACTAAAGGAAATCAATCCTGAATGTTCATTGGAAGGACTGATGCTGAACCTGAAATTCTAATACTTTGGCCACCTAATGTGAAAAGCTGACTCATTTGAAAAGACCCTGATGCTGGGAAAGATTGAAGGTGGGAGTAGAAGGGACGACAGAGGATGAGATGGCTAGATGGCATCACTGACTCAGTGGACATGAGTTTGAGTGAACTCCAGGAGTTGGTGAGGGAGAGGGAGGCCTGGTGTGCTGCAGTCCATGGGGTTGCAAAGAGTCAAACACGACTGAGTGACTGAACTGAACTGAACTGAAGCCAAAAGTTAGTTTATAACATTTAAACTTACGTGTACTCATTTTAACCTACCAGTTTAGTAGTATTTGATATATTAGTTTCTTACTACTATAGTAATACACAAAAAGGTAAAAGATGATATAAAAAGTTGAAGTTTAATAGGACTACAAAACTAATTAAAATTGAAGTAGGAGTTGGGGAGAAGGAAGTGCTGTAGCTTACTAAAATATGTGAAAATGTTAAAGCGGATTTAGATAACAGCTCAATGTGAATTCATGTGATATAGCCTCCAGAACAGCTGGAATCCTAATCCTTTTGCATTAACAAAAGATGAATATATAGACTATGAGAAGTGATAGTCTGCTTGGAATCCTGTTTTTGGCATCATACTTTAAAAGGAATAAAGGATTGGAATTCACTAAGAGTAGAATGAACACATGATAAGGGGGCTGAAACCATGCCAAATAAGGAACACTTGATGGTACTGAATATCAACAGTACTGGGAGGTTTACCTTGCCTCAGAAGGATCCCAAGTGCTAAAAGGAGAAAGTCCTTCCAGCAAAAGTCCTTCAGGGTTAATTTTTGCCCCTTGGCATTAATTTTATTTGCTCTCTGTTGCTTGTTCTCCTCTAAAATCAGTAAGTCTGCTGACTTGGGGACCTTGTGGCCAGGGAGTCACTAGTATGTGCCTTGTACACTGGAGAGAAGATTGGGGTAGCTACATATTCTGGAAAATGGTGATCAGACCCTTTTCCAAGGTCACATCAAATACTCAGAGTTTGAAAGTAGCTGTGAAATAACCCTCATTTTATGAGCGTGTCCTTTCCCTCTCCTTTGGTCTCTTCATTAGACCCTTTTGCTGGCCTGCTTTTTTTACACCTCCAGTGTGATAGCCAATTAGCTTCCCTCGTCTATGATCTTGCTGTCTTCTATAATAGGAAATCTAAGAGCAGATACCTTTTTCCTGAGGTGAAACAAGCCCTGTATTTTACCCTACTTTAGGACTACCCATGTTTATACATTGCCTCTCATGGGAAACTCAGATATTAATCCACCAACTGAGAAATTACAAAATAGAGTTCACTAGGGATCTGATCTCTTTTCTTTTTAGCCACAATGATATATGGGGGAGGAGGTTTTATGAAACTTGGGAATCTGCTAAGATATAGGGGTTCTGTCTTATCTAATGCAGCTGACCAGCTGTATAGCTGGAAACATTGACCAGATATATCTTTCAGCTACATCTTTTGGTAACTTGGAGCATGGGATTGAGTGGAGTAGCAGGTAGGAATCTCCCAGGTTTCTGACTTACATGATGATGATGGTGAAGGGCTTTCAAACATAGTAGGGAATACAGAGGGGTACAGACTTTGAGGGGGAAGACTGATCCATTTAACTATGGAATGGCTCAGGAGTAAAGAATCTGCCTGACAATGCAGGAGCCACAGGAGATGTGGGTTCAATCCCTGAGTTGGAAAGGTCCCCTGGAGAAGGGCATCGCAACCCACTCCAGTACTCTTGCCTGGAGAATCCCATGGACAAAGGAGCCTGGTGGGCTACAGTCCATGGGGTCACAAAGACTCAGACACAACCGAGTGACTGTGTGTAAGGGCTATCCTTAATGAACTTGGGAAAACTGTTTTCAGACCTGAAGGCAGAAAAGCTGTCTGCTGACTTGGGTCTCTGACTTTGCCATCACCTTTGTATTCTGGTAACTCATTTCCTACCCAAGCAGGTATAGAAGTGGAAATTTATCGGTGCCATGTAATTAGGGGCTCTACTCTATCTATTTCACTCCCTAGTGTTACTGCTCTTTTAGTTGGCACCTGGCAAAACAGTATACTTAATAGGAGGCTATATAGAACACAGGCTGACCGGTGGGCTTTTAGCCTCTAGTCTTTAACTGTTGACTCCCCCATTCTCTTTGAATCCTTCTTCTGAAAGTCCTTCTAAATGTCAGCTTCTTACCAGGAGCCCCCTTAGAAATCTCTTATTTTCTCCGTCTTTGCTGGGCATCATCTTAGTAAAATTCCATAGCTTCTCCAGAATGCTGAGAACCAAATGACTTTAAGGAAGAAACTGAAGATTGGAGCAAGCACAAATTTATTCTATTTTCTCTACCTGGGATCCTGGGATCACAGGACTGCAGCCATCTTACTAGTTGAGGAAAATAGCCCCAGGCCTCCAAATCTCAATTTTTATAATACTGAAAATCCTGTTTTTCTAAAATAATCATGATCTAGTTTTACCAATGATTCCTTTATGCAGCTATAAAATGTCACATTTTGTCCTTGTGTTTGGGCCTTGGATTTTTGCTCTTTTAATCATGTCTTTCACATATATTAAATGCAACTTGTCTAGAATTACTTCAAGCAACTTCTTCCTCAACTTACTTTTTTCTTTCAGTAACTAATATGACAATGTCCTCAGTTGCCCAAGACAGAAACCTGGGAGTCATACTTGAGTTCTCCATCTCCAGCCCTCACCACAGTCAATTCACTCTAGCTCTTAAATGTCTCAAAAAAAAAAAAAAAAAAAATCTCTACCTTACATCCTAATTGCCACCGGTCAGTCTTCATCTGTCAACTGGATCATTGTTGACAACCTCCTAACTGGTCTTACTATCTCCAATCTTCTCTTTTATTCTCCTGATCAGAAATATTTTTCAGAAATGCAAATTGATAATTTTATTCCTCTTCTTAAATAATCGTACCATTGTCCTTAGGAGAAAATCCAAACGTTTATAACATATGCCATATAAGGTCTCTCATAACCTACCTCATCTTTTTTTTTTTTTAATGGGAGTATAATTGCTTTACAATGTTGTATTAGTTTCTCCTGTAAAACAGTGTGAATCAGCTGTAAGTATACAAATATCCCCTCCCTCTTGAGCCTCCCTCTCACCTCCCCCATGCCACCCCTCTTGGTCATCACAGAGCACCGAGCTGAGCTCTTCCCATGCTGTGCAGCAGTTTTCCACTGGATATCTACTTTACACATGGTGGTGTGCATATGTCAGTGCTACTCTCTCAATTCATCCCTCCCTCTCCTACCTCATTTTTGTACCACTTTTTCTCTTCATTTTCTCTTTCAGTTCTTTGTGCTACCATATTCATCCTCACTTTCAAATTTCAGTACTTACAATGCTTTGATTTTGAACTTCTTCTATAATTTGACCCAGTAACTCCTTTTTATCCTTTTATAATGTACACATGTTAAATATTACTTCTTTAGTGAAAAACTTCCTGGATCCCCAAACTAGACTGTCTTTGCTGTGTACTGCTGTAACATCCTTTACTTTCATCTAATAGCACTTCAGTTCAGTTCAGTTGCTCAGTCGTATCCAACTCTTTGCAACCCCATGAACCGCAGCACACCAGGCCTCCCTGTCCATCACCAACTCCCGGAATTTACCCAAACTCATGTGCATCGAGTAGGTGATGCCATCCAGCCATCTCATCCTCTGTCGTCCCCTTCCCCTCCTGCCCCCAATCCTTCCCAGCATCAGGGTCTTTCCCAATGAGTCAACTCTTCGCATGAGGTGGCCAAAGTACTGGAGTTTCAGCTTTAGCATCAGTCCTTCCAAAGAACACCCAGGACTATTCTCCTTTAGAATGGACTGGTTGGATCTCCTTGCAGTCCAAGGGACTCTCAAGAGTCTTCTCCAACACCACAGTTCAAAAGCATCAATTCTTCGGTGCTCAGCTTTCATTATAGTCCAGCTCTCACATCCATACATGACTACCTTTGTTGGCAAAATAACGTCTATGCTTTTTAATATGCTATCTAGGTTGGTCATAACTTTCCTTCCAAGGAGTAAGTGTCTTTTAATTTCATGGCTGCAATCACCATCTGCAGTGATTTTGGAGCCCAAAAAAATAAAGTCTGACACTGTTTCCACTGTTTCCCCATCTATTTGCCATGAAGTGATGGGACCAGATGCCATGATCTTTGTTTTCTGAATCTTGAGCTTTAAGCCAACTTTTTCACTCTCCTCTTTCACTTTCATCAAGAGGCTTTTAGTTTCTCTTCTCTTTCTGTCATAAGGGTAGTGTCATCTGCATATCTGAGGTTATTGATACTTAGTACATTTTAATTGTTAAATATTTAGACTTTAAGTTCTGTGAGGAAACTAACCCTGCTATTTTGTTTGCTGTTGTGAGCTATTCAGAGGTGAAATGAACTTTCACGGGAGCGTATATTTCCCATCACCAGTGTGTTCATGTGTAGGTTGAAATTGGAACTAAAATAGAAAACCTTTGGAGACCTTTTCAGTTCTTTTCAGTTCTTTCAGTAAGGAGATTTTTTTTTACCAAGTTGTCAAGCATATAAATGTATAACTTTTAAAATAAAATCAATTTAAATGAATCTCACCTAATTGAACATTAATATTAAACACTGAATATGTAATGACTAATAGCATATAGAGAACCCAAGAGATATTTCTAATTTTGAGTACTGTAACTGGAGTTTTTAAAATTGTTATTTTCTTTTATTGCTTGTAGGTGAAATGAATCAGAAGTACAAGGAGCTAAAAAAGAGGGAGGAAAATATGGACAGTAAGTGATAATCTTAGAGATGTGAAAATATTATATTCTCAGATAGTTGTTCATTTATACTAAATCAGAGATCTCACTTTGGGGTGATACAGTGACTAATAATAAGTGCAGAAGTGTGGACATTCAAAGCATTTGACTTGAAGTATTACTAAATATCTAGCATAGTTTAGGGATGGGTAGAGAATTATAGAAAGATTTTGTACATGTGTATACGTGTGTATGATTGTATGTTAGGGATAGATTCTAAAGCTAATATTTACATTTATAGTCTGTATAAAGAATCTATGGACCACTCATTGTTTTACATGCCTTGATACCTTTCACCTTTTTTACGCTTTTCATTATACCTATCTCATTATGTATTAGCCCTCACCTCTGATTTTGTTTCTTGGTTCTGTCACTAACTGAAACTTCTGTTGTGGCTTCTCATTCACTTTTTTTTTTTTAAATCTGAATTTTAACTTTATAAATAGATCTTCACTTTAACTTATGTTGTACCTTCAAAAGTTTATAAAAATTGACTGTATTAATGATTACTGCTGCTGCTAAGTCACTTCAGTCATGCCTGACTCTGCGATCCTATGGACGGCAGCCCACCAGACTCCCCCATCCCTGGGATTCTCCAAGCAAGAACACTGGAGTGGGTTGCCATTTCCTTCTCCAGTGCATTAAAGTGAAAAGTGAAAGTGAAGTCCATCAGTCGTGGCCGACTCTTAGCGACCCCCATGGACTGTAGCCTACCAGGCTCTTCCGTCCATGGGATTTTCTAGTCTCTTTTAAATTATCATTTTTCTAGAATTTGACATTTTTGTAAGTCTGATGTCAGTTGTTACCTTCATAGAAGCATGTTATAAATCAGTAATGGCCAACTCTGGTTTAACAATATTCCAAGACTACTTTAAAAATCTCAACAAGTACCAAAAGCTACCTCAAAATTGATTTGTTGTTTCATGCAAATAGTAAAATTATTTTAAGTTAATTTTTGGAAGATCCATAGAAATATTTTAAGAATGTAAATAAGAGCAAATTATATACTAATTTTATATTAGAGGAGAAAAAGAATGATTTCTTAGAATATTTATTTGTAATCTTGAATAAATCACTGTTGCTTCTGCTGCTGCTGCTAAGTTGCTTTAGTCATGTCCGACTGTGTGCGACCCCATAGACAGCAGCCCACCAGGCTCCCCCATCCCTGGGATTCTCTAGGCAAGAATACTGGAGTGGGTTGCCATTTCCTTCTCCAATGCATGAAAGTGAAAAGTCAAAGTGAAGTCGCTGAGTCATGTCCGACTGTTCGCGACTCCATGGACTGCAGCCTACCAGGCTCCTCCGTCCATGGGATTTTCCAGGCAAGAGTACTGGAGTGGGGTGCCGTTGCCTTCTCCAGAATAAACTAAACTTATTTAATTGAGACTATTTTGGCATTATAAGGAAAATGCTCAATTTTCTGGTAAAAAAGGTATAGTAGTATTTTCAGAAGTAAAATTAATGGCCAGTTACAGATGTTAATAATTGTAGCTGTATCAGTGAGATCCTAGTGTAAAACCATAGGAATTTTTCTCATCTCCATCTTATCAGCTGTTGCTTCTCAGCCTGCATTTATAAATATTTAGTGTACTTGTATTAAGATCATAGTAGTTAAACTTTAAAAGTTTGAAAGTATGTAGAAATGTTCTTACTGAGTAATTTAATTTTCCTTGGGTTAAAAAATTAAAGTGATGTTTAAAAATTTGCTTTGAACTTCTAAAAAGTACTTCTCAGACCTACAAATTAGAGCTTATATAGTGTTTAGCTATATCAACAGTAGCCTTTCATCATATGTTTCAATCGACAGGTTTTATTGAGACTTTCGAGGAAACTAAGAACCAGGAACTGGAAAGGAAGGCACAGATAGAAGCCAGCATTGTTTCGCTTTTGGAGCACAGTAGTCGAGTAAGTGCCATGTGTTAGTCTTACTGTCCTCATTATTTTTACTGTGGTTACCTTATAAATACAACTCAAAAACCTCAAATGTTCACTATTGTGTAAGAGCGCAGGATACCTAATGAATATCTTGATTCCTCAAAAAATGTTTATTGAGCAGCTACTATTGTGTGGTACCATACTAGGAAAAATATATGATCTCTTTTCAATATTCTAAGTGTTTTAAAAATCCAGTTAGTTCCTCTAATAGCATAGTTGAATCTTTCTACAGTGAAATAAAGCAAATATAAAAGAAACAATTCTGAATTTTAATTTAACCTCTCCTTACTGAGAAATCTGACTTTGAATATCATGTTTTCTTTTATAAAATATATATATGTAATGAATGATGTATTTCAAAACATCCAATCCTTTAGCAGCATTTTTAAAGAGTTTTATTGGAAAGTTAAATCAATGGAATTTTTTTCCACTTTTATGTCTCTGCAAATACAGAATATAAATCGTATGAAACAGATATCCTCTATCACCAATCAAGAGCTGAAAATGATGCAGGATGATCTCAATTTTAAATCTACTGAAATGCAGAAATCACAGAGTACGGCTAGGAATCTGACTTCAGGTGAGAAAACACTGTAGATTTTAATGTCCTTTTTTTCTGTAATGAATTGGAACTTTAAAAATCTGTTATTCTCTTTGATTTTTTTTAAAGACTGAGGATATAATTTATGATTGCCTATTGCTGCAGTCATTCATAGGCTCAGAATTTTGTGTGACTTTCAGATCTACTTCATAGTAATTCATTCACATATTCTCATTCATTTAACATTTATTGAATATTTGCTCTGTGCCTTTGCTATAATTTGGGTATACAGAAATTTTTAGAACTTGAAATGGCTCAGCTAGAATTTCTTCACCTCTACTAGCTTTGTTTGACTTCACACTCCAGGATATCTGGCTCTAGGTGAGTGATAAGACCATCATGCTTATCTAGGTGAGCAAATTTGGGAAACTCAGCAGTGGCCTCAGTACTGGAAAAGGTCACTTTTCATTCCAATCCCAAAGAAGGGCAATGCCCAAAAATGTTCAAACTACTGCACAATTGCATTAATTCCCATGCCAGCAAGGTAATGCTTAAAATCCTTCAAACTAGGTTTCAATAGTATGTGAACTGAGAACTTCCAGATGTTCAAGCTGGATTTAGAAAAGGCAGAGGAACCAGAGATCAAATTGCCAACATCTGTTGGCTCAAATGCAGGAGACCCCAGTTCGACTCCTGACTCAGGAAGATCCCTGAAGAAGGGATAGGCTACCCATTCCATATGCATGGACTTTTCTAGTCGCTCAGATGGTAAAGCATCCACCTGCAATGTAGGAGACCTGAGTTCAATCCCTGGGTTGGGAAGATCCCCTAGAGGAGGGCATGGCAATCCATTCCAGTATTCTTGCCTGGAGAAGCCCCATGGACAGAGGAGCCTGGTGAGCTATGGTCCATGGAGTAACAAAGAGTCAGCCACAACTGAATAACTAAGCACAGGACACACAGAAAAACCAGGAGAATTCCAGAAAAGCATCTACTTCAGCTTTATTGACTATGCTAAACCCTTGGACTGTGTGGATCACAGCAAACTATGAAATATTCTTAAAGAAATGGGAATACCAGACTACCTTACCTGCCTCCTGAGAAACCTGTATGTAGGTCAAGAAGCAATAGTTAGAACTGGACATGGAGCAGCAGACTGGTTCTAAACTGGGAAAGAAGTACGTCAAGGCTGTATATTGTCACACTGCTTATTTAACAATTATGCAGAGTATATCATGTGAAATGCCAGGCTGGATGAAGTGCACGCTGGAATCAAGATTCTGGGAGAAATACCAATAATCTCAGATATGCAGATGACACCACTCTAATGACAGAAAATGAAGGGGAACTAAAGAACCTCTTGTTGAAGGTAAAAGAAGAGAGGGAAAAAAGCTGGCTTAACATTCAACATTCAAAAAATGAAGATCATGGCATCTGGTCCCATCACTTCATGTCAAATAAATGGGGAAACATGATAGACTTTATTTTCTTGGGTTCTAAAATCACTGTGGATGGCAACTGCAATCATGAGATTAAAAGACACTTGCTTATTGGAAGAAAAGCTGTTGACTAACCCAGACAGAGTGTTAAAAAGCAGAGACTACTTTGGCAACGAAGGTCCATCTAGTCAAAGCTATGGCTTTTGCAGTAGTCATGTATGGATGTGAGAGCTGGACAGTAAAAAAGGAAGAGTGCCAAAGAATCAGTGCCTTTGAACTGTAGCGCTGGAGAAAACTCTTATGAGTCCCTTGGGCAACAAGGAGATCAAATCAGTTAATCCTGAAGGAAATCAACCCTCAGTATTCACTAGAAGGACTGATGTTGAAGCTGAAGCTCCAATTCTTTGGCCACCTGATGCGAAGGGCCAACTTATTGGCAAATATCCTGATGCTGGGGTCAAAAGCAGGAGGAGAAGGGGATGACAGAGGATGAGATGGTTGGATAGTATCACCAACTCAATGGACATGAGTTTGAGCAAATTCTGGGAAGTAGTGAAGGACAGGAAGGTCTGGAATGCTGCAGTCCATGGGGTTGCAAAGAGTCAGACCCAACTGAGCAACTGAACAGCAACAACAGATTTTTTTTTTTAAATCCAGTCTATTTCTTCAAGAAACTTTTCAGTCTAGTAGAATGACAAATAATTGAAATATAATGAAACAGTACTATGATATAAGCATAAAGAGCAATGGAGGTACACAGGGCTCATATCCCCCTGGTCTTGGGTAATTAGGAGAGGTCCTGCAGGTGGCCATATTTTAATTACAATTAGTCATTATGACTAACATGAGATTAGGGCAGCACTGTCTGAAAGAAATGTAATGCTAGCCACATATATAAATTTCCTAGTAGCCACATTAGAAAAGTAAAAAAGGTGATTGTTAATAATATATTTTGTTTACCCCAGTGTAAAAAGCACATAAAATTTACCATCCAGTAAGTGTACAGTATAGTAAATTATCTGTACATTGTTACGTGACAGATATCTAGAACATATTCATCTTGCAAAAGTGGTATTTATACCCATTGAACAGCAGCTCCCCACTTTCTCCTCCTCCTAAGCCCCAGCTAACCATAGTCTACTTTCTGTTTGATGATGTTAAACACCTCTTACAAGTGGTATCGTGCATATTTGACTTTGTGTTACTGGTTTAGTTCATTTATCATAATGTTTCTCAAAGTTCATCTGTGTTGTGACATGTGACAGGATTTCCTTTTTTTGAAGGCTGGAAAATATTCTGTACTGTGGTAACTACCACATTTTCATTATTCATTCATTTGTTGACATTTAGGTTGTTTCTACCCCAAGGCTATTGTGAATCATACTTCAATGAACATGAGTGTACAAATATCTCTTCACAATCGTCTTTCAGCTGTTTTGGATGTATACAACTATGAATATTTTTACACCTTTATTTTCTGTTTTTCATAAGCTGAAGTATTTTATGTTTAATTATTTCATCTAAGAAACTTCCATTTTGTGTTTTAAACCATAGTTTAAAATTTTTCATTATCTAAGGTCAGTATTAATTCAACAAGGTTTTGCCTCCTTTAAGCTATCTTTATATAAGAAATATACATTTTTAAAGAGTAAATATCAGAACTAGCAAATGAATTCAATAATCATAACTTAGTATTCCTTTCATATTTTTATATTTTGTGTTTACATTTCTTTTAAAAGCCTAGTTAATTAAAAAAAATGAGAACTAGTTTCAGTGGAGATACAAATCCAGTTTATTACTCTGATAAGGGTTTTACTGAAAATTTCCCTTTTAAAGCTTGAATTATCTCACCCCTACAATTAATTTCATTTTCTGTGCTCAGTTACTTTTTTAAAAAAACTTTTTATTTTGTATTGGGGTATAGCCAGTTAACAATGTTGTGATAGTTTCAGGTGAACAGAGAAGGAACTCAGCCATACAGATACGTGTATCCATTCTCCCCCAGACTCCCCTCCCATCCAGGCTACCACATAACACTGAGCAGAGTTCCATGTGCTATACAGTAGGTCCTTGTTGGTTATCCATTCTAAATATTAATACAGCAGTATTGTACTCAGATGTTTTCAAGTGTTAATTTAAGCCATGCATATACATTGTCTTTTTAATTGTTCCTTAACATCATCCCCAGTAAGAAACTTCTATCTGGAGATCACCATAAGAGGTTTAGAATATTATGATTCAGCTTTCAGAGATAATGAATTTTACATCCCCTTTTTGTGAACTGCCTTCCTTTGGCCCTTGAAGTTCTAATTGGAACTCACCTAATTTTCTTGGTGTACTCTATGTTTCTTAATGGGGCAAATTGCTCCCAAGGGGGAAAATTACTTCTTGGGAGGAAGGTAAAATTTTAGACACTAATTATAATGGTTTGTCGCCCTCCAAAGGGTCATTGTACATAAACAGATACACATCTGTTATATAAAAACTTCATGGGAGGTGACTAGGGAAACAGTAGTCTACAAACGGTTCCTTTGGGGGACAACAATGCAAAAAAAAAGATTAAGAAGCACTGATAAACTGCATGAGTGAAGAGGCAAGGAACCTGTCAGCAATAGTTTTTATTTATATTTTTGGAAAGGAAACACCAGAGAATAAACAAATCCTCTGATGGCAGAATATTTCAGGAACATTTCCCCAGGTCAAAGTGGCTCCTTCTGAGATTTTGCTACTATGTACACACTGCTTGGTAAACTTTTCAACTTCATAGCATATCAGAAGGAACTAGTCTGCATCCTCTTCCTGTCTCTTCTCTTGGAGAAGGTTTTAGCTTTTCATGGGGACCTGCTGTTAAAGGAAGATAAACTTTATACCAACCAACCATTTTCTCCTTTTCTTTAGGAAAAGCAGTATATGTAGTTTTTAAGTGTATCTCCCTAATATATCTTTAAATTAAACTTGTAGTTAGATTTATATAGCTTTTTACTGAACAGTGAAAATATACAAACTGAGTACATTTCCTATTCGGAACATTGAAATACCATAAGCCTCAGTGACTTTGATTCAGTGCTTTGATTCTCATCTTAACTATTTCCAACCCTAGTAGAAATATTAATCCAACAAAACGAAAGCCCTCTCAACAACACTTAAGTCCATGTGTATCTTATAAAATAAAAAATGTCAATATTGTTGAGCCTTTAGATTCTTTAAAGGGACAGAGGAAATGTTCACATTTAATTATACCAACTTAGGACAAATTTGGTTGGTAATAACCTTCTTTGTTAAATCAGTGTCTTCTGAAGCTTTTTTTTTTTTTTTTTTTTTTACTGTTTGGTATTTAATATCCTGTGTGATTTTGGCATAATAATAAGCTATGAGTCATTCAATTCTTGAACATATTTTTATTATGTCACCTTCCAGGTATATTTTAATCTTTCTGATTTTTTAGGTAGTAGAGAAAGGTTTAATAGCAGCTTTATATTTAATTTTTCTATTAGGCAATCTGTATAGATAATAAAAATTAATTCCAAGTAAATTTTGATAAATCTTAAATGAAAAAACCAAGTTACTTACCCATTGCCTGCCCTGTATAAGAGAGACATCCTGGTAAGAAGTGCCAGAAATCTGTATATAAATGCCAACCAGATACTTATCTGACTACTGAAATGTATGTGCATAGAGTAGACTTTATGGGACCTAAGGAAAAAGCAGAATTTGAAAGAACTGAATGCAGAGATTTCAGATGCTATGTACTCCAAAGGAGAAAAGTTTAGAGTTTTATTAATTTCAGCAAAGTTAATTGTTCATTTATAATATAAATCAACACTCTTCAAAAGAATAGAATATGGAGTCTCTAACATCATTTAAAATGTCCATTATACCATAAAAAATTTAATAATGTAAAAAAAGAAGAAAATGTAAGTCAAGAGAAAAAGCAGTCACTATATACTGAACCTGAGATAATCCAGATGTTGAAATGAAAAGGACTTTAAAAGTTATAAGCATATTTAAGGGCTTGAGGAAAATGAAATCATACTAAATGAACAGGTGGAGAATCCCACAAAGAAATGAAAATAACAAAAAAAAAACCAACTGAAAATTCTAGAGTTGAAAATACAACTAAAATGAAAAAAATCACTGATCTAACGGAAGATAGAAGACAATTGGAAAAAAACAATCAGTGAACTTAAAAGATAAATAAATAGAAATTAACCTGAAGAAGGAGAAAAAAAGAGTAGAGCCTACATGATCTGTGGGACAATTTCAAGCAGTCTAATTTACATGTAATTGGAGTCCCAAAAAGAAAAGAGAGACAGAGAATGGGAGAGAAAAGATAGTTGGAAAATGGCTGAAATTTTTCTGAATTTGATGAAAAAAATTGTACAGACCTAGGTCAAGAAGCAACAGTTAGAACTGGACATGGAACAACAGACTGGTTCCAAATAGGAAAAGGAGTATGTCAAGGCTGTATATTGTCACCCTGCTTATTTATCTTATATGCAGAGTACATCATGCGAAATGCCTGGCTGGATGAAGCACAAGCTGGAATCAAGATTGCCGGGAGAAATATCAATAACCTCAGATATGCAGAAGACACCACCTTTATGGCAGAAAGTGAAGAAGAACTAAAGAGCCTCTTGATGAAAGTGAAAGAGGAGAGTGAAAAGTTAGCTTAAAACTCAACATTCAGAAAACGAAGATCATAGCATCTGGTCCCATCACTTCAGGGCAAATAGATGGGGAAACAGTGGAAACAGTGTTAGACTTTATTTTGGGGGGCTCCAAAATCACTGCAGATGGTGACTGCAGCCATGAAATTAAAAGATGCTTACTCCTTGGAAGGAAAGTTATGACCAACCTAGACAACATATTCAAAAGCAGAGACATTACTTTGTCAACAAAGGTCCATCTAGTCAAAGTATGGTTTTTCCAGTAGTCATGTATGGATGTGAGAATTGGACTGTGAAGAAAGCTGAGCACCAAAGAATTGATGCTTTTGAGCTGTGGTATTGGAGAAGACTCTTGAGAATCCCTTGGACTGCAAGGAGATCCAGCCAGTCCATCCTAAAGAACAGTCCTGGGTGTTCCTTGGAAGGACTGATGTTGAAGCTGAAAATCCAATACTTTGGCCACCTGATGCAAAGAGCTGACTCATTTGAAAAGACCCTGATGCAGGGAAAGATTGACGGCAGGAGGAGAAGGGGATGACAGAGGATGAGATGGCTGGATGGCATCACTGACTCAATGGACATGAGTTTGGGTAAACTCTGGGAGTTGGTGATGGACAGGGAGGCCTGGCGTGCTGCAGTTCATGGGGTTGCAAAGAGTTGGACACGACTGACCAACTGAACTGAACTGAAGAAGCCCGTCAAACCCCCAAAAAGTTTAATATAAAAACTGCTCACCTAAGCACATCATCGTGACTGCTGAAATGTAACAATAAAGAGTAAACAATAAAAGGAGCCAGAGAAAAATAATATGTATATACAGGGAATGATACATCCCAGTCATTCTGAATTTTGTATTTTACTCTGAAATATGTTACTTTTAGTATAAAAATCTTCTGTCCCTAAATATAATTATTTTTAGCAGGATGTTGTGTTTGGCTTTTGATATTCTGAAATACCAATCCCAAGGAAGGGCAGTGCCAAAGAATGTTCAAACTACTGCACAATTGCATTCATTTCACATGCTAGCAAAGTAATGCTCAAAATCCTACAAGCTAGGCTTCAACAGTGCATGAACCGAGAATTACCAGATATACAAGCTGGATTTAGAAAAGGCAGGGGAGCCAGAGATCAAATTGCTAATATCTGTAGAATCATAGAAAAGGCAAGAGAATTCTAGAAAAACATCTACTTCTGCTACATTCTGTATGCTAAAGCCTTTGACTGTGTGGATGACAACAAACTGGAAAATTCTTCAAGAGATGGGAATACCAGACCACCTTGCCTACTTCGTGAGAAACTGTATGCAGGTCAAGAGGCAATATTTAGAACCAGCCATGGAACAACTGACTGATTCCAAATTGGAAAAGGAGTATGTCAAGACTGTATATTGTCATCCTGCTTATTTAACTTCTGTGCAGCGTACATCATGTGAAATGCCAAGCTGCATGAAGGACAGACTGGAATCAAGACTGCCGGGAGAAATATCAGTAACATCGAATATACAGATGACACCACCCTTATGGCAGAAAGTGAAGAGGAACTAAAGAGCTTCTTGATGAAGGTGAAAGAGGAGAGGGGAAAAGCTGGCTTAAAACTCAACATTCAAAAAACAGAGATCATGGCATTCAGTCTCATCACTTCATGTCAGATAGATGTGGAAACAGTGACAGAGTATTTTCCTGGGCTCCAAAATCACTGCAGATGGTGACTCCAGCCATGAAGTTAAACTTGCTCCTTGGAAGAAAAGCTATGACAAACCTATACTATAGTGTATTAAAAAGCAGAGACATTACTGACAAAGGTCCATCTAGTCAAAGCTACGGTTTTTCCAGTAGTCATGTATGGAAGTAAGAGTTGGATCATAAAGAAGGCTGAGTGCCAAAGAACTGATGCTTTTGAGCTGTGGTGTTGGAGAAGACTCTTGAGAGTCACTTGAACAGCAAGGAGATGAAACCAGTCAGTCCTAAAGGAAATCAGTCCTGAATATTCATTGGAAGGACTGATACTGAAGCTGAAGCTCCAGTTCTTTGGCCACTTGATGTGAAGAGCCAACTCAATGGAAAAGACCCTGATGCTGGAAAAGATTGAAGGCAGGAGAAGGGGACAACAGAGGACGAGATGGTTGGATAGCATCACCGACTCAATGGACATGAGTCGACTCAATGGACTCTGGGAGTTGGTGATGGACAGGGAAGTCTGGCATACTACAGTCCATGGGGCTGCAAAGAGTTGGACATGACTGAGCGACTGAACAACAACAGCTCTGAAATACCACTATATTTTTGGGTGGGAGGTATTCATATCCCTACTTTAAAATAGAGGAAAGATGAACGTAAAATATTCTATGAAACTGTATTACTGTATGCCTCTACAAATTAGTAACTACAGTATGTATCAGATTATTCCCATGCCAGTCTCTGGCAATACAGGAGACAGGAAACTGGCAAATTCAAACCAGGTTTGAATTCAGATTTCTTCATCTTGATATACAGGACATATATTTCAATTCCATTTTAGTATTTGGTTTTGAGTTACCTGGAATAAAATTTCCAGAACAATGGATGATGCCTGGGGAAAGAAGCCTGAAATAGTGTTGCAGGAAGGAGGACTCCTTCCAGGGCCCGAAACTGGGCTCTTGTCTAACACTCAGAAATGAATTATCTGAGGAGACACATGTGCTGACAAAGCAAGAGATTTTATTGGGAAAGGGCACCCGGGTGGAGAGCAGTTGGGTAAGGGAACCCAGGAGAACTGCTCTGCCACGTGGCTCACAGTGTCGGGTTTTATGGTGATGGGATTAGTTTCTGGGTGGTCTTTGGCCAATCATTCTAATTCAGAGTCTTTCCTGGTGGCGCACTCATCGCTCAGCCAAGATGGATGCTAGCGAGAGGGATTCTGGGAAGTGGACGGACATGAGGTGTCTCCTTTAGACCTTTCCTGAACTCTTCCAGTTGGTGGTGGCTTATTAGTTCCATATTCCTTATCAGGATCTCCTGTCATAAAACAACTCATGCAAATAGTTACTATGGTGCCTGGCCAGGGTGGGCGGTTTCAATCAGTATGCTTCCCCTAACAACTCCCTCCTGAGAGACTTCATACTCAAGATACTTCTTGGGAATTGGGACAGAGGTCTCTTTCTTCTATAACTTCTTCCTGCTGTGCATGGGCGTAGCCCTGCCTAGCAGAGCAGAAGTCTCTCTCTACCTGATCTAAGTTGGGGTGTTCCACATCTGAAACCAGCTTCCACCCTTGTAGTAACAGCGATTTAGTTTGAAACTGCTGGAGTCTGCTGGAAATAAACTTTGTAAGGAGTTGGAGTATACAGGGGCCAAATAGGAGGCCTAATAAGATAGTTACCACTGAACCCATGAATGGTAGGAGCCAAGAAGGGAAAGAAAGAGAACGCCATACACTTGTTGAACGCAATTCCCAGATCTTTGTGGCCTGTTCCAAAAGCCCGTTGATATCTTCTTGGACCTGCCCAGACTGGTTGTAATAAAAACAGCATTCTTTAGATAGAGACAAGTGCCCCCCGTCCTGCAGTCAGTAAATCTAGGGCCCGACGATTTTGTAGGACCATTGTGGCTAGGGAGTCTAACTGGGATTGTAGGCGTTGGAGGGTCCTCGCGGTTTTTTCTGTGGTTACAGCAGTGTTGGTAGAAAGCTGCTGAAATTTATGTAAAGAAGTTCCCCCCATGGCAGCTCCTGTCAAACCAGCAGTCAGTCCTAATGCCAGGAAAAGAGGGGTAAGTATTACCGCACGACATATCCTCTGATTGGTATATACTGGTAAAGGCAAGGAGGTATTACTCCAGGCCAGATCTATGTGGGGTGTAACATACCCTAAGGAGCAAGTTCCTGACCAAAAAGGTGGTAGGGATAAATAAGCTTTATCCCCACATATGAAATAGACACCATGACTGGGTTTAAGCTGGGCAGCAAAATGGGTTTGCCAAAGAGGAACAGGATTTCCATCTGCCTTACAACTGGAACATGTTATAATGGAACAGGGGCAGTCTCTTAGTAGCTGGGAGGAGACTGTCACTCCACTTGCTGCAAAACCGGCAGCAGTGAGGGCATTTAGGAAGGGATTCAAGTGTTGTGAGGCATCCTGGGTTCTGTCCTCAAGGTAGAGAGCATTTCCTTTAGGCTCCCACCATAGGGTTAGGTTTTCAGGGGTGGGTACCCCTACAAGGGAGTAACCGGGGTCAGGGTTGCCTGCCCAATTTAGAAACCAGGATGACCAGGTGTGGTTCTTTGGTCGTCCAGAATAGAACATGGATTTTCGAGACTGGTTAATAGCATTCGAGGAGAGCCTCATGTTTGGGGATAGGTATAGTGTGTCAGTTCTGCCAGAACCTCTAGTTCCCAGACTTTGGGCTAAATCATAATACCCTAGTGAAATTTCTAGGTCCCGGTTTTTCCCATCAGTTTCAACAGTGAAAGTCACCGCACATTGTGAGTTGCCTAGATTTCCCACTGACACCCCTGTCAGGGAGTCGCTTTTTAGACAGATAGGGAAGGTCACTTGGGGAATGTTAGTCAAGAGAGAAAATAAGGGCTCAGGTGGGATTGCAGATGTTATTGAGGGGGTAAATATAGACAGTTGTTGCTGATACCAATGCATGAATTTTTTTCCCCTTTTTCCCAAAAGGCCATACCATGACCAGATGGGGTGCGCTGGGTAACAGCATGTAGCTCAGCTGGAAGAGTGGGCCACTGATACCCTGGGACAGGTTGGACATATCCCCAACTTCTGCCATTAATGCAGATCCAGCAGGGGCTGGTTAGGTTGAGTCGAGAAGCAGTGTGGTTTGCAAGTGTATATGCCTCTTTTAGGGAGAGATTAATAGCCATACAGGGAGATATGATTAGAAAGAGGAAGAACATCATATGATGCATTTTTACTTATCTGAAGGAGAGTTGATGTGGTTCCGCCTGAACAAGAGTCTGAGATCTTCAACAGGTTCACAGGAATAGTTGTCCTCTGGTTTTGGAGTCTCAGTCCCCGTCCCCCACTCCTGTAGGCCATAGGGTTTTATTCTAGAATTGTGGACCCAGGCAGATAGACCCTTCACTTTTACAGCAGTTGAGGTTACTAGGACAACCTGATATGGTCCTGTCCATTTCTTGGACAACTGGCTTGGACTCCCTTTTTCTTGCCAGGTCTTTACTAATACGTGGTCCCCCGGCTCTACCTGGGGATTTTTCAAGTTTTCCTGTGGTCTAGGGAGGATCTGTTCTCCATATCATTGGAGTTCTTGTTGAGAACTTCCCAAATCAATTATATGTTTTAAGAGAGTATTGGTGTCCTCATCAAAAAACAAATCAGAAGTTAGGAATAGACATCCATACATCGTTTCATAAGGGCTTAATAATAGTGGCCGTTTGGGGGCTGTCCATACCCTCATGAGGGCTGTAGGTAGCATATGGATCCACTTATTATGTTTCTTGACATAGCTTGGCCAGAGCCCTTTTAAGAGTCTAGTTGGCTTTCTCTACCTTTCCCGAAGCCTGAGACCTCCAAGATGAGTGGAGGCGGTATTTTATGCCTAAGCATGCAGCCAGATTCTGGGATATCGTGACTGTAAATGAGGGCCCATTGTCACTCTGAAGTGATCGAGGCAACCCAAACCTAGGTACTGTCTCCTTCAGCAGAGCTTTACAGACTTCTGTGGCTCGCTGTTAGTAGGGAGCACTTCAATCCATCCTGTGAACGTGTCAATAAAGACTAGCAAATAAGAAAACCCTTGGGTCTTTGGCATAGCTGTAAAATCCATCTGCCAGTCCTCTCCTGGGTATGATCCCTGATGTTGGACAAGTTTAAGACCTGTCTAACAACCTTAGCCAACTGGGGATGGTAGAGAATAGGCTTGAGCAAGATTTCCAGATTCTCTTCCAAAATGGGTACTTTTTTGTAAGGAGTTAATAATTTTCCAAACCTGAGAGTCACGGAGTATTACTTGGGCCTGAACAGTCTGAAACCACCCATGTGACCGAATCCCCCAGCCCCGCTCAGCATATCAGGAATGTTCCTCTGGGGTATAATCTGGAGTCAGGGTTTCCTTGGGGAAAAGGGGGCAGATAGCAGTGACAGGGGTAGCTTCCCTAGCAGCTCGTTTTGCCTCCTGATCAGCTTTTCTATTTCCCTGGGCCTCCTCTTCTTGCCCCTTCTGGTGACCTTTACAGTGGATGACAGCTAATTTTGCAGGAAGTTTGCCTCCAGGAGCCTGAGAATGAGCTCTTTGTGTTTAATAGGAGAGCTTCGAGCACTGAGCATCCTTCTTTCCTTCCAAATTGCTGCATGGGCGTGCACATTAATCCTCTTTCCTTCCCCTAATTCCAAAGCTCTTGTCAGGGCAAAAAGTCCAGCTTTCTGGGCTGAGGTGTCTGAAGGAAGAGACCCACTTTCCTTAGTTTCTTCTGGGCTCACTACAGCATTTCCTGCTTTTCTCTCTCCCTTTTCTACAAAACAACTGCCGTCTGTGTACCATTTTTCCTCTGGGTCAGATAAAGGTGTCTCTGATAGGTCCGGGCGAGAAGAGTATAACTTGTCTATGATTTGCATGCATTGGTGATCCAAAGGGTAAGTAGGGGGATCTGGCAGTAAGGTGGCTGGGTTTAAAGTCTGACAGACCCTCAACTTTATTTCTGGAGTGTCAAGGAGGAGAGCTTGGTATTGGGTGATCCTTCCTCCTGTCATCTACCTATTCCCTTTAGTTTCCAAGACTGCTTGCACCTGGTGAGGCGTATACACTGTGGTGGGCTGACCCAGGGTCAGCTTAGATGCCTCCTTAACCATAAGAGCGGTGGCCGCTACTGCCCGGAGGCAAGTGGGCCATCTTCTGGCCATCTCATCTAGTTGTTTTGAGAGATAAGCCACGGGTTGTAATACAGGCCCCATCATTTGTCCTAACATCCCAAGAGCAGTTCCTATCCTTTCAGAAACATAAAGCTTGAAAGGCTTTTCCAGGTTTGGGAGGCCTAAAGCTGGGGCTGTAGTGATAGACTCTTTTAGGGCATTAAAGGCCACCTTGCAGGTCTCATCCCAGTCGAGTGGCTCTTCCTCTTTCCCTCTTAACTTTTCATATAGGGGTCAGGCCAGATTGCCATAATTAGAAATCCAGATCCTGCAAAACCCAGTCATTCCTAAAAATCCCCTAAGCTGTTTTTTTGTTTGGGGGTATGGGGTATTTAAGATAAGGGATTTCTTCTGGGGGTCAAGCATTCTTTTTCCTTCCATAGTTATAAGTCCAAGGTATTTTACTTGGGTTAAGCTAATCTGAGCTTTCTTGGGGGAGACTTGATAGCCCTTTTCATACAGGAAATTTAGAGTTTTAATAGTGTCCCTTTGAGAGCTGGTAAAATCTGGACTAGCTATGAGTAAGTCATCCACATATTGTATTAGATTGCTGTTTATTAAAGTTAATTCCCTTAGTTCTCTCCCCAAGGAAGTCCCGAAAATATGAGGGCTGTCCCTAAACCCTTGTGGTAGTCAAGTCCAGCAGATTTGTATGGCCTCCCTTGTTTCCAAGTCCCGCCACTCAAAAGCAAAGAGTTTTTGGGATTCAGGATGGAGAGGAATGCAAAACAAGGCATCTTTAAGATCAAAGACTGAGACGTACTTAGCATTTCCTGGGACTTGGGATAGGAGGGTATACGGATTTGGGACTATGGGGTGGATGGGAACCACAGCTTCATTAACAGCTCTTAGATCCTGGACAAATCGATAAGATCCATCTGGTTTTTTAACAGGCAAGATTGGAGTATTGCAGGGAGACTCACAGGTGATTAGAATTCCAGTATCTCGGTATTTGTTAACTAATGGTGTAAGACCTTCTAAGAGCTTCTGGTTTTAAGGGATATTGTCTTTTCCAGGGGTAGGGAGCATTTGGCTTCAGAAGAATCTTGACTGGTGGAACATTTATGGCTAGACCAGGGCTGGAGATATCCCACACCTGGGGATTGACCTCATCTAAGAAAGGGACAGACTTCTCCTTTTCTACATCTGACTGTAAATATTCAGACACTAGGCAAAGGAAATTATCAACTTCTAGCTTTCCCCAAGTCACTCTGGTCTGGAGGTGGCAAAAATGGTCTCTCGCCAGTAGGGGAGCAGGGCAACCAGGGATGTATAAGAAGGGGTGGGTTCCTTGCCATTTGCCCACCTTACAATGGAGGGACTTAGTAAAATTTCGGCTTTGGGGTTTTCCATCTACCCCATCACTGTTTTAGTCTGGGAGTTTAAAGGTCCTAATCAGAAAGGAAGAACAGAGAAGGCAGCCCCTGTGTTTAATAGAAAGTTCACATCCTTACCTTCTATTTTTAGAGTCACCCAAGGGTCAAGAGGAGTAATCTGGACCTCACCATTCGTGGGGGTTTCTCGAGCCGCTGGGCACTGTCAGTCCCGGTCGCCCAGGACTAATACAGAGGGAGCAGGTTTAAGGGTCTCCATACGCCTTCCCTTAGGGCAATATGGGCACTCCCTTTTCCAGTGCCCATCCTCTGTGCAGTAGGCACACTGGGTGTGTCTCAGCCGTGGTGGATTATTAAGATCCTTTTTCCTTCCTTGCTCTCCCCTGGACTCTTGTGTAGTGGCAGGATGAATCAAAGCCAGGATTTTAGCCTGTTGTTGGGCCAAGGCCTGGGTCTGCCTATTCTCCTATCTTTTCGGGCTTCCTTTTGCTCCCTCCTCCTGGTCCCTGTTCAAAAACACCCTATTTGCCTCCTCCACCAAATCAGAAATTGGGGTCTCTGGTCCTTTTCCTAGTTTTTGTTATTTTTTCCTTATGTCTGGGGCTGCCTGGGTTATGAAGGAATGGGCCAACAGGACTCCTCCTTCCATACTTTTTAGATCTGTCTTGTTTTAAGTTTTTAAAGGCTTCTGTGAGTCTGCCCCAAAAGCTGGATTTTCATTTTCTTCCTGTGTAACCTCTTTTATCTTACTATAATTAACTTTTCGGACACCCTGGGTCATTCCCTGTAGTAGGCAAGTAATGAGGTGTCTTAAGGATTCCTTTCCTGCCCTTAGGGTCCCAGTCTGGGTCTGTAGAGGGGATTGCCTCTTCAGCAGGGGCCAGACTGACATCTACCCGCTGTCTCTCATCAGCCACTTTTCTAGCCTGATCTAGGATTTGAGCTTTTTCCTCATCATTACAACACTGGGTGAGGATGACCATTATATCCCTCCAGGTGAGGGGGAAGTTAAGGCTAAGACACTCAAATTCATCCTTAAATTTTTGGGGGTTCTCGGAATATGAGCCCAGTTGTTCCTTGCATTGGGTAATGTCTTGCATAGAGAACAGAACATGAACGTGCATAGTTCCCCCCTCCCCGTCTGGTACCTCTCTTAGAGGATGACCTTTCCTTTTCTGGAGGACAAAGCTTACTTGCTGATCGTAACCCCATGGGGGAGGGGACATATGGAGGAGGAGCCGAATCAATGGTGAGTGACTTCCCTTCAGATCCCACGACTTCCAGGCCCAGCCTCATGACTTCCAGGTCTGAGCTCATAACTCCTGGGCCTAGCCTCCTGACTTCCAGGTCCGAGCTCGTGACTCCTGGGCCTAGTCTCCTGACTTCCGGTCCAAGCTCGTGGCTCCCAGGCCTAGCCTCCTGGCTTCTGGGTCCGAGCTCGTGACTCCCAGGTGTGTCTTACCCTTCTTTCCCCCGTGACTTCTCTGCTGAAGAGGAGGTGGTCAAGAGAAGGTCAAGGGGCTCTTCTGTTTCAGACCTTGCTGAAAGGATTTTGGAAGAGCATTTATCAAAGTCCTCAAGCTTATATTTTCCCTTTTTCCTGGAGTCCTGGTAGAGGGCCATAAAGGCCTGGACATAGGGAACCTCCTTGTATTTACCCTCGCATTTGCAGTATAGACTGAGCTGTGAAATGGTGGTATCCAAGTGATCCCGACTGGGGCCATTTTTTCCCCTCCTTCCAGGCAGTAAGTAGGCCAGTATTGAGTGCAGTATTTGATAAGTTTTTTCTTTTTTAGCCCTTCTAGTTGGTATCCCTCCTAGTGGGCCAAAAGACAACCCAGCGGGGTGTCTAAAGGAAAGCTAGGCTTATTACCCATTTTAGTGACAGTATAGTTTATATCTCATTCCCAGGGGACGAGTATTGGGGTGGATGCCCCTATATCTGACTTTAGAGAGATTGTAAGCTCTCTCCTGGTCCCAAATTGCCTGATTGTATATGCGCCAAAGGAAATGTTCAGTAGTAAGCACAGTCAGTGGTGCTGTAGGACTGGTCCTGAAAGGTGAATTGACCCCTAAGGATGTGTCTCAGTTCAGTTCAGTCGCTCAGTCCTGTCTGACTCTTTGCAACCCCATGAATCGCAGCACGCCAGGCCTCCCTGTCCATCACCATCTCCCGGAGTTCAATCAGACTCATGTCCATCAAGTCCGTGATGCCATCCAGCCATCCCATCCTCGGTCGGTCCCCTTCTTCTTCTGCCCCCAATCCCTCCCAGCATCAGAGTCTTTTCCAATGAGTCAACTCTTTGCATGAGGTGGCCAAAGTACTGGAGTTTCAGCTTCAGCATCATTCCCTCCAAAGAAATCCCAGGGTTGATCTCCTTCAGAATGGACTGGGTGGATCTCCTTGCAGTCTAGGGTGTTTTCACCCAAGACCAAGTGTGACTATACTGAACCCCGTCAGTCACTTCCACGTGGAAGCACTCAGCCAAATGCTCAATTAAATGGCTGAATTTATAGAAACAGGGCACCCAATGGAGGGCTTCTAATGCCCGATTGTCTCCCCAAGAACAGAAAGCACAATTGATGGGGAGCAGAGAGCGTAGCCTCTCAGAAAATCTCTTGCAAAGACCCAGAACTTCAGGTCCAAGTATCAACAGACAGAGTGAATGGAAATAACTTGGGTCTTCATAGAGAGAAAAAGAGGCCAGGTTGAGAGAGAAGGAGTGGGAAAAGACAAAAGGTATAACAGTGCGGGGAGAGAAAGAGGAAAAAGAAAAAAAAAGGGGGTGGCCTTACAGACGTCTCCTGCCACCTACAGATACCCAGGTGTTAACGGAACTTTTCCCTGGGTCTCCAGAGAAGGGAGGGCTGGAACTCGGCCCTACCAGAAATCAGAACCAGAGTTCGAGTTCTCTGCCAAGAGGTGATCAGTCTCCAATCCTCAGCTCAGGTTGAGGCCCTTCGACCAGACTCCTGCGTCCAGGACTGGGGGACTAGAAAAATAGGATGGGATAGCTTGAAAGGAGGGGGTGAGATAAAAGGGGGTCAACAAAATCTCTTGTTCCTTACCTGGTCGGGGCACCCTGGCCAGTTGTCTGCATCAGGAGGAGACCAGGGACAAACAAGTCCCAGATGAGGCTGCTGGGTCAGATCCGTCGGCAGGCAAGCTGGTCCTGGAGTACCCCGAGCGGTCTGGCTGTCAGCCCCAGTAAAAATGGAGGTGTCCTTTCATGGTCGCCAGTTGTTGTAGGAAGGGGGGACCCCTACTGGACAAATTGGTCAGGTATTACTGTTCCTCTTTGCATAGCTCACTGTAGCTCATAGAGGCGTTTTGGGTCATAAAGTGATATTTGTTATCTTAAAAATGAATATTTCATAAAGATGATGATAATATCACTCAGCACCAAAGCTTGACTGGTTGTTGACCTTGGGCAGTTACCTTTCTAAGCTTTTTGTTGTTATTCAGTGGCTAACTCATGTCTGACTCTTTGCATCCCAATGGACTGTAGCATGCCAGGCTCCCCTGTCCTCCAGGATCTTCAGGAATTTGCTTAAATTCATGTCCATTGATGTCTAATCATCTCATCCTCTACTGCCCCTTTCTCCTTTTACCTTCAGTAGTTTCCTTATATAGTAACATTTACCCCTTCCACCCTATCTCAAGGCTGTTATGAAAAGTAAATCAGATAATATATAAAGCCAGGTACTTTCCAGGTTCTCAGTAATATTGGTTTCCTTCTTTTCCCTTTAAAAAAGAGACTTTTAAAGCCAGCATCACAAAGTTAAGTCTCTGAAATAGAGAAAGTAGGTATTATTAATATTTAATTCTACCAGAATGGAATTTTTAAAAATACTATTTTCTGGTTATAAATGTAATTCATAGTCATTATAGAGGATTTAGGAGAGATATAAGCAAGCATAAATAAAAAGTAAAAATATAATCCTACTATCAAAAGTTTATTACTATTAAATTTTTGGTATCCTTTTAGTCTTTTTTCTGTATTTTCTTGGGGGAAAAAACGTTTCCCAAGTATTTTCTGTCCAGCTATTCCTCTCTTTCAAAGGTTTCACAGCCAGATTTATTAAAATAATCTCACTCTTGGTTCCATTTCTTTATATAAAAATCTATTCTCAGGAGATATATACCCAGGTTCTCCTGGTCAGTAAATGCAACACATATTTATACAGTATTGTAAAGTAAAATAAAGTAAAAATAAAAATTTAAATCAAGTTTAAAAAAAAGTCTCTAATATTCTGCACTGCAATCCACTCCTTTATTCTTGAAATGTTTTTTCCCCATGACTTCTGACTTTTCTTTTATTTCTTTGGTCACTTCTTATTCTATATGGATCCTTCATGTTAATTTAGTCTTTAAAAATTTGGTATTTTTGTAAGTGCAGTCATGAATCGTTTTCTCTTGATGATTTCAACCATTCCCATAGCTTCAGGTGCCATGTCAGTGCTGATAGTTTTAGAAACTGTATCTTCTGATCTCACATTTTTCTCTGGGCTTTCAACCCATATTTCTCTATATGGGCATATTTACTTATTTTTATTTGTATGTTTTTGAGGTTTCTCAAACTGAACAAATCCTAAATCACTTTCAATGTATCATCTCTCCCTTCTACAGACAGAAATTTTATCTCTTTCTGCCTACCCTCCCATACACTCATTTATTCAATTAGGAAGTGGTATTCTGCACTGACTTCTTTCATTCAACCACTGTATTTGGTCGATTGCCTGTTTGTTAATCCCAAATCCCTCATGTTTCTTAGTCCCTCCAGATCTCTCCTGCTTTGTTTCTACAATTATTTTTATCTGGCAGGAGACCCCAGTTCAATTCCTGGGTCGGGAAGATCCCCTGGAGAAGGGATAGGCTATCCACTCCAATATTCTTGGGTTTCCCTTGTGGCTCAGCTGGTAAAGAATCCACCTGCAATGCAGGAGACCTGGGTTCCATCCCTGGGTTGGAAGATCTTCTGGAGAAGGGAAAGGCTACCCACTCCAGGATTCTGGCCTGGAGAATTCCATGGACTGTATAGTCTATGGGGTTGGAAAGAATCGGACACGACTGAGTGACTTTCACTTTCATTTTCACTAATTGTATATTTTATCAAATATATGTATAGCCTTCTTCCACTGAACTGTAAGTTCTTTGTTCATTGCTATATTCTCCATGCCTTTCTATTTGCCTGGCACATAGAAAGCATTTAATAAATATTGTTTAATGAAAAAAAAAATTCTCAGCAGTGTAAGATTTCTTGCCTAGATCACTGAATCAACTGGTCTTCTTGAGCATAGTTATGCTATTTCAATTCACTGTCCATGTGGCAACCAGAGTGAACTTTCTGAAATTTAGCCATGTTACTCTGTGATTTGAAACTCATTGATGACTTGCATGGCCCTTAGCATAAAGTCCCAGTTCCCTATCTTGACTTAAGCCCTTCATGAACTTATCCTTCAACTTTTCCATTTTATCTCCTACCACCGCCCGTTTCAAACTGTGGGTTCTAGGCATACCAAACTTCTGTTATTTGCTCAGAAATACTGTGCTTTCTTACCTCTAGACATTTTTGCACATGATGATTATTTTCTCTGGAAACTCAGTTTTTCCTTTGTGTGGCTGATTCCTAATACTTAAGGCAACAGTTAAAAGGCATAGCTTTAGAGAATTCTTTTGACCAATATCCGTTATCTTTTCATAGTAAAAGATATCTTGTATCCTGGAATCTTATAGTTATCCAGTTTACTGTAAATGCTTCTTTAATTTTCTGATTTAACCTCTAGAATATAGCTTCTTGAGTGAAAAGTGTCTCTGTTGATTTCCATCAGCACCTGGCACATAGTAGATGCTCAATACTTTTGAAAGAAAGAAACACGCACACCACACACCCATACACACACACAAATGTGCAGTCATCGTTATTCATGGATTCTGTATTTGTAAATTTGCTTTCTCACTAAAATTAATTTATATTTTTATTTCAAATTAATTTGTATTTGTATTTCAAATTCATATTTGCAGTACTTTCATGGTCATTTGTGAACACATGCAGAGGTGAAAAATTTGAATGCTCAGGTTCTCAGTGGAGGTTGAATAAGGCAGCACTATGCCTCTTGCTTTAGGTCACATACTTACAAGCATTCTTTTCATGGTACATTTTTTAATGTCGCTTTTTAAAGCCACCTTTTTATGTATTTTTGTTCATGCTTTTGCCATTTAAAATGGCCTCCAAGTATAGTGCTGAAGTGTTGACAAGTGTTTCTAAGAAGAAGGCTGTGATATGCCTTACAGTGAAAATATGTCTGTTAGTGTAAGCTTTGTAGAGGCATAGTTCGTGGTTGGCCTTTAGTTCAGTCTTAACAAATTATTAATATATATTAAATAAAGTATATTTGAAGAGAAATATATATAAAGCAAATTTATATATTAGTTTCTTGATAAAAGTATTGTCAGAGGCTCACAGAAACTAACTCTATATTTCCCATAGGAGTTAAATGCTTGCTAACTCAGTATGTACAGTGATTTTACAGAATATAACTACCACAAATAATGAGAACTGACTATATGTAATTATAAAATTTTGCTCATTATGTTTCATAACTTGCTTTTTTCCCCACATAACTGTGTATGTATGTCATGCTCATACTAAAAATAATATTTATCTTATATGTTAATTATGAAGTAAGAAAAAGAACTATATGTGTTCTTGTATGTTTATATGAGTACGGAGACAAATGTGATTAATACATAATCAGGTTATGTTGGTTACCTAGAGGGTGAGTAATTTTTTTTTAATTGATATTGCCTTAATGGTTACAATGAACATGTTTCTGGTACAGACACTCTTGTAAACCATGATGTTTAGTGATTTCATTTCCTTTTGTGAAAGAACTGAAGTTTCAACCAAGTATGGCCTTTGAATTTTCCTACATTTCAGACAGTCAGCGGCTACAGTTGGATCTACAGAAAATGGAGCTTCTGGAAAGTAAAATGACTGAGGAACAACAGTCTCTAAAAAATAAAATTAAGCAAATGATAACTGATCTGGAGACATATAATGATTTGGCAGCTTTAAAATCATCAGGTGAAGAAAAGAAAAAGGTAAATGGTAACAATGCTATGAAATTGTAATTCAAATTGTTTTTCTTGATTAAATTTAATAATATATGAATTTTTAAAACTTCATAAGTTTATTTTCACTTGATTACTTGATGTATAAGGAAAAAATAAAGATGTTTATATACAAAGTAGGAATTTAGAGTGAATTTCAAAACAAAAGACAAAAATTGAAAAGCAAGGAGTAGAGTACTTCAACAAATATAATAAGTGTGTCCTCAGTCATTACTAACTCTTTGAGACCCCATGGATTATAGACCACCAGGCTCCTCTGTCTGTGGAATTTTGTAGGTAAGAATACCGGAGCAGGTTGCCATTTCCTACTCCAGGGGATCTTCCCAACCCAGAGATCAAAGTTGCATCTCTTTCATCTCCTGCATTGGCAGGCAGGTTCTTTACCACTTCATTACCTGGGAAGCCCTTCAACAAATATAAACTTTGTTAAATGCAAATTTGATTATGATATTTCTCTACTTAAGACTTCTAGTGGATTTTCATTGCCATTTACATTAATTTAAAGTAAATCTGGTAGAGTACAAACACATAAGGCAGCCCTAATAAGTTATTATTTATATTGTTAATATTAATTTGGCTTATTATGAAATTCCCCAGTGACTCAGCAGTAAAGAATCCACCAGCCAGGATCCACCAGACTCAGTTTGATCCCTGGGTTGGAAAGATCCCCTGGAGAAGGAAATGGCAACCCACTCCAGTATTCTTGCCTGGAAATCCCATGGACAGAGAAGCCTTGTGGGCTACAGTTTATGGGGTTGCAAGAGTAAACACAACTTAGGGACTAAACAACAACAACACAATTTAGCTTTTTTATAGTTAGAAGAATATTTTTACAAACAGGTTTTCTAGCCTTGGTAGGATTTTAGTAGAATATTATTGAAATTATTTAAGTCAAATGCTATTTTAATTGATTTACTAGATACCTGCTAAAGCCTTTTAATTTACTTCCATTGGATCCATTTAGAAATTACATCAGGAGAAAACAGTATTATCAACTCGCAGAAATGCCTTTAAAAAAATAATGGAGAAACTAGACACAGAATGTGAGACACTAAAAACACAACTGCAAGAAAACGAGACACATTCTCAGGTAAAAAAGAAAAAAAAAGACTGAAATTCATTTCTATTTTTAGATTATCTGGCATGTTCTTTAATCTGTATTTTCACCCTCAAAGAAACCCATTCCTTTTTTTTAATCTGCTTTGTTTACCTACCAGATTTTCTGGCTTTGAAGATAGCTAGATTGTATACAGTCTCCACTCAGAATGAGTTTACTCCTGCCTTCTCTAAACCTATATCGAAGGCCAGTTCTAGGGTTGGCACTATTCTGGGAACAGTCATTATGATAATAGCTTTTTAAAAATATCAAAAGTAAAGTGTTTTTAATGCAGAAACGTTGCTAATACATCAATGCCACAGATAATGAAAATGAGCCATAATGACTAGTATCCCACCACCCAGAAGAGATGATTTTATGCATATGTGGATAGATATTTCTAGTCTATATGTATGTGGTATGAGTATATTCACTTTATACATACACGTAAGTATACATTATTTCTGTATATTTACAGAAATGGTACTATATTGTACCTATTATTTGGAAACTTGTTTTTCATTATTAACTGTTCTTTCCCTTGTCAGTAATTTTTTTAAAAATATGATTCTATATAATATTTGACTGTATAGATATAGCAAATTGTTAGACATTTTGGTTATTTCTCATTTTAAAACTGTTCAAATAATGCTGTGAAGAGCAGTCCTATTCTTGAATTTCGTTGTTTGCATTTATGATGATTTACTCCGGATGCAAAGGCAAACCTTTTTCATATCACTCATCCTGCTGATAATTACCTAAACAAGGTCTGAGGTCTTCTAGATTGGAGGGCAGAAGCCTTGTCTCTGTCACTCACTTTCTCCCCAGCACTGTGTTAGTGGTTGGCACATGGTAAGTGTTCAATAAGTATTTTTTGGTGGAGTAAATGAAGCATGCGTGTCATATACAAAATCAGTTATTATGGTCTGATAAAGGTTGGTCATTCTCACATCAAATTAGTCTATGTTAACAATTTGCAGCTATGATTTATTAATGCTAAATGCATTGTTTTTTCTTCACGTGGTATCATGATCATGATAGACAGTTATCATTAACATTTTGGTATAATATCCTTGTAAACTTTTTTCCTTTGCAGTTCAGTTAAATTCAGTCGCTCAGTGTCCAACTCTTTGCAACCCCATGAATCATAGCACGCCAGGCTTCCCTGTCCATCACCAACTCCTGGAGTTTACCTTTGCAGTTATACACCCTTAATTATATTGTTCTTACAGATAATGAAATCATTCTATGCATACAGTCTTTAAGCATTTCTTTTCTTACTTAAATGTTTTCAAGCTCTTTATTTGATATTTTTAGGATGTCAGCTATTTCATTGTATGTATGTACCTTTTAAAAAAAAAGATAAACCTTACATTCATCATAAAAGGGATGGACTCTCATCAGAGTTAGCCACAAACTTTAGTTCAGTTCAGTTCAGTCGCTCAGTGGTGTCCAACTTAGAAGTCACTAATTTACATGTTTCTAATTTATTAGTCAATTACTTTGTCTCCGCTTTGTAATATACAAGCCTATTTATAGACTTGTAAATAGCAAATTTATCCTAGTCTGTTTAGAGTTGGAATGGATACTGGAGAAGAAAACCTAAGAACAAGTTAATGAGGCCATTGTCTTATGGTTCATAGGAAAGAGCATTGATACTTCATATGGATTTTCAGCCCTCTTCTTTCACTGAATAGATGATTTAAAGAGAAAAACATTTAACAAACAGTGTCTTAGAGCCAGTCCGTGGCTACCTTGTTTATTCCCACATTAAGTGATAATCTTATTCTTAACCCCATTTACAGGAATTTGTAACATAAATCAGTTTACAGTGCTTCTCTGTATTATGGTTTGCCTTTTACGAATCCCAGTTGTTTGAATCAAATCCTGGCCTCCCTATTTTTTGAAATTATTTTCTTGAAAACTGGCTTTGACATCTATAAATAACATGGCATAACAGACATTTTTTGAGTGGTTATTTATTTGATAGCATTTAAACATATTTATATTGGAACAAACTGCAAAGCTCCTAGAAGAAAACATAGGGGAAAAGCTCCTTGACGTTAGTCTTGGCAACAAGTTTTTATTATAACACCAAAAAGCACAAGCAGCCAAGGCAAAAATAAATAAATGGTCCACATCAGACTAAAAAGATTCTGCACAGCAAATGAAACAATCAACAAAAGGGAAAAGCAGTTTACAGTTTGGGAGAAAATATAAAGAACTCATGATAGACTTTTAAAATAAGTTGTAGGGAAAAAAAAGATTTGTGCTTCTTGACATCCTTGGGGGTTTAAAGGCAAGATTTATATATATCACTGAAATAAATAAATGTATAGTAAAGAAGGAATTTGACCATATGACATAGAGTTGCTTTTATAGCAATAGTCATGTAGCACTTAAGAGGTTTGCTTCATAATAAGGCCACCCCTTTGTATGAAACAAAGAGGGAAAATTTGGTACTTGACTTTGCAAAAGGTTATTTTAGATTTATTGTCAAAAACTGCTGACTACTTCCTTAAGTCCATCTGAGCTTCAAGGTTCTATCAGGGGAAGCTGGATCTGATTTTGTAGCATTAACTCACAGCACATACAGTTCATATAATTAGTTATGACTCATCCTAATATCTAGATTTATCTTTGGAGGAAACAATGGGATAGATGCTACACTGATACTGAACTTATGCCCTGAAAATAATTTTAACTTGAGTTTAGGAAGAAATATGAATGCTGTTTCAGTTATCAGATTTTTTTAAATGATTATTACTTCTTGGAAATATTCAGGCAGAACATTATTTTAATGTTTCATTTTTCAGACTTTGCTTAGGAAAAAACTATGTGCATCTTAAAAAGACCATAACCCAGAGTTACAAGGTTAATTAAATCAGAAAAACAATTTAATTCTATAACAGTAAAATTGTCTTTGGAGGAAGCAACCATCAATATAATATCCACATTAGCTTCCTGTTGATGCAGAAATTATTGTAAGAATGCCAGCTTTTTACCAGCCCTCTTATAATCTTTACACTGCAGCTCTACTCTTATCACAGCTTGTGAAATTAGACAGGAAATTTAGCCCTGGAAATAAGGAAGTTTCTCCTATATAGCTCAACCTTTGACAGTGTTAGAATATGTAGTATTTTCATGGCATTAGACCTTCAGATTTCAAGGAGAGATTCTTATCATGTCCCATTCTTCTTTTTAAAGTTCTTTTAGGAGAGGGAAATATCATAAATTGTCTTTCAGTTGGTATGTTCATTGGTATAATAAATATGTTCCAATTAAAGTAAACAGTAAACCTGTTGAATTCAGTGTTCTGTTTAGTATTATATTTACTGTTGTTTAACTTTTTCTACATTTCTCTTTCGTCTGCCATGGCTTTATCTCAGTAAAATACGGGAGTTGAAAAGATTTAAAATTGAGAGGTTTTGTTTCTAATATCTCAGAGGAGTGTATAATTGTTTTGAATATGGGCACTGGTGAACATTTTTCTTTTGTGTTTTAGCTTACAAATTTGGAGAGGAAGTGGCAACACCATGAGCAAAATAATTTTGTGATGAAAGAATGTATCCTTTAAAAAATTACAAATGAACTTGATTGAGGGATTTTTTTTTCTCTAGGAATTTCTTTAAAGATTGAAATAATATTCAGTTCAACATCAGATACCTAATATGTACAAAATACTGGCTAAACTATGTGGGAAATGAATAAGACTTAGTTTCTATTCTACAATAGTGTGTGTGTGTGTGTGTGTGTGTGTGTGTGTGTATACTAAAGTAACTAATAGAAAGCAGACCATACAAAGCCACGTATGTGGCATAGTGACTAAGTACTCAGATTTTAGAGTCAGGAAATCTAATTTTAAATATTGACTCTACTATGTATAAGTTATGGACTTTGGACAGTTAACTATAAACTGCAATTTTATCATCTCAAATACAGCTAATATTTCCTTCTCATAGACTTGTTGGGAGAATTATATATAACTATATATATGTATATGTGTGTATGTATGGTCAGTTTTTGTTATTTATAATGTTGTACCTTAGATATCTGGGAAGCAAAAGGAGGGATAACCAAGAAGTGTACACATGAGAAATTTGACCTTCAATCTCATCTACCAAGATAGTACTTATGCCCCATCTTATTTCTATCAAGATAGTACTTACGTTTAAGTCTTTTTGCTCATCTTTTTGTGTAATCATAGATGGAAGCAGCAGCTGACAACAGGTATTGTGGAATGTAAGAAACATTTCCCAAAATGTTGTCTCCTAGTCCCATCTTTGACTATTCAAGAGCAACTCTGGTTAGAGAACTAGATTCTAACTCATTGGTTGCATAGGTTCTCTAGGATGCTACTGAACATCTTCTCAGGGCATCATGGACCCAGCTTTCCTCCAGATGAGACGCTAAAGGCTCTAGTTCCCAGTGGTTGTGCAGTTTATTTTAAAAGCAGATTTATATTCACAATATGTTAAAGTCCAGAACTCTGGTTTTGTCTGACATAAAGTAGGTGATTTTGAAGCAGAGTGATGTCTAGAAACTTGCCTGAAATTCTGTGTGGTACTCTAAAGGATGTGGTTCTTCTGAACATTGAATTGTTCTATGACCAGATTGAGATGAATAACATATTAACTCTAAAAATGTTTGTATATCATAGGTGAACTTTTTTGAAACAAATTTGGCCTGGCCTTTTAGGGTTAGACCTTTTAGGTTTAGGTTTGATGCTTAATCTGTTAAAATACTGTTTGTTTTTTTAAAACTATTCTAATTGTGCTTTTTTGTGCCATCTTCAGTTTTCAATAAGAAAAACACTAGTATAATTTGAGTCTTTTCTGCATCACAGAATTAGATTAATATTTGTATTGATATTGTTCCCTCTTAACTCATGTAATTAGTCATAGCAACCAAGAGTCAAGAGAGTGATTACCGGCCAATTATGAAGAATGTGTCCAAGCAGATTGCAGAATATAATAAAAGCATCGTGGATGCTCTGCATAGCATGAGCAGAAACTGAGTCTGAAGCGACTGCAAGTCTCTATAGAAATGTTCTCTTGCTGCTAAACTTTGTACACGCCATTTTAAAAAATTGCTTACACTTGACAAGTTTTACCTAACAATTTTTGAAAGTTATAATTTCATGGCCTCTTTGAAGAATGATGCTTTAAATAGTATAATAGTTTAATAAATAGCTTATATATTAAAAATGTATCATCTCCTTTTATATTTAGATTTGTTTTGTGTAGGTGATAAAAATTTCTCAAAGAACCAGGAGATAAAACAAACGTAAAGTGGCTATTGTTATTCATTTAGTTAGTATAATCCATCTGTGGCAGCAAATGCTATAATCTTTTCATATGTCAAGCATAGGAGGCATGCTTGGAGTATGATTCTAATTTAGCATTTATCAACCTTGCCAATTTTTGCTTCTAGAAATAGATAATAAGAATAGAAGGGAGGTATCTAGTTTTGAGCTTTACTTCTCAAGCAAGATATATTTGATGTGTTTTTAAGGCATATGAAATCACAGGTAAATACGTAACATTTTTTATATGTCAGTTATTCCTTTGTGAAATTAAGACATTCTTTATTGGGAATTAATAGTTTTACTCTTTGCACTTAAAAAATTATTTCTTACATGTTTTTGCTAGGACAAGCATAAAATTTAAAATAAATGTTGTATTTACAGTGGACTCTTTTGGACTATGTTGTTCGTTTTTATTCCGGAGTTTGCATTCACTCTTAGTACTACAGGAGGACTTGAGCAGATTAATTTATAAGCGTTGCTGGCACATTTGAAAGGAAAAGGTGGAAGAGGTAGAAATGTGTCATGTCAATCTGAGGAGACCTTACGGAACTGAAGATGCATCCTCTCTTTTGGGAAGAATGAGTCACTTTGGCCAGAATAAAGTATTCCTTAAAACTGTCCTTCCTTTGCTCTGATCTTGCATTCCTCAAGTTATTCTACTTCTCAGTTTTCATGAAACAGGAGCATATTAGTTTCTTTTTAAAAAGGCTTTATTGAGATACAGTTTACATATGATGAAAGTTCCCTTGCATGCTCCTTACCTGAAGTAAATATTTATCATTAAATTATTCAGTTTTAGTTCTGTGTGAGTTTAGGTAGAAGGGTGACCATTGTTGAATTTGATTAACTCTGGATTACTAGTATGGCCAAAGATTCTGCATACACATTCATTAAGGTGGCATTCATAAAGTATGTTCCTTAGATCGTGAGTTTAATAGGTGTTATACCATCAAAGGATTCATAGTCAAAGGAATTTGGGAAGCATTATTTGAAACAAAGGTAAATTATTCTCTTTCTTCTTGTCTGCTCAGAACCCTTAATATGCTAATATGCAATAAGTTCAAGAAAAATATATACTATTAATATTACAGTTTTTTCTGAGTATTGGGATTGTGGGTCTTTTCATCTTCATTGAACTTTCTGGTACTTTCTCAAAATTATCTGTGATGTACATATAATTGTTTGATGTGCAATAAAAATTCAAATTAAAAACATATATACAGTTAATACTTGTAGAAAGGACATATGATAGTTTAGACAGCTCTGCTATAATCATTGAGCTAGAACTTAACCAGTCTTTACTCAGAAAGAAAGTAGGAGGAAAATTGCCTCGTCATTATATATGTGTGTTTGTATTATAACACTGTGAAGTTTGGCAGAAAAAGATTGTAACTATCTTGAAAAAAGCAAAATTCCCAACTTCCATGCTAAATTACTCATATATGATATTTGGGGGAACTTAACTGAGCAGGATTTCTTTAAACTAAAATGTGTTATCTGAGGGAAATTCTTACTAATGTCTCTTCCTTCCTCTCAGAGCTTTTCAACAAATCCAACAAGAATATTCTCTCTGCTAGGGTAGACCTGGAGGCTACTATCTGCTTAAACCGGCTCTTCCTCAGTCAGTCACATTGCTCAGTGAGTTTCATTCCTGTTAAAATAACACCTTGTGAGTCGCATGGGAAGAAGCTGCAGACTGAACAAACATGCTGAATCGCCTTACTAATGAAGACCAACGTCGGAAAGCTAGCAGAATCTGTGCTTTTCCCACCATTATCTTTATCAGTAAATAAACATGAGTTCTTTATACTCTTTCACTAATGGGAGTCCCTGATTTGGACCGTATTCTGGTTTCACGTTACAGTGTAAAATTCAGGCGGGGTAAGAGAATTAGAGCATGGAGTCATGCTGTTCACACTGGAGATAAAAGATCAGTTAAGGGAAGCTCCAGGGGTTCTTGCTGCCCAATTTCTCTGTAGTTGTTTCCTTTAGCTATATGATTCCAGCATAAACAACCTTAATAAATAAGAACATTTATACTTGAAGTAGGAAGAAACTGACAGACTACTAGAGAACTGTGGTGATCTAATTTAAAATTAATGTATCTCATTTTTATCTACCTTTTGAAATAAAAGCAGATTGTGTCTTTAAATCGCAGATTCACAGTTTGAGAACTGAGATTGAGCATCTTTAAAAAGATAGCTTTTAATACAAAGGTAGAAAATTTAGGAAAGAGATCAAATGAAAATTACTTCTGATCACATTAGTCTCTTAAGATGTGCATCTATATATATCTGTCATACATAACCTATTTTTCATTATATACTTATATATATTTTTAAATTAAAATCATACTGTTCTTAAACTTTTGCTATTTATAGTTTTGCAAACATTTATTCATGTCATTATATACTCCTGTACAGCAACATGTTAAATTGCTGTATATTATTTTATTATAGGAATACTTTCTGAAAACAAATACCATGTATTGAATGAGGTTAGTGGGGTGTGGTTAGGCGTAAGCTTTGAATTATGTAACTGAGTTTGAACCACAGCTCCACTGCTAACTTTTCATATGACCTAGGGAAGTTACTTCGTCTCTGAATTTCAGTTTCTTCATCTATAAAATGGAATAATAGTGCTTAACTCGCAGGATTGGCTCAGAGAGTCAAAAGCCAGAGTCCAAGGCCTTTTGACACAAATTGCCCTCAGGAACATGACGTGAATAGCAGTGTGCAAGCATGTGCCTGCACTCACCATCATCGGCATTATCCACATGGACAGTGCACTACGTATATTTGTTTTAGTTGTTTTAAGTAAACCAAACTGCCTTCATCATTATAACAAAAATTTTCTTGTGTTTTAACTAGGAACACCATGCAGAATGTGTTTTCATACTAAAAATATAATTTTTAAAATTCTATTAAAATACTTATAACTTTGTGATAACAAAAGGTTAATTCTTACTGCTTATTTTTAGTAGATAATAGATTATATTTTGCTGCCTCAGTATCTTTCCTCATAACATATTGTAATGAATTGCTGCTCTGAAACTAACTGTATAATCTCAAGGGACATGGGGATAACCTGTGTATAAATAGCCTAGTTGGTAAATAGGCTGTTCTGCTTGGTCGACTTTATTCTCCTTCAAGTCAAGAGTGATTACGCATAAAGAGAAGTTGTGTCATAGGAGGGAAAATAACACCCACTGGAGAGTCCAGTGTAGAAGAGAGTTTGGAGGAAGCATGAGTCAGAGAATTGAGCGGTCTTCTACCTAAAAGAGGCTTAAATACACTAGGTAAGCATTTCACAAGAAAAATATGAAAACTAAAATGAGATTTTCAAAATTACTGTTTTATTTCAACATCTTTTTGTAAAACAGTATTTTTACCATGATAACAACATAGCGATACCATGAAAAAAACCAAACTTAATTGATGAGAATTGTATTTGGTATAGATCAAGAAAGAACTACAACTAGCCAAACTGAAATATTACCTCATTTCTGTGTTCTCACTTTCAACAGATAAATTCACCCTATTCACCCTATTAACATGAAGGTGAAACTGTTTGAAAGGCAACTATGCTCACCACTACACCACCAGTGCTGAGGGTGAAAATATTTGATATAGTCCATAAGCTCAACCTGAAGTTTTTGTTAAAGTAAAACGTAGTTCATTTCTAAAAGCCTCTTTCGGTGTTTAAATAGCTTCTTGTTCAAATGAACTTTCCCTCAGTTTACTGGAGGGGGGAGGGCCAACTTAAAGGCCAACCAGCACCACCCCATCCCCCCCAGCCAAGGACGAAGCAGGGGCTTTTGTCTCAGGAGTAGGGGAAATGGTTAAGAAGGAGAGGAAGAGAAAATTGCTTTTCCAGCCTCTCTAACTTCCCATGTAGTCTACAGAGAAAAGCAGGCATCCCTTGGGAGGAAATAACAAAAGTGCCAAACAGTAGATGGATGGATGAAGCCTAAATCTCTGCAGTGTACTAGAGCTCTTGGCTTTAAAATGTCACAAAAGCCCCGTGCCTTGCTCATGGTGGTTATCAGAAGGCCAAATGGACATTTACTGCCAATTGGCCCTACCTTCCTAGGGACATCTGCCCTTGAACGTGTTCCTTGGCTCAGTTCTTCTTCCTGCTAGAAATATTTCAGTCAGAGAAGGGGCTCTGGTGAAGCTGTAGAAGTCCAGCTGTGGCACAATTGAGATAGCCAGTTAGACCATGAGAAGCATCCATAAGAGACGCTAAGAGACAGCTAATTGAAAGAAATACAGACAATAGGAGGCAAGCAAACTTCTTACAAAACCTCTCACCACTGTATTATCTCCAAGATGCCCCTACTTCAGTCAAAAAAAAAAAAAAAAAGGTAAAACTTCCATAAAATAAACATTCAAAATTTCTGTGATCCAGTATCTTTTTATTGACCACAGATTAGATTTCCAGGACAAGTTTTCTTTACCACATACTCTGACTTGTCAGACTGTTTATTTCTAAGAAACTTCAGGACCTCAGTGTGCACTGCCATCCCCCTCCCTAAACAATAACCTCGACAAGCCATATCTCTTACTTATCTTTAGTAAGTATTAAGGTATGACCTGATGAAAAGAATTTTTTAAAGAGTCTGTTGGATTGATTGTCTGAAATTCCATACCAAGCTAATGTTTGGACATTGTGTGGTCGCAGCCTCAGAAATGTAAACAGAAGGGACATTTCCCAATGAAGACTGGAAAGGATATTTAGCACTAACACATTGCACCTCAGTAAGGAAAACTCACTGGAATTTCAACTACCATGAGCGTCAGACCCCTCATTCTATCTTGTAATAATCTGACTTTATCATTGTTTTATCCATCATGATAAAAGCATCCACCATACAAATATAACTAGTCATTTCTTTAACCTTCCTCATTGAAGCAGCTCTCTGCAAATACTGTCCTCACTAGAAGAGATAACGCCCCTTCATACTACCCAAGTTACACACTTCTGTGAATCTTTCCTTCGTCACCTTTCTCCTCGGCTTGTACATAGTTATTAAGGAATGCAGCGTAACTGAAAGGGCATGGGACTTTGAGTCTGAAGAAGCACCTATGCATCTCTCTCATGAGAATATGGCTTAGAAGCATAATTTCTAAGTCTTTTCTAGAAGAAGGCCTCTCTCTTCCTAAGACTAGTTCCTATACTGGTGCTTATATCCGTTCCAGATTCCTTCTGAATCTTCCTTAATTTTCTGTCTTTCATCCCTTTCTTCCTACGGCTTTAGCCTTTCCTCCATTGATTACGTCCTTCAATACAGAAACACATTCATCTTCCTCCCATTCTTTTCACATTCAAAACTCTTAAAAGACTAGTCTTCTTCATACCCCAATCTTTTTTCTAAACACTGCTCCCCCTACTCCACTGAAATTGCTTTTGTTAACATAACCAATGATATCTTTTATTGAAACTTTTTATGTTGTATTGGTGTATCGTCAACAATGTTATGATAGTTTAAGGTGAACAGCAAAGGGACTCAGCCATGTGTGTGTATATATATAAATTATATATATACGCACATACACACATACATATACATATGTCGATTTACACCCCCCCATCCAGGCTGCCACATAACTTTGAGCAAAGTTCTATGTGCTATACAATAGGTCCTTGCTGGTTATCCATTTTAACTTTGAGCAGAGTTCCATGTGCTATACAATAGGTCCTTGCTGGTTATCCATTTTAAGTAGAGCAGAGTGTACATGTCCATCCCAAGCTCCCTAATTATCCCTACCCCCATCCCTCCCACCAGCAACCATGTTTGTTCTCTAAGTCTGTGAGTCTCTTTCAGTTTTGTAAGTAAGTTCACCTGTATCATTTCATTTTTAGAATCCGCATATAAGGAAAGTCATATAATATTTCCCCTTCTCTGTCTGACTTCACTCAGTATGACAATCTCTAGGTCCATTGACATTTTAATTACTAAAATTAGTAGACTACTAGGTTTTATTCCAGTAAAATTTCTGTGTGGGATTTAAAATTACTAGCCACACTTTCTTGAAACTTTTTTTTCTTTCCATTTTGTGGCATCATTTTCTCTTAATTCTTCTACCTTTTTGTCCACTCTTCATTCTTTTCCCTTGGTATCTCCTCTGCTTCTACAAGAGGCTTAGAGAATTTTAGCTTGCCAAATTGAATTCTTCAGTTCAGTCGCTCAGTCGTGTCCAACTCTGCAACCCCATGAATCACAGCACGCCAGGCCTCCCTGTCCATCACCAACTCCCGGAGTTCACTCAGACTCATGTCCTCTCAGGTATTGGAATCATTTCAAAGATTCCTATGTATCAGCCTGATTTCATATGTTGATAATGATTTTGTGATTAAGATAAGTATATAATGAAAATTGAATCATGACTACTTATTTCCTATGTACTTCTAAGGTGTCACTAGACATAGATGGCAACCCACTCCAGTATTCTTGCCTAGAGAATCCTATGGATGGACTAGCCTGGTGGGCTGCTGTCCATAGGGTCGCACAAGTCGGACACGACTGAAGTGACTTAGCATGCATGCATGCATTGGAGAAGGAAATGGCAACCCACTCCTGTGTTCTTGCCTGGAGAATCCCAGGGACAGAGGAGCCTGGTGGGCTGCCATCTATGGGGTCACACAGAGTCAGACATGACTGAAGTGACAGCAGCAGACATAGATAAATTTTAGTAACAACTAATGAGTTCATTTTAGGCCTCATCTAAAGATATAAAAAGCCACAGTAGCAGCAATGAAAACAACAAAAACCGCATTATTAAATGTTCCCTGAATGCTAGTGGTGTTATTGTAAAGTATTGGGGTCATCTGAGCATCTCTTCCTCATCTAATACTACTGAGCCACAAATACTTTCTTCTTCCCTCTTTAAGGCAGATACCAGGTGGTAGGAACGACTTCTCACTCATTTCTACTAAGCTATGAGGTCTTTCACCAGGCAGTGGGCTTCCTGAAAACAGGGATGATGTCTTAGGCATCTGCATCCTGTCTGCCAAGTGGCCCTATTGGTAAGTAAGCTCACAGTAAATGCATATTGAATCAGCTTGAGTGAGATAAGCTAAGCCAAATTGAAAGGCATAGGAGTCCCTTTGAAAACAGTTTGAAAATTTCTTGAAAAGGTAAACAAAGAGTTACCATGTCACCTAACAGATCCATTCATAGGTATATGTACCTGGGAGGGTTGAAAACATTTTGACACAAAAACTTGTACACAAATGTTCTTAGCAGCATTAGTCATAATAGTCTGAAAGTGTATACAACCCAAATATCCATTAACTGATGAATGGATAAATAAAATGTAGTTCATAAAGATACACAATGAAACATCATTCAACCATTAAAAAGAAGTATAGGTTAGTGGTTTCCCTGGTGGCTCAGAGGGTAAAGAATCTGCCTGCAATGTGGAAGACCCAGGTTCGATCCCTGGGTCAGGAAGATCCCTCAGAGAAGGGCATGGCAACCCACTTCAGTATTCTTCCCTGGAGAATTCCATGGACAGGGGAGCCTGGTGGGCCCCAGCCATGGGGTCACAAAGAGTTGGACACCACTGACTGACTAACACTTTTCACTTTCAGGGATGGGATGGGACATAGATGAGGGAATGATAACTAAAGGTACAGTATTTATTTAAATGAAGTGGCATAGTGGCATAGGAGAAGGCAATGGCACCCCACTCCGGTACTCTTGCCTGGAAAATCCCATGGACGGAGGAGCCTGGTGGGCTGCAGTCCGTGGGGTTGCGAAGAGTCAGATACGACTGAGCGACTTCACTTTGACCTTTCACTTTCATGCATTGGAGAAGGAAATGGCAACCCACTCCAGTGTTCTTGCCTGGAGAATCCCAGGGACGGGGGAGCCTGGTGGGCTGCCATCTATGGGGTCGCACAAAGTCGGACATGACTGAAGCGACTTAGCAGCAGCAGCAGCAGTGGCATAGCAGTTGTGGGACACAGTTACTCAAGAGCCCTTTGAACATTCTCTTGGATTTCTGTTGAGAAGCAGAAGTGTCAAACATTCCATTCTTCTTCTCTAGCACCACTATTATAATCCAAGAGCAGTTTTTGAAGCTTATTCAAAGACAAGCCAGGTTTTGATGATGGATAGATGAATGAGTGGATGGATGGATAGATAGGTGGATGGATGAATAGATGGATAGATAGATGGTTATACAGACTGTTGAGGGAACATCTGTAGAGACATCATTTAGGCTTCCATTTGCTAGCCTTTTATCTAGGGTCAGTGATTTGTTTAGGCAGAATTTTTTAAATGGAAATAACCATTGCTTGTCTTAGAATGTATACCAAAAATAAAAATAAAAGTGAAGGCATTGTAACTGAGTCTGGTACAGACTTAGAGCACCTGTATGGCTGGTACAATTGTCAGTCTTTTTCGTTTGTTTGTTTGTTTTTTTTTTACTTTATTTTACTTTTCAATACTGTATTGGTTTTGCCATACATCAACATGAATCCACCACGGGTGTATATGTGTTCCCAATCCTGAACCCCCCTCCCACCTCCCTCCCCATACTGTCTCTCTGGGTCATCCCAGTGCACCAGCCCCAAGCATCCTGTATCCTGCATCGAACCTAGCCTGGCGATTCATTTCTTATATGATATTATACATGTTTCAATGCCATTCTCCCAAATCATCCCAACCTCTCCCTCTCCCACAGAGTCCAAAAGACTGTTCTATACATCTGTGTCTCTTTTGCTGTCTCGCATACAGGGTTATTGTTACCATCTTTCTAAATTCCATATATATGTGTTAATATACTGTATTGGTGTTTTTCTTTCTGGCTTACTTCACTCTGTATAATAGGGTCCAGTTTCATCCACCTCATTAGAACTGATTCAAATGTATTCTTTTTAATGGCTGAGTAATAGATGTCCATCAGCAGATGAATGGATAAGAAAGCTGTGGTACATATACACAATGGAGTATTACTGAGCAATTGTCAGTCATTTTAAGGTCTGTAGAGATGCACCTGGAAAATGGGGGAAATATCTATCTACTCTTCCAGAGTGAGCTAGTGATTAAATAACTTAAAATATTATAAAATATTTTAAAATAGTGCTCCAAAATATTTTGAATTAAAGGTTTTTTTAATGCATAAGTAAAACTCATTCAAACATGTCTATTCAGAAATGAAGCTCTTTGATCTTGATGCTGTAGGAGGAAATACTGGCTTGATAATTTAGAACAGTGCTCTCTGATAGAATTATAATATGAGCTTACAAATGTGAGCAAATATGTCAATTTTAATTTTCTAATACCTATATTAAAAATTAAGTAGGTGAAATTTGTTTTACTGTATTTTATTTAACTCAATATATCCAAAATATTATTTCAACAGTTATTAAATTAATTGAGATACTTTATGTTCTGTTTCTCATTCTAAGTCTTTTGATTCAATGTGTATTTTTTACTTGCAAATGTTGTTTAGTTGTTCAGTCATGTCCAACTCTTTGTGACCCCATGGACTGCAGCACACCAGGCTTCCTTGTCCTTCACTCTATCCTGGAGCTTGCTCAAACTCATGTCCATTGGGTCAGTGATGCTATTCAACCATCTCATCCTGTCATTCCCTTCTCCTTCTGCCTTCAATCTTTCCCAGCACCAGGGTCTTTTCTAATGAATTGGCTCTTTGCATCAGGTGGCCAAAGTACTGGAGCTTCAGTTTCAGCAGTCTTGCCAGTGAATATTCAGCATTGATTTCCTTTAGGATTAACTGGTTTGATCTCCCTGAAATCAAAGAGACTCTTGAGAGTCTTCTCCAACACCACAGCTCAAAAGCATCAATTCTTTGGCGCTCTGCCTTCTTTATGGTCCAACTCTCACATCCATACTTGGCTACTGGAAGCCATAGCTTTGACTAGATGGACCTTTGTCGGCAAAGTAATATTTCTGCTTTTTAATACTTTGTCTAGGTTTGTCAATAACTTTTCTTCCATGGAGCAAGGGTCTTTTAATTTCATGGCTGCAATCACCATCTGTGATTTTAGAGCCTAAGAAAATAAAGTTTGTCACTGTTTCCATTGTTTTCCCATCTGTTTGCCATGAAGTGATAGGATCAGATGCCACGATCTTAGTTTTTTGAAAACTAAGATTCGATATATATTTTACACCTAAAGAAAATCTCAATTCAGACTGGCCACATTTCGAATGCTTAATAGTGCATGTGGATAGTGGCTACAAACTGCACAGCATAGATTTAGAATTTAGAACTTTTTATTTTGATTATAGGAAAGGCATGAGTCACAGGAGGAAGCCAAATGGCAGTTTTATAAAATAGAGGAAGACTGTCCCATAAGGAAAAAAAAATTCCTATGTGAGATTATAATCTAAAATAGGATTTTTTGCATTTCCTTTGATTACTCTTAAATTATTCTTGTTAGGGAGTTTGGGATGGACAGGTATACACTGCTGTATTTAAAATGGGTAATCAACAGGACCTACTGTATAGTGCATGAAACTCTGCTAAGTGTTACGTGGCAGCCTGGATAGAAGGGGAGTTTGGGGGAGATTGGGTACATGTGTTTGTATGACTGAGTCCCTTTGCTGTTCACCTGAAACTATTACAGCATTATTATTTGGCTATACCCCAATATAAAATAAAACCTGAAAAATAAATAAGTTACTCTTACAGATACATTTCATTGAAAATTAACTTCAATTGGTCAAATGAAGAAAAAGTACACATAGTAGTTAAAAATATTTATATATTTTCTTCTGAATGAAGCCGCTGAAAGAATCTGTCAGGCCAGATCTTCTGTAACTTCAGTAATTGAAAATAGCAGAAGGTTTGTGAATTATACTTACTTTTAATAACTCTAGTATTGAAAAACAGTTTGCAGCCTATACTCTATGGTATAAATATTTTATATGACGCCAGTGTCAATAATAGTTTCCTCATTTATCCATGTATCATCTAGATAGTAAACTTTAATTGCCAGAGTTGAAAAGCTTTGAATTACAGGGCTATTCTAAGAAAACCTCTAAACTGAGACCTTCTTTGGAAAAAAGAAGGTCCCTTGTTAATGTAAGGGAAGCTTTTCTAGTCTCTCATCCAATGCCCCAGTTTCTCCCATCAAAGAACAGTACATCTAAAAGTCTGTTTGACTAGTGTACCTTTGATTTAAAATAATATTTATACTCAATAGGGATTTACTTTAATAACATGATTTTTTGACACTTAGCAAATTATCGAATATTGTTATTTAACAGTGTTTAAAATAGGCTGGGTCACACAAACGAGGTAACACTGCAGTCGGCTACCTGTTGAGCTCCACGTGAAGCTCTCCTCGACCCCTTCCCAGCCGCGCTCTGGCTCCCCAGGCCTTCCTCTCAACCTCCCAGATCTCTGGCACTAGTATCAGCAGAGGAAGGAGCAAGGATGAAGGCGAGCAGATTAAAACAATGGGGAAGGGAAGAAGACAGAGTAGGCAAAGTACCTTGTGACCTTAAAATAACGAGCCAGTTTTCCTGTGTGTCTGGTGAACTGTCTTTAAAGACAATTCCAAAAAAGAAACTATAAAAAAATGTTTAGAATAAAAGCAACATCCTTCAGCTAAGAGCTTGCCCTACGAAGTTTGCTATTTTGAAGCTCAGTTCACATCTGAATTTAACTGAAACGCAGGTTTCAGTACATTCGGAAGGTGAGGAATGGGGATGAGGTAAGGATTAGTCTTACTGTTTGAAAATCATTGTTTATAACTCATATTACAATCTTTTGAAATGATAAAAGAAGTAGTGGTCCCCTTGCTCCCATCTGTTATATAATCAGATCTTCTTGGTTGAGATGGAAATAAATTTCCAATTTTGTTTATTCCAGGTAAACTCTGCTATGTGCCTCTAGACGTTTCAAAATTTTTCAGTTTTTTAGTGAAACAACATAGTGAAGGAGCAAAGAGTGAAAACATCAATGTAAGTAAGATTTCTAAAATAGCTATGGTACACAGAATTTAAATGTTCACATCCTAATCCCTAGAAGCTGTGAGTATGTTACCTTACTTGGCAAAAGAAACAATGCAATTGTGAGTAAGGATTGAGATGTGAAGATTATTCTGGATTATCTGGGTGGACTCAATGAAATCACAAACTTCTCTTGAAAAAGGAGGCAAGAAGGTCCAAGCCAGAGAGATAAAACATGAGATTTAGAAGCAATTGATGTACTTTGAAGAGGGAGGAAGGAGCTGTGAGCCAAGAAATGCAGGCAGCCTCTAGAATCTGGGAAAGGAAAGGAAACAGAATCTCCCCAGGGCCTCCAGAAGGATTTTAGCCTAGACCCCTCAGACTTCTGACTTCCAGAACTGTAAGATAATAAATTTGTGTTGCCTTAGGCCACTAATTTTGTGGTGATTTATTACAGCCATGATTTATGCAGCGTATGCCACAACCCCCTGCAATTACTTTCTCTCCAATTATAGTTTCCATCCTCATATTTATTTGTCATAATTTCATTGCCAATAACAGGAACTGCTAATGATATAAACTCCATCATATGAGGAAAGCAAAACATATCTGTACATATAAAGACAACCATACCAGAAAGTAAGGCTGTCTGTTTCTGTTTATCACATTCACTCAACTAATAATTGAATAAAGAAGTGACCAAAACCAATAAAATTCCTCCCCAGATTGAACTTAAATCCTAATGGAAGAGTAAGCAGTGCAAGTTCATTTGATGATAACTTTTCTTGGTAAATGTCGATACTGACTGATACCGAAAAATTAAACCAAGTGTCTTTTTGTAAACCCACTGCCAAATTCATGAAACCTTTATTACCATAAAATATGTTTTTCCTGAGGCATTAATGTAAAACTTCTAGGGGTTCTTCAGGACCTGACATCTCATTTATTTCATACCAGCTTTCTCAAATTTTATGGGATAATAATCACTTTCTAAAGTGATTAAAGGTACTCAGATGAATATTATGGGCTTCCTTGGTAGCTCAGTTGGTAAAGAATCTGCTTGCAATGCAGGAGATCCTGGTTCGATTCCAGACTCAAGAAGATCCCCTGGAGAAGGGATAGGGTACTCCAATATTTTGGGGCTTCCCTGGTGTCTCAGACAGTAAAGAATCTGCCTGCAATGCGGGAGACTTGGGTTTGATCCCTGGGTTGTGAAGATTCCCAGGAAGAGAGCATGATAGCCCACTCCAGTATTCTGGCCTGGAGAATCCAATGGGCAGAGAAGCCTGCTGGGCTACAGCCCATGGGTTCACAGAGTCAGACATGACTGAGCAACTAAGCTCAAGTGAATGTTACAGCTTCTGTCCCTAAGATCCACCTTGAGCCTAAATGCCATATTCTGACCAACATCCCAGAATAACCCAGGACTTTTAAGACTCACATGGGCTCCAAAATGTCTGTATGAGAGGGTCTATAATGTCTTTGAAATTGTGGCTGAGACTTTTCTTAAAGCTGTGTTTCACTGGCAAGCACACTGTTCATTTGGGGAGTAGTAATATAGATTCAGGGTAGAATTCAAAAGTTTCCTCTAAGATACTCACTGGCACTGCCACTACAAGACAGATAACTAAGAGAGCTGAAGATCTAGTCACTGCCTTGGGCAACTTGGGAGAAGGTCTGGTCCAGATGAAGGGAAGGTTGAGCTAACCAAGTTCTGTTTATGTGCTGCCATTGTGTTCCTTGGGAGTAGAGCAACTCCCAACAAAATACAGAAGTTTAATTTTCATATCTCTGTAACTGAAGAAATTAACCAATAACTGTCTCAAGTGACTATGAAAGTGCAAGTGTTGTCCAACTCTTTGTGACCCCATGGACTGTAGCCTGCCAGGCTTCTCTGTCCATGGACTTCTCCAGGCAAGAATACTGGAGTAGGTAGCCACTCCCTTCTCCAGGGGATCTTCCCAGCCCAGGGATTGAACCCGGGTCTCTGGCATTGCAGACAGATATTTTTACCATCTGAGCCAGTAGGGAAGTGACTCTAAATGGTATTTAATGAAACTGCACAGTTTCATATTATCTATGTTTTTGCCCAACAAAATCAAACTCCAAGTATGAAGTAAGTTTATATGCAAAAACAGATTTAAAACAGAGACATCCTTCATTTCTTTCTTTCCCTTACCCCTTATATTCAACAGCAAAATTTTATCTCCAAAATATCACCTGTTTAGTCTATTTATTTTCATTTTAAAATTTCATTTTAAAATTATAATCCTAGTTCAAGCCACCATCATGTTTCACTTGGACCTTAAGTGATCTCTTGCCTCTCTACAATCCATTCTTTAAGCACAGCTATGGTAATAATACTTTTGATTTCACTGAAAAAAATTAAAAATCAGTAAATATTAAATCAAAGAATTTTAACAGCAAATACCAGTATACTCACCACCAGGAATTAGTAAGTTATTAATATTTTGTCCTTACAGATATGAATGATATTACAAATATGATAGAAATAGATATTAGATGTATGGTGATGTTTCTTTGTTTCTTCCTTTAGCCCTGTAGCCCTAAATCATCATCTTAAATTTAGTGCTTATCCTTCAAGGCTGTTTTTATACTTTTACTCCATATGAGTGTGTGTAAACAAAATATAGAATTATTTTGTGTGCTTAACAAATCTACATAAAAGCTATCATTACACACCTTTATTTTTTCAATCAAACATTACTTTTAAAAAAGCTATCCATGTTGATTCTTACAAATCTTATTTATTCATTTTAATTGCTATTTATTTTATTCCAGTGTATTAAAAAACCACAACCTACTCTTTACACTTTTGCTACCAACTGGTGTTTAGGTTGCTCTGTATTTTTCTCTATTATAATACCCCAGTTAACATTCCGCTATGTGACACTTTATGCTCATGCTTATGACTTTAATTACCTAGGTATAGAATTGCTAGATTATAAGGTGTTACATTTTCAGTTAGTTCTTTCTAAAGTGGTTGTGCTCATTTACAGCCCCATCAGTCATCTCCTGGACTTGGTATTTTCAGACTTTAACTATTTTCAGATTGTTGTTTTAGTGGGATTTCCATGATGACTAGTGAGATCGAGTATCTTTTCACACAACTGCTGCTGCTGCTGCTACTAAGTCGCTTCAGTCGTGGCCGACTCTGTGCAACCCCAGAGAAGGCAGCCCACCAGGCTCCCCTGTCCCTGGGATTCTCCAGGCAAGAACGCTGGAGTGGGTCACCATTTCCTTCTCCAATGCATGAAAGTGAAAGTGAAGTTGCTCAGTTGTGTCGTGACCCCATGGACTGCAGCCTACCAGGCTCCTCCACCCATGGGATTTTCCAGGCAAGAGTACTGCATTAATTTTTCTTCTGTGAATTATCTGTTCATATTCATTGTCTACTACTGTTTTGAATCCTAATTATTTACATCACATATATAGTTTATTTACATATATATATATATTTCCCTAAAAACTTCTCTCAGGATATGCCTTATCTTTTCACTTTGTATAAGATGTTATTCATCATTCAGAAATTTTATTTGAGGTAATACGTTTAAAATATAAATTAGATCACAATCTTCTCCTCTGCTTAAAACCTCTAGTGACCTCCCTCTGCTAAACATTTTGCCTGGACACACAAATCTGTTTTTCAGGATCTTGAGGAAGCCTTTTCTGATCATTCAATTGAACTCCACCCCCAACACTCTACTTACATTAGCCTGTTTTATTCTGTTAACAGCACTTACAATGTTATCTCTTTATGATATATTCTTAAGTATTTAATTCTCTGCCACCTCTACTCTAACCCACCTAGAATTTGAGCTCCATAACAGACGGAACTTTGTGTTTTTAATTGTGGTACACACCTGTGCTTTGAACAATGCTAGTAGGCACTTGGATTTTTATTAAGAAAATGAAACAATGACCTTACTATAATTCTGTATAATTTGCAGTATATATTGGTCTATAAAATAATGTGGACCCATTCATTCTTAATAATGCCCAGAATAATGCTTTGTATATGGTAGGTTCTGAACAGATATTTTTTAACAAATGGATTGTTTTTGTCATTATAAAATTCTGAATTGAAAAACATATGCTCAAAAAATGGTACCAGTGAACCTATTTGCCGGGAAGGAATGGAGATATAGACATAGAGAGTGGACTTGCGGACACAGTGGGGAAGGAAAGGGTGGGGCAAATTGAGAAAGTAGCATTGACATATATACACTGCCATGTATAAAGCAGATATCCAGGGGAAAGCTGCCGTATAGCCCAGGGAGACCAGCCTGGTGCTCTGTAACAACCTTAAAGGGCGGGATGATGGGGGCTGGGCGGAGGCTCAAGAGGAAGGGATATATATATATATATGTATAGTTATGACTGATTTGTGATGTTGTATGGCAGAAACCACACAACATTGTAAAGCAATCATCTCCCAACTAAAAAATGTTTAAAGGGGTAAGAAAAAACTTATGCTCAGTGTTAGTATTAAAAAAAAAAAAGTGTTGTATAGTGAAGAAAACTAGGTAAACCACAACAAAGGAAAGTCCTTTGTTAGGGTTTCCTTCTTTTGAGATACACTACATATCATAGAAGCCCTACAACCAGACTTAGATCAGCTAAAAGACTGGGTTATTACTATAACAGCCTTTCCAGGAGAAGAAAGGGTTACACCATTGGGTTGGCTAAAAAGTACATTCGAATTTTTCCATACCATCTTATGGAAAAATTCAGATGAACTTCTTGGTCAATCCAGTATAAAGGAAATTTGTTTCAGAACAATGGGGAACACGTATAGAATAGTGGTTAAGAGCATGAGTTCTGGAGGTAGACAAATCTGGGTTTTAATCATGGGTCTGCCACTTGTTAGGGTAACCCAGGACCACCAACCTTCTCTAATTCTCAGTTTTAGCAACTGCAAAATAAGGGAAACAATGTCTTCCTTATAGAATATATTAATAGATGAAATGAACTAATACAGTCAAGCATCTGCACAGTGCCTGCTGTGAAAGTGCTCAATAGATAGTAAGAGCTAATATTGTTCAATGGAAGTTATTATATATTCTCACATGTTATATAATGGAAATAAGGAGATTTTTAACTTTTAATGACTTTATAAGACTGCAGTCTTGTTATAATGTACTAGGGAATACTTTTCCACTGTAAGAACAAATTGCCTTAGATGATTTACTTCCTATCTTGACTTCTAGTTTTCAATGATGAATTATTATAGATTTGTGCAAATTTCAAGTATTATTGATTAAACTGCAGCATGCCAGGCTTCCCTGTCCATCACCAACTCCCAGAGCTTACTCAAACTCATGTCCATCGAGTCAGTGATGCCATCCAACCATCTCATCTTCTGTCGTCCCCTTCTCCTCCTGCCTTCAATCTTTCCCAGCATCAGGGTCTTTTCTAATGAGTGAGTTCTTCACATCAGGTGGCTTCAAAGTATTGGAGTTTCAGCGTCAGTGTCAATGAATATTCAGGACTGATTTCCTTTAGGATGGACTGGCTGGATCTCCTTGCAGTCCAGGGGACTCTCAAGAGTCTTCTCCAATACTACAGTTTAAAAGCATCAATTCTTCGGTGCTCAGGTTTCTTTATAGTCCAACTCTCACATCCATACATGACTACTGGAAAAACCATAGCTTTGACTAGACGGACCTTTGTTGGCAAAGTAATGTCTCTTGCTTTTTAATATGTACTTATGTATATGTTATCTTATTCAATTTTCCACAACCGTAAAAGACAGGAATTTCCATTCCCATTTTACAAAGAAATATTATATAAAGTCCAAGATCTCAGAGCATGTCATAGATTTTCAATGAGCTTACAGGAAGTAAATAAGAGAATGAATAATTTAAGCACAAGTCATGCATGGAAAACAAGTAGTTTATTATACATTTCTAATGTAGAAATTGCTTCCCTAGTGGCTCAGTGGTAAAGAGTCCACCTGCAATGCAGGAGACTTGCAGGAAACACAGGTTCAGTCCCTGGGTTGGGGAGATCCCCTGGAGAAGAAAATGACAGCCCACTCCCAGGTATTATTACTTGGGAAATCCCATGGACAGAGGAACCTGGAAGGTTACAGTCCATGGGGTCACAAAAGAATCGGACAAGACTTAGTGACTAAGGAGCAATAACAAAGGATGGAAATGCATAATGAATTTCTTGTTCATACAGAAAGGTCAATTATTGTTTAATTTTCATTGAAATATTTAGGTAAGTTTTCAGTGATAGGATGAGAATTGAGTTGGGCTTCGAAGTGTGAGTAGAGAATAGATAAATGGACATGGGGAGGAAGATATTTCAGGTGGAGGCAACTAGAGGCAGTCACTTAAGCAGGCAGGAACATGGTTGTCAAGTGGATTGGAGCATTTTACTAGAAGCCTTTCAATTATATCTAAAACAAACAAACAAAAAAGACAACACATACAAACTGCAGTATATGTCAGACTAATTTTGTGGCTCAAAGCTATTATTTAACTTTCTACAATATAACAACAAACATGGGAACATCATCAGATAAATCATTAAGTGAAAAATGTAAAAGCAAGCAGACTTTGATGCAGATAAGGTGCTAAAATTTCCTAGGACGGCACACATAGTGAGTGGCAGACCTGGGGTATGAACAGATGTTTCTGGTTTCTGCGTTCTACCTATGTGATTTGATTCCTCATTTACAAGTGGGGAACTGAAGTCTGGAGAGGTTACGTTACATAAAATTTATTAGTGTTAATTTATTGGAGTTTTCTGTTCTGATTTCTCTAAAAGTACAGATAGAATAATGGAATATAAAATATGAATAGAACACAACTAATAAGCTCTGTCATACAGAAAAGGAGTCAAAAGCAGAGGAGCAGATTAGGAAGATAATTCTGTTTGATTTGCATTGAATTTGAGTTGTTGCTAGATAAGCTTTGAATGTCCAGGGCACCCTTCTTTAAAAAGTTCTCCAAATTATAGGAAGAACCACTTGGGGTTTTTACAGATCTTGTACAACTGTTTGTATATATGTTTGTTTATTCTAATCCCAAAGATTCTCTTTACCCTCCAGTTATGCAATCAAATTGTGAATCTCCCGTTTGACAGTTGGGTATTAGATGTGTGCATTTCCTTGGCTTAGTAGTTTAAACTACCCTCTAACCATTACTCTCTTTGAAGATTTAGACTTAAAAGAAGAGATACAGTACTTCTTAGTCACTCCCACCCTGTGAGATATGCCTGCTTGTACCTTCACTCCCTTCTTTTCAGTTCAGTGGAAATCTGATGAAGACCAGACCTAGAGCTTATCCAAACCTAGAGCTGATAAAGAAAGACAATGTTACTGTGAAAGAATATTATATATCCCACCCCTAACTTTTCGCAGGGATAGAGTAAGAATCTTTCACCCTTTACAGGAACATGTCACCCACTTAATTTGACTTAATGTTATATTTCTTAAAAACTATAAAATCAGATCTGTATAGTACTTTTAAAAGTTGACAAATTTCTCAGTAAAATATATGTAAATATTTTCCAGAATGTTCTCATCTTACACACAACAATAATGCAAGAAACAAGAAAACTAAAGTGGTAAGAAATTAAGATAGTACTCTCATTCCCTAAGTTTCTCAGGGTGTTGAGAAAGCAAGCTAATAAGAATACTTCAATTGTTTTGTTTCAGATTTCATCTTCATGTTATCTTTTGTCATTAGCTCACTTGGCCATGAATTAATCAGGCCCTTTTCCTGTTGGTCTTTAGGAAAGAGGTCTTATAGTTTAAGTTTTTACCTTTTTGACCAGTTTCCTATTTAGCTAAATTTCATCTTTCTATCATATTTTTAAAGTAAGTGTGCAAATTTAGTATATAATTTTTTTTTACTTATTATATACCTACTATGCAGAGAACTCATGTTTCCTCATGGCAATTACTAAAGGAAATTTTCAAAATGCTATCTAACATCTATTAGTGTTCTTCCTATTAATAGGAGCACTCTGATAAACTTATCAAGATTCAGTCGCTTAGCAGTAGCATTTCTGTGCTTGTTGTATTAGGTAACTCTAGCCCAACAAGTTTTCCAGCTTCTGAAATTTTGTGGTTTCTGCCTTCTCTCCCATTTTCTTTGGCAGGTTGGTTTTACATCCTTAAAGAATTCATTGACTCTATTTTAATGATTTTGAGAGGGAGTAGTAGTTACTATATGTGACCATCTCACTGTCTTTAAACTGGAAGTTCAGTTTCAATTCTATTTGCCTATTGACATTTTTTGTTTAATATTTTGAGGAGAATAGGTTACCCAACGTTTCTTGTTTCTAAAAGAGGCAATCAAGGCATAAGCCACACTTGAGTAAACCATTGCATTTGGGAATAAATTAAAACAGAAGTATACATGAGTTATTTATGATAGTTCCTTTTTCTTATGATCACTTAAAATTATGTGCACAGTTCTTATATTAATTATTTCATCTTTTAAATTAATCACTAAGATACATTATTTCAAGCCTCATACAAATGGCTATTAATTTCCTTTCTGAAGCTTTAACAATATTAATAGTAATATTTATTTTGTACATACCCCATCTCAGGCACCTTGCTAAGTATTGCATATACATTATCATATAGTCTTTATAACAACCTCATAAGGTGAGTACTTTCAAACTGCTGTTACAGATAAAGAAGCAGAGATTAAATATCCTGTGTAATATGCTAGTAAATGGTGGGCTTAGGCCTTTATGGTTCTTTTCCTGATTTTGAAATGCTATGCTATACTAGGGAGAACCTTACCTGTTCAACTTAGAGACAGTCTAGTTTGGTTATATCCACCATAGCATGAATTGTGTATGGGTCTGTAGGTATTATTAATATGTATCTGCATTTTCAATTAAATGTATATACATGATTAAGTGAATTTCTTTTTATTAAATAAACTTCCTGCTTATAGACTTTCTGTCCTTTAAGCCAGGTTAAAGTCTTGACAAATAACATCAATTAATATTATTAACTTAATATGGTGCTAGAATGCCAATTTCAGAAGTCATTTCAAATATGGACTTCCGCTTTGCTGCATCTACTGCGAGAATGAAGACCATTCTCAGCAATCAGACTGTCGACATCCCAGAAAATGTCGACATTAACTTGAAGGGATGGACAGTTATTGTGAAGGGCCCCAGAGGCACCCTATGGACGGACTTCAATCACATCAATGTAGAACTCAGTCTCCTTGGAAAGAAAAAGAAGAGGCTCCGTGTTGACAAATGGTGGGGAAACAGAAAGGAACTGGCCACTGTTCGCACAATCTGTAGTCACGTACAGAACATGATCAAGGGTGTTACACTGGGCTTCCGTTACAAGATGAGGTCGGTGTATGCCCACTTCCCCATCAACGTTGTTATTCAGGAGAATGGTTCTCTTGTGGAAATCCGAAATTTTGGGGGTGAAAAATACATACGCAGGGTTCGAATGAGGCCAGGGATTGCCTGTTCAGTATCTCAAGCCCAGAAAGATGAGTTGATTCTTGAAGGAAATGACATTGAACTTGTGTCAAATTCAGCTGCTTTGATTCAGCAAGCCACCACAGTTAAAAACAAGGATATCAGAAAATTTTTGGATGGTATCTATGTATCTGAAAAAGGAACAGTTCAGCAGGCTGATGAATAAGATCTCAGTGATCCTGCTACAGAAACAACAAGATAGCAGATGGTTCTGTGGGCTCAGTTGTGATCCTTTAAAGAGACAATAAAAACTCTTGATTTGAAAAAAAAAAAAAACAAATATGGACTTTCCAGTGTCAAGAAGTTTATAGCACAGACAGACTCTGTGTCTGCCTTTTATAGAATATTTTGCCAAATTCAAGAGAAAAAAACTCTTACTGAAAAAAATGGTTTCTATTTTGAGTTGTTTTGTTAAATTCCTCTTTACAATTTTTTTGTTTGTTTCTGTATCTAACAAGAAGGACCATGATTGCTATCTCAGTGGATGGGTGTGGCTGAAGAGAAGATACACAATCTAAGGTTAATTTGTTCTCTTTCTCCATCTCTTTGCCACTTCACTGAAGTGGTTAAGAGAACGCTTTAAAGACAAAGGGAAATTTTATTATAAAGGCCCCTGGGGGGAATGGCTTACCGGGCTATGAGTTTAGAATGTTCCGGGAACAGTGAGGAGGCCATTGTACCAAGTGCAGAGGCCAAGGGGAGGCTCCGATAAAGCTGGAGAGGTTGGCAGGATGGCTCCTGCAGGGCAGTGCAGGCCACGCCAAGAGTTCACAATACAGAGCTGATGAGTAGCCATGAGTCACAACATGCAGAGCCCCTCATGGGGCCAATGCTAGGCACAAGAGAGTATCTCATAACCCCACCATCTCATAACCCTTACTATAACCCTCAAGGGGGCAAAAGCGGAGATTTGGGCCTGAACCTCTAGCAGATTTGCAGGCAGTTTTAGAAGTCAAAGAATTACTGTTTAGTTATTTTACAGTGAGATGCCTATATTCCTGACTGACCTGGTGGGGGATAAATTCAGTTTCATGTATGGACACATACATGTTGTCATTATAAATATTATGTGCAAAAAACAGCCTCTTCAGAAACCTTCTCTTGGACACTTCACCCATCAGTGCTAACAGCACAGAATTGAATAAACTTCTGCTTATGTAGAAACTAGTTAAACTACCTTTATTTGATTTTCTAAGATATCAAAATATAAAGTTCTCCAAACTGGAATGTCTCCTAAATAGAGTTGAAAGGCTTTGTAAATTTCATGTTTCAACTCTATAAATCTTTGTAAAAGTAGCTGCTGGAGATACGTATGCATTATTCATAGTATAAGAAAAAGATGGGCAGACAGTTTTCTACAAGGAAGCATGGTAGATTTATTTCATGCACTGGAGAAGGAAATGGCAACCCACTCCAGTGTTCTTGCCTGGAGAATCCCAGGGATGGCAGAGCCTCGTGGGCTGCCGTCTATGGGGTTGCACAGAGTTGGACACGACTGAAGTGATTTAGCAGCAGCAGCAGCAGCAGCAAAGTCAATTCAGTTTTCTCTATAGTTGTCACAAGGGATGGTGGTTGTTTTGAAACCTGTAAAAAGTGTGAATTATATCTGATTATGATAAGAGCTGTCATCATTTTCAGCCATTATGCTGGATTCTTTACACAAATTAAATGTTATTTCAAAAGAGAGTGCCCTTCTACCTTCACCCATTTAACATATGAGGAAACTAAACTTCAAAGAACTGAGTTAGCCAGGGTAAAATAGCCAGTTGTGTGGGATCTATGTAATTCTTAAGTTGGCAGTTCTGAAGCCCTGTACTTCTTGCTTTTCTACCAGCTCCTTCAAAGCTGGCTTCTATAGTGTATATCTGGACTGAATCAGAGACAATTTGGTAACTATCAACCAATTTACTATCAACCATCTAAGGACATTTGCAATGGTTTTGTTTTGAATGGTCAAGTTGTTCTCTAAAATGTGGGCCCTTCTGTATTCATTTACCAAAATTTCATTTAGTTATCTGTGAGTGAAGCCCTGTGCTAAATATTGGATATACAAGGATGACTAAGACCTGGTCCTTGCTGCTGAAGAATTCATAGCCTAGAAGGGAAACAAGAATTGTAAACCAGAGTGACAATACTCTGTTAGAGTCATTGCAAAGAGCCCTCTTCCTGCCTCTAATAGTCATGTCTTTCACACTCCTCTACTCATTCTTCTTCCTCCATCGACTCCTTATGGTCCAGGCTGCTCTGCATGCCAGGTTAGCTCTTCAGTCCCCAGGGCAATACTCAGATTCCTCTCATAAGTTTCATACTATTGTATCCACTCACAGCAAACTAAGCATCTATTTGGACTTGGCTATCGAGGGATTGGGGGCAGGAGGAGAAGGGGACGACAGAGGATGAGATGGCTGGGTGGCATCACCAACTCGATGCACATGAGTTTGGGTAAACTCCGGGAGTTGGTGATGGTGGACAGGGAGGCCTGGCATGCTGCAATTCATGGGGTCGCAAAGAGTCGGACATGACTGAGCGACTGAACTGAACTGATCCCATGCCCAGTCCAAGCCAATGTATCTATAATAGAATTTCATATTGAATTTTTTGTATTTCCCCACAGAAGAGCTTCATGCCCTGTGGCCCTTTCCTAGTGAGTTCTACCATATCCATTCATCATACAAAGCAGCAACCTTGGATTTATCCTCCCTCTGTGTGAACCCCAGTCATTAAAATTAATATTTATATCACTGTAACACTTGTCATTCTTTCTACCTCTGAAGTGATTATAGCCTTAATTAAGACTTAGAATCTTTAAATAACATATTACAATAGTCATCTATCATGAGTTTTCCTGACTTTAATCTCTACAAATGTAACATGTCTATTGGTCTCAGAGTGATCCTCCTAAAATGAAAATGCCACTTAATCATGATATTCTTTGATTTAAAATCTTTTCTTTCCCATTGTTATAGACCTTACTAGGATATTTTAAACCTGGACCCAGTTTGCTTAATGCTCATTGTCTCAGGCTATGCCCTTTCTCACACTTATTTCAGCCTTGCTCATTACATTTACCATAACACAGTGAGAAAGGCAATGCCAAAGAATGTTCAAACTACCATACAATTGTGCTCATTTCACATGCTAGCAAGGTAATGCTCAAAATCCTTCAAGCTAGGCTTCAACAGTATGTGAACCAAGAACTTCCAGATGTACAAGCTAGATTTAGAAAAGGCAGAAGAACCAGAGATCAAATTGCCAACATAAGTTGGATCATAAAAAAAAAAAAAACAAAAAAAACGAGAATTCCAGAAAAACGTCTACTTCTGCTTCATTGACTACGCTGAAGCCTTTGACTGTGTGGATCACAACAAACTGTGTAAAATATTCTTAAAGAGATGGGAATACCATGTCACATTACCTGCCTCATGAGAAACCTGTACGCAGGTCAAGAAGCAACGGTTAGGACCGGACTTAGAACAATGGACTGGTTCCAAATTGGGAAAGGAGTATGTCAAGGCTATATATTGTCACCCTGCTTATTTAACTTATATGCAGAGTATATCATGTGAGATGCCCAGGTGGATGAAGCTCAAGCTGGAATCATGATTTCAGGGAGAAATATCAGCAACCTCAAATATGCAGATGACACCACCCTTATGGCAGAAAGCAGAGTATGAATAAAGAGCCTTTTGATGAAAGTGAAAGAGGAGAGTAAAAAAAGCTGACTTAAAACTTAACATTCAAAAAATTAAGATCATGGCAACTGGTCCCGTCACTTCATGGCAAATAGATGGGGAAAAAATGGAAACAGTGACAGACTTTATTTTCTTGGGCTCCAAAATCACTGCAGATGGTGACTGCAGCCATGAAATTAAAAGACACTTGCTCCTTTTAAGAAAAGCTAAGACAAACTTAGACAGCATATTAAGAAACAGAGACACAATTTGCCAACAAAGATCTGTATGATCAAAGCAATGGTTTTTCCATTAGTCATATATGGATGTGAGTGTTGGACCATAAAGAAGGGTGAGCATTGAAGAATTGATCCTTTTGAAATGTGGTACTGGAAAAGACTCTTGAGAGTCCCTTGGACATCAAGGAGATCAAAGCAGTTAATCCTAAAGGAAAACAAGCCTGAATATTCATTGGAAGGACTGATGCTGAAGCTGACGCTCTAATACTTGAGCCACCTGATGTGAAGAGTTGACTCATTGGAAAAGACTCTGATGCTGGGAAAGATTGAGGGCAAGAGGAGAAGGGGGCAACAGAGGATGAGATAATTGGATGGCATCATTGACTCAATGACATGAGTCTGAGCAAACTCCAGAAGATAGTGAAAGACAGGGAAACCTGGTGTGCTATAGTCCATGGGGTCGCACAGAGTTGGACACAACTTGGCAACTGAACAACAACAACAACATGGTATACTGTTTCATATCGTCATGTTTGGGCTCAGGCTACTGGTCTGTTTGTCAGAAATGCCTGTTTTTCCCTCCTGCCTGCCATTGTCATGGTTCACCTGGTAAACACTTCAGGTTTCAGTACATAATTCAAGATTTCCTTTTTCTATATGGCCCTTTTGGGGTAGCTCCTGCTAAGTTGCTTCAGTCGTGTCCAACTCTGTGCAACCCCATAGATGGCAGTTTTGGGGTAGAGCCATGGGTAAATAAGTAACTGTGAAGACTAGAGAATAAGTCTACTGTGATAATTTCAAAAGTTACCACAATATTAAAGACTTCACAACAAGAAATATTATCAGAGATAAAGATAGATATTAATGAAAGATAAATGAGTCAATTTACAAAGACACATAACAATCTTAAATATGAATGAAACTAACAACCTTTAAAATATATGAAGAAAAATTGATGGAATTGAAAGCATGAATACAAATCCATAATTATAGTTGGAACCTTTAACCCTCTGCTTTTAGAAACTAGTGTAACAGGTAGAAAATCAATGAGTGGGGATGGAGAGGAGCTAAACAACATTATGAACCAACTGGACCTAAGTGTAGTTTTTGGAACACTCCAGCCACCAGTAGAATACATATTCTTTTCAAGCGCACATTAAAAGAGCTGAGGCCCTGCCTATGGGGCTTGTAGTCTATCTAGAAAGATGCCATGTGTGCCAAGGAAATATCAGGAGAAGAAAAAAAAGCATGAGAATTAGTGCCTTGAGGGGTAAAGGATCCCAAACAGACTATGACAACTTTTACTGCCAGTACCACCCTTCAGTATTTAACTACACAATGTCTAATTTTTACTTAACTTTTCCTGTTTTGAGGCATTGTCACTATGCTGGGATTATGTAATTGTGAGCTTCAAAAGCAGAGACCACATTGTCTATATCTGTGTCTCTTCCTACAACAGTTAGCACAGCGCTTGCCATTTAGATGCTAAAAAAAAAAAAAAGATTTAGAGTAAGTGGGGTTCAGAGAGGGTCAGGTATTTTCCATGGCCATCAACTCTGCTCCAGACCAAAGTGGGTGTTGCCACTTTAACTGTGGTGTCTGGGCTGAAGACCAAGACTTAATTGTAGATGACCGTTCCTTTTCTGCTAGCCACTGCTAGGTACAGTGGGTTCACAAAGAGAGTTCACAAAAGTCCTTGAGAAGCCAGACGTGATGGCTGTGGTGCTTCAGTGCCCCCAGCCCTGCAAAAGGCAGAATGCCAGGGCTGCACTGCGGGAAGCTGACAGTCCACTCTGTTTGCTCACCTGCCACAGGCTGAAGTTCACCTGCATTCTGTTGCATATTTGCCAGTGGATGTTTTAAGGGACATCCTACTGCCCTGGGTCAACTATCTCAAGGATTTTCCCCCAATTATATTCATTTGTGCATATAGATTCATTAGTTTTTTAAAGCTGAAAGTATAGAAAATTATAAAGAAAATAAAGATCGGTTTTTCAATAATCCAGAAATAGTAACTTATAACATTTTCTGTGTTATATGTATATGTATGTATGATAGATAAATATACATGTATAGAGAGTGTGTGCATGTGTGTAAATGTCATGCTGTCTGATCTGTTTTTTCTCCCAAATACACCATGAAAGTGAAAGTGAAAGTTGCTCAGTTGTGTCCCACTCTCTGCAACCCCATGGACTATACAGTCCATGGAATTCTCCAGGCCAGGGTACTAGAGTGGGTAGCCTTTCCCTTCTCTAGGGGATCTTCTCAACCCAGGGATCAAAACCAGGAATCAAACCCAGGTCTCCCGCATTGCAGGCAGATTCTTCACCAGCTGAGCCATAAGGGAAGCCCATAATATCCCATAAGCATCCTTTACTCTTTCCATGTCAGTATGCTTCCATCACAACATTTTGACATTTGCCTGGTATTTCACTGCTTACCATAATTTATATTAAAAAATCCATTTTTTGGCTGCTTAGAATATTTCCATGTTTTGATATTTTTAACAGTTTATTTGTGGCTGCACTGGGTCTTCATTACTGTATATGGACTTTCTCTATTGAGTGTAGGATATTGTCTAGTTGTGTGCAGGCTTCTCATTGTGGTGGCTTCTCTTGTTGCAGAGCATGGGCTCTAGAGCGCAGGCTCAGTAGTTGTGGTACACAGTTGTTTCGCAGAATGTGGAATCTTCCCGGACCAAAGATCGAACCCATGTCCCCTGCATTGGCGTGCAGTTTCTTAACCACTAGACCACCAAGGAAGCCTCAGATTTTTATTATTATCAACAATACTTCAGACATAAATTTTGGGGCACAAATTTGCTTTGGGCTTGCATTATATTGTAAAAGTGGACATTTTGGGCCAGAGAATATGCATCTAAGACTTTTGCTACATATTTGTGATAGTGGCCTCTAGACATGCAGTACTAACACAGTAGGAACATTGTGTAAGTTATTTCCCATACCTCATCACATTTTTAATTTATCCATTGCTACTTTTGTTAATCCATCTCAAAGACTTTTACTGTTTTCTGTAGATGTTTTTTCACATATTAAGTACAAAAAGGAGAGATGGAAAAATGAAACATTAGCTAAGTGCCTCATTTCTTTGCTTATTTTGCTTGCTTGTGTATTGGTTTGGTTTTCTCTCTTGTTCTGCTATAATGGTGTCTGGAAAACTCACACATAGCCAGCTTGACTAGTGAGGAAGGCCCTTTCCCTTCCCTAGAGCATGGCAGTGGGGTGCCCACAGATTCTGATATTACTTCCTGCTATTTTGGAAGCACAGTGATAAATGTCCACATTTGGGATTCCCTGGTGGCTCAGTGGTAAAGAATCTGCCTGCCAATGCAGGAGACATTGGTTTGATCCCTGATCTGGGAAGATCGCACATGCTGTGGAGCAACTAAGTCCACGCACCACAACTACTGACCCTGTGTTCTAGAGTGCAGGAGCCGCAAGTGCTGAAGCCCGGCTTCCCTAGAGCCTGTGCTCTGCAATAAGAAAAGCCACCCCAATGAGGAGGCTGCTGCTGCTGCTGCTGCTAAGTCGCTTCAGTCGTGTCCAACTCTGTGCAACCCCACAGACGGCAGCCCACCAGACTCCCCCATCCCTGGGATTCTCCAGGCAAGAACACTGGAGTGGGTTGCCATTTCCTTCTCCAATGTATGAAAGTGAAAAGTGAAAGTGAAGTTGCTCAGTCGTGTCTGACTCTTAGCGACTGCATGGACTGCAGCCCGCCAGGCTCCTCCGTCCATGGGATTTTTCCAGGCAAGAGTACTGGAGTGGGGTGCCATTGCCTTCTCCGAATGAGGAGGCAGGGCACCGCAACTAGAAAGGAGCCATTGCTCTCCACAACTAGAGAAAAGCCCGCATGACAAGGAAGACCCACAACAGCCAAAAATAAATAAATAAAATTTTTAAATGTCTGCATTTATCAGTGTCATCAAACTTTTCCATTACCTGTCAAGTTTCAAATTCTTTCCTAAGGCCTGACTTCTTTCCTAAATACCTGGGTTGGTGTTTGTGATGTTGACTACATTTCTCTTTATCTACTTTTTTGCACATTGTGGTCTACAGATGAGCTGTGAAAAAGAGAGCCATATATGAAACTTTGAGAAAAATTGGAAACCAAGAGACCAGGATTCTAATACTCCCTTTGGAAGTACTTCTAATACTCCCTCTGCTACCCACAGATGCGCAGGTTACTTAGCCTTAGTTGGAGCTTGCTTCCTCATTGCCAGTAACTCTATATTGCAGTCCAGGGGTGGTGTGGTGGTTGTGGATGGAGAAGAAACCTATAGAAAGCCCTTATTAAATATGTACTTGTGCCAGATACTATGTTATCTCATGAATTAGACATTATTTACTTCCATTTTAAAGATGAGGAATCTGAGGTTCAGAGATATGAGTTAAATTTGCGATCTAGGTTTGCCTGACTCCAAAGACTTTTCAAGGTATGAGTATATAAACAATGATGGGAGTCTTTTGATTCATGTGTTAGTTCATTAAGTATTTATTCAAGACCTACTATGACTTACCAGGCACTGTGCTCAGATCTAGGAATTCAGTGGTGAATCAATTAGATATGTTTCCTGCCTCATGAAGGTATCTGTCAGCTGAGGGGAAAAGAGACATCAAAAAGAAGAAGACACAAGTATATGATTACCAGTGGTGATTAGTACTGTGAAAACAAAGGAGAGGATTATGGGAAGGAATAACAGGGGAGACCTGATTCAGATTGAACAGGTCAGGGAAGACCTTTCTGAAACTGAGACCCAGAAGATAACTAGGTATTAATTAGGCCAGAATGGGAAGAGCGTTTCAATGTTTCTGGGTGGGTGGAACTGCTGAAGGATAGAAAGCTGACCCAGCTGGTCCCCAGCAAGGCTCCTCAGGGTATGGAGATACCCTGATGATGGCCGCAGCCAGCGTTCAAGAGAAGGGTTGTGGCCATGTCCAAGTATGTGGTATTTCCTTAATACGTTATGTATTGGGGAAAGTCCTGTCCAGACATGGAAATGGCCTCTCCCTTCCCTTGGAAATTCTGGCATGCCATCCAGTTTTGCAACTTCCCAACCTGTTGCCAATCAGCTTTGCTGACCTATTGGCCCCACACTTGGTCGTGAAGCTCATACTGTTGTTCCTCAATTGGTTCACTGTGTTCTAATACCTGTAAGGCAGAAAACTGGGTCACAGCATGTCTGCGAACTTTTGTTCACAAGTTATCTTCACTTTACACCTGGAATTTACACACCAAAGGTTCAGACATCCCAGAGAAAAGTTGCTTCACATTTTAACTAGCTGTATAATCATAGACTCAAGAAACCCAGCTTGCTTATTATATGGAATCAATATTCTGGACAACAGGGAAAATGATTACATGCAATAATATTTCTGGATCCTGGAAGATGAAATTAAACTACATAGTTCTTTTGGATAATGAAAAAATAAACTGAGCAACATTTCTGGATTACAGAGAGAAGAGTGAAAATGAGTCACCCATTCTAGATATTGGAGGAAAGAACATGACTGACAGCCCTAGGTAAGAGGAGATCATTCTAGATGATGGGGACGGATGAAGCTGATCAGAGACAGGCAGCCCAGGTAAGGACACAAGGTAGCAACACCTTCAGCCCTCAAGAACCAGCAAACAGGAAGGAGCAAGAGCGATGACAGCTTCCGTGTGTGCCCATCAAGCACAAACAGGGGAAGCTGTGCCTGGGAGGAAGGTGCGCTGGGATTTGTTTGTTTCCAAGGCCTTCCTTCCACCGCTGCTCCATATGGCTTGGGGCCAGGGGGCCTCACAAAGTCTCAGATACCATGTGCTTAAATCACTTTTGTGACCCTCCCACCCCTTAGGTTTTCACAGTGACAAAGATACACAGTTAGCATCTTCTTTGAACTGCCCAGATGAAAGGACCTAGGAATCAGCATGGAGATGCTGAGAGGGATAATTTAGTCACTGAGACTATGAGATGTTACCATCAGAAGGGGAATTAGTCATATCCAGTCTAAATGCTTCACTTGCATAGTTGAGGAAACCGAGGCCTAGAGATGGGGAGGTGAATGGTCCAAGGCCTCACAGGCAGATCATGGCAGACCTGGGACTAGTACCCAGAACCCCTGACTCCTAGAATGCTTCGTTAGGATGCCAGACTTGAAGCCATCTCAGAGAAGTAGAGACTAGACTTCTGGAGGAAGCTTTTAGAGACGGAATGGAAAGACGAAAGGAAATATGTTAACACAATTAACAAAAGTCTCCTATGAATTAGACACAGTGCTGGATGTTTCTGTGTATTTTCAAACCTCATTTAATCCTCTCAAAAATTCCCCTTGATGGAGATATTATTGCTATTTTATAGCTACTGAAGCTGAGACTCAAAGTTTCAGTAATTTGTCTCAGGTTACATGTGGCTGAGCCAGTGTTTGAACCCAGGTCTATTGAAAACACAGCCTGAGCTTCTCTAGCTGCCTGGAAACATCAATCGATTCTCAAGATCATCACTGAGGTGATAAAACCCAAGACAGAAATCCGGCAAGACTAGCAGCATCTGCCGTTTCCTGTGGTGAGTAGGAAAAAGAGCAGAGACCTCTTTCCTAGGGCATAAAGGCAGGGTGATGACTAAGGTATGGGCTCTCCGTGCTAAATTCAGAATTCATATTTTCGTGATATTGTCATCTGCATAAATTTAGGGTCTCTGATCTTGTTGTAGATATGGTTACCCCAGTGGTTATTTTCTTTTTGGTTTGTGTACTCTCTCTGCTCTTATAAATAATATTTTTATCCCCACCTAAAACTTACACTATTTGGTTTTTACACAGGTTATTTAAAAAATCTTGAATATAATTTGCTTCTGAAAGTAAGTTGGCCAGTAACCATGAAATCCCTCCTAGTTATTACTGAAATCCTTCTCTGCCAGTTCTTTAAGAAATTAGATCATCTCTAGATGAGTTGTTAATAAAAAAATTAATGCCAGTAGCATAGATATCTTCGGGCTCTTGGCCAAAAAAGAAGCCATCTGTGTAAAAGAAAACAGGCTAACAATTTTGGACTCTGGTCTCTGTGGCCACATTGAGCGTTGACCTCACTGTTAATTAACACACATTAATTGTTTTGGGCGGGGGATTGTGTTCTCTCATCACGAAAACGTCTTTTCCCCATTCAAACCACGTGGGGTTAAAACAAGAAAACAAAAGCCAAAACTGCTCCCCACACCCAAAAGCCCCTTCTATCAGGGCTCCCAAGTAGACCCGTGAGAGCTGTTAGAGGGCTGAGAGGGGCCAGTCATCAGCACATACCATACATAGGTGGAGGGCTTGTTATTCTCAGTTTCCCGCCTCAGAGAGGATACCCCTATTGTTTTTGAAAGTGCTGACCAGGACCCACACTTCCAACTAAAATTCCTCTACCCCTGCAGCAGCAGCAGCAGCAGCAGCAGCCATAGATAAGTGTTTTGATGAATTGCAAGATGGACAGGGCTTACCATGCCCCCAGCCCTGCTGATACCAAACGCCTTTAAGATACAGCCTTTCCCATCCTAATCTACAAAGGAAACAGGAAAAAGGAACTTAAAACTCCCTGTGCTCAGACAGAAATGAGACTGTGACTGCCCGCTTCTGTACTGTTCCTTCTTGCTTCTGACTTGTAAACAAGACCTAGTAGGACAGGCGAATGGAAAGTCACAAACCTCTGGGTGTTTGAAAGGATCCTTGGGACCTCATGCATGTCCGCGGAAACTGGATGGAGAGATTTGGGGAAGCATGGATTCTTTAGCCGGCTTAGTTCTCTGCGGAGTCAGCTTGCTCCTTTCTGGTAAGGTTTGGCTTTATTATTTAAAAAAAAAAAATTTTTTTTAACAGTTAGTGACTCTGGGCTCTCTCACCAACGCCTATTGCTGGTTAACAAGGGGCAGCTGTGACACGGACTGTTTCTCTGTGAGTCTCCATTCAGTATATGGAAGGATTCACCTAGAAAGTCCTTGTTGTGTGAACTGATCTTTCTAGTTTCTCTTCTGGATTATTGCCCCCTGTGTCACCACAGATGCTGTGGGGACTGACCAGGTCACTTTATTTGAAGAGACATATTTACTGTGGGACATTATTTTACTGCTCCTCATTCTAGCTTGTTTCCTTATTCTATACAAAAAAAAAAAAAAAAGAAGAAACTTGGCTTTACCTGTTTCAGAGAAAATCTTCAGTCACTGAAAAAAAAGTCAAATTTATGCTGAGAATGATGGGGACCCATTTAAGGCACTATAGAGTGTCATTTTAAAAATGAGAACAAAATTGCTTTTCTATAAAGTTTTCGTATTTGCATCCTATTTTATTCAAAGTGGTCAAATGCTAGGCTTTTGGGTTTTTTTTTTTTGCTATAGTTGGGGTCAGGGAGATAAGGGTTAGCTAATTTGTGTTTTATTTCAAAAACTATTTGGCATATAGTGATTTGTAAAGTCTTCACTGGCCCAGTGAAATGAAAGTTTAGGCAATTACCCAGATCACTGGCATCAGGAGTGTATTGAAACCTATTGTGGGTTTAAGGAATGGTTGGCCTGAGTATAGATTTAAGGTGTTTGTTGCTCAGATTCTCTGGATGGTGGCGTGGCTCGTACTTCACTTACCCTGTGGGACACCTATGAAAGTGGTATCAAATCATGAGATAAAGATCACAATGTAATGGCCATCAATCTCTCCCCTTCGGTTTGAAAGCGTTAGAATTATTATAATGAAAATAGAAATGAATTTGGGAAAATTTACTGAACTTAATGATGTGGACTATGTTATATTAGGTATACTTGGATCAAATTTTACTAACTGCTATACTATTTTATATTTTTCATATGTTTCCAATATTATTAACTATTCAGAAATTAATCCAATAATATAACAGAATTGCATGGAAAGTAGTTTGTTTATAGCTCTTGAGTTTGTTGTCAGTAATCAATATATTGAGGATATAGTAATATTTTAAGACTGAGTAACAGAAACTGCTGGGAAATGAAAGATTATCTGAGATAGATTCAGTATTTATGTAGAAATTGTTTATATTCATATGGAAATAATGTTGATTTCTCCAACAATATGCATGTTTAAGCCAAATAATTGTCATAATTTCATTCTCGATTTGCTTTTTTTTCTGTGTGACATCTATCAGTGACCTTGAAATCTGGAACTGCTTCTTTATCAGGGATTATAGTAATGCAAAGACCAGGGGTATATAGTGGCTCTGAAATACTTCTTTAGGTTAACTACTACACACACACACACACACACACACACACACACACACACACACACACACACACACACACACACACACACACAAAGACACACTCTCTGTTTTAATTCTTTTCCCCCCATAGTGACTATGTTATGGCACTTTGCAATATAGGCTTAGAAAAGCTGTCATAAAATCAAACAAAGCAGAAACTAACACAACATTGTAAAGCAACTATACCCCAGTTTTGTTTTAAAGTACTTTTAAACAAACACACACATGCAAAAAAGTTATGTGGCAAAACAGTTACTCTGTGTCTAAACCTTAGTTTTCTTGAAAGTACAGTGCTAACTTCAGCAGGCTGAGACTCAAGGAGAGGGGTTTCATGCTCTTGTTGAAAATGAAGGTTAACACCAGTAACGTGGGTTTCTGGAGTAGATCTGCTGTGCTAAATCCTAACTTACATTTTCCATCTAAGCCTCCATGAATATGAACACTGAAGGCTTAAGAGTTGCAACAGCAAGAATCCAGTATAATTATGTCTACAGGCATGGGATCCCATTCTTCAAACCAAACTCCACTGGTGAACTACAGTAATGGAGTGAGAGGCTCATGACTTACAGACTTCTCTCTCTAGTTCAGTGAGTTGTTCCTCATTCCCTACTTCTGAACAGAAGCAACTAACAGAATGTCACATTTGCCTCAGTGAAGGTGACTCTGGGTGGTAGATGCTAATGCATAAGAGGATGTATGTAACTTTTAGAAGACTTCTATCAAATCCACCTAGATTCTGGTAGATTTCCCTCCCAATGGAGGATCATGGCCAGTACCAGCTTACAAACAAGTTCTCAGAAATATACTAGATTTCCCCTTCTGTCCCATTCTCACCAAACCAGGCTACTCTCTGTAAAGCATTGTATAGAAAGAAAACCAATGAAACAAATCACTCTCTGTGCTTTATCATAATATGTCCTCTGTGATCAACATGATCCAATGGAAAGTCTCTATAGCCTGTCTTCTTGCCTCTTTCCTATCTCATTTGACATTTTGAGTAACAAACTGGGTTCAGAGATAGTGAGTATCTTGTCTGGAGTGGCGGAGGAGATTCAGTTCTAAGATCAGGGAGATGGTCACAGATGGAACCTCCTGATTAGGGTTGGTCTTAGAAGGCTAGTAGCAAGCCTGAGTAATCAAGGGTAGAGGTGTGGAAGCTAGGATCAGAGGCACACCTGGGAATTATTCTCAGAGGGAGGCTCTTTGCCCTCTCCCCAGATTCTCTCCTAAACACTGTCTTTGGGAGGTCTCAGCCTCTCCCTTTCAGTCCTACCCTGGGAGAACTTCCTTTGAGAGTTTGGTTCTTTTAAAACATCTCTCCTGGAGAGAGGGACTTGTCCAGTTCATCTCAGAAGACTATGCTATATATCCTCCAGGGATTCAGATGGGTGAGCTCCAGGTTTTTCTGACATTAATTCATCTCCTGGAACTTTATTCCTAAAAAAATGTGTGTGATTGTGTCACCAATTTATTCCCTATAGATGGTTTGTTGGTTAGAGCACCGAATCAGGGTTCAAATAGATTTGTCTAGGCTGGAACACAGCCAGAAGATACCACTTCAAAATAGATAAACGTCAAGTTATGCATTGGGGTTCAATAAATAGATTATGTTCAGTGTCAGATCTGGTGTGTTGAGAGTTCTATGGGTGACATCTAAGTTTTGGTGATACACAAAATTTACAGGAGCCAACACGTGCTTTACTTGCTAAAATGGTAATACATAGCTGTAACTATTTGCTTAGTAAAAATATAAGGTCTGACTTAGAGATGGCAATTGCTTCAATCTACTGCTCAAAGCGGACCCATTAAACACTGGTGACATTAAGAAATTTGACAGCAAACAGTAATCAAGCAGAAGGATAAGTGCTTTAAACACTTGGTCATATGAGCACATTTAGTCAGGAGAGAAGAGATGAAGGAGCAGTATTTTTATGGGTTTCCATTTAGATGACACATAGATCAGTGCTGTATTTCTCCAGGTCTGGGATGCAGGGATTGAGGGAGCTGCACAAAAGATAGAGTTTGACTTTATTGACAGAAACTTTCTAAAAGCCGGATCACCGTCCCCCTGAGGAGTGAGTTCCCACTCTGAGGAGGGATCAGATTGGGTGATGGATAGATTTTAGGAATGTGGAAAGAGGATCCTTTTCGTTTCACTATCTGTGGCTTCTGATTGATGACTTAGGAGGTAGGTAAAGGTTCCAAAGAGCCACCAAGATCTTTGCTCACTGAAATCAAACTGGGTGTGTTTTCTGAATGTGGGCCCAGCTACTCTCACTTTACACTGAATTGTAACTCGATCAACTTGGCTTAGGAGAAAAAAAAGCACATGCCCTTGGGCTGTGATGACTTCTTGAAGCCACTGCTCTGAGACTGAGGTGGAGCTCATCAAGAAGGCAGGAGAAGGAATCTGGAGTATGGATTGTGAGGTTACACACTTGGTTGTTGTTGTTTAGTCACTAAGTCATGTCCAACTCTTTTGTGACCCCATGGACTATAGCCCACCAGGCTCCTCTGTCCATGAGATTTCCCAGGCAAGAACACTGTGGTGGGTTGCCGTTTCCTTCTCCAGGGGTCCTTCCCAACCCAGAGATGGAGCCCAGGTCTCCTGCATTATCAGGCAGTTTATTTACTACTGAGCCAACAGGGACTCTCTTACACACCTGGAGTTAAGCTCAAATTGAGTGACCATGGACCAGTTATTTGACTGCTCTAATACACAGTTTTCTCATCTTTTACAGTTGAGAATACTTTTGACCCCTAGAGTCATTATAAACATCAAGTGTGATAATGCATATGCATTAGTTGGCCAGTAAGAACTCTCTAGCAAGTGAAGCTAGTATAATTGAAAGAGAACTGTTGCTCTGAGGACCACTGTGCTTGTTTAAGACCAGTCTAATCTTTTCCAGGTGGAGAGGGGTCACTTACTACTCATAGAAGCAGTCTCCTTCTAAAAGCCTTCAATATTAGCTGGTTCCTCAAATTTCATACTGCTCTCCCAGTACGAAGCCAGAACACTGGGCCTACTTTCCAGTGCTTTCTCTCACCTATCCCATTCATGGTTGTTCCACTTCAGCCATGTCCTTCTCCACAATTGATGTATATTTTCCTCTTGGCTCTTGTTCATGCTGTTCTATCCATTTGGAAAAGACATCCTCCATGCTTGCTCTGCAAACAAAATTCAACTCAATTTGCCTAGGCCAATTCTTCATGAAGTTCTAATTCTGAGTTCCCTTACCACACAGGCTGTGTCTTTGAACTCTGGGCACATGGATTTAGCCCAGTTAACCTTTAACATCTTGAAAAAGGGTATTATTTCTTTACTATTCTCTGTAGTGCTTGGAGTTTAATATGCCACAGTAAGAAACTTTTGGTATGCCACAGCAGACCTGAAAAAAAGAGAGAAAACGTTTGTTGTTATATGAAGAGTTTTTAAACATTGAAATAATAATAACAGTAATAATCAATTTCATATATGTATTGAAAGTAGTAATCACTCATATCTTAAAACGTTGGCTTATGTTAAATATTTCATGTAAATAAGGCCAAAAGAAAATCCCTTTCTTCTCTCAGGTGTGAAACATGAAAGGTATAGTGGGTTTGAAAGTGGGTTTAGCAAGAGCTTTACCTAATACTATGTATTGTATGATTGCTGAATGTTACTTAAAAGATATGCATAGTTTTTATTTAATAGATATTTATTGGGTTATTGCCTGCCCATATTCATTCATTCACTCAACTATCATTTCAGTCAGTGAAGACACACTGAGGACTTGCTTTGTACCAAGTATTGTATTGGATACCAGGAATGCAAAAAAAGGATGAATCATTTTTTTCCCCTTGCTAAACTCACTTTTTGGTAGGAAAGATAAATAAAGGAGAATAAATTATAAGATGCTATGATAAATAATATAATTATTGTTGTTGTTCAGTTGTTAAGTCGTATCTGACTCTTTGCAACCGCATGAACTGCAGCATGCCAGGCTTCCCTGTCCTTCACTATCTCCTGAAGTTTGCCCATACTCATGTCCATTGAGTCGGTGATGCCATCCAACCATCTCATCCACTGTCACCCCCTTCTCCTCTTGCCCTCAATCTTCCCCAGCATCAGGGGTATATAAAAGTCTAGCTTTTTAAGAGCTGTAAAAATACTTATTGGATTCAGTAATTTAAAAGTCCAATTCTAAAATCCAAATTAAACATCAGTGACTAAAAACATATAATGCTAACTTCATTAATTGCTAAATTTATATGAATATAATTTAATATTGAAAATCTGTAGGTTAGATTTTCCTCACTTTCCCAGAACTCCTAAATAATAATGAATATTGCCCAAAATTATGGCTGATGTAGTTATGAGTTATTCGTGGCCAAATGATTTTAAAACAAAGTAGATAAAAAGGAAAAGGGAAGAAAGAATTTCCCATCAGAAGGAGCACAGGGTGTGAAACAGCAGGGCAAGCTCAGGGAAGTTGAGTAAGGCTAGAATGTAGGAGGGGGTGGTGAATTAAGGTTGAGTTCAGATCAGGAAGGGCCTCACTGGCCATATTAAGTCATTTGTACCTTTTTTTCTGTACGTGTGGAAATTTAGTATGGTGGTTGCTCTATTGTATCTGATTTATGTCTTGGAAAATTCACTCTGGTAAGAGTGTGGAGCATGTATTGACATGGCAGAGACTTAGGCCTGGACCAGTTTGGCTTTCCAATTCTCCAGGCAGGAAGGCCCGGATGAAGAGGGGAATTGGAAGTGTCTAGGCGGTGAAACTGTAGGGACTGGTGATTGGTTATTTTTTGGAGGTTGTGGGAAGAGAAGGTGGTGAGTAAACGTTGCTCCAGGCTTCTGGTTTGGGTGATGGTGCTGCCATTCACTGTGCTGGGAAACATGACAGAAGGAACCTGGTTGATGACAAGCTGGCAAGAAACAAACAATTATTTTGCACGGGTTGATTTTGAGTTTCCATGTTAATGGTGGATATTTAGCAAAACTGGGCTCTCTGGGTCTGAAACTCAGAAGAGAACTGGGCAAGGGACTGAGACATAGGAATCTTTGTGTATAGTAAGTAAGGTCCTGGACATGGACACATACTGAGATTTAAGTGAAGAGAAGAGGAGGAGGAGATAGCCTAGGGTTCCACGAAGAAGCAGTCAAGGAGCTGGCAGGAGAGGCAAACCCGGACAGATTCCTTTCCTGGAATTTCAAAGAATTGGCGTTGCTGTGGCTAAGAAGGAGAGAGTTTAAAGAAGGGAATGATATGATGGGGGCAGCAGGGTGACAGCATCTGGGCGTGGCCTGGGGGCACCAGACTGCAGGTGTGTTGTTTCACAGAGAGCCAGCTGCACTGACAGCGCAGCTGAGTCCGAGCTGGAAGGGATGTCGGAGGATCAGCTGGCATCACTCCCAGCCTTCAGGAAGGGGAACGTCTAAAGTTGCCTCCCTCAGTTCTGGAATTTTAAACTGATAACCCAATTCCCACCAGTCTAGTCAGACTGTTCCTTAATTCTCATCACATGCACAGAATGCTTCTTTAGATCAAGACTTGCCTGCTTTCCTCTACATCCCTCCCCCGTTGCCACCTTTTGTCACTCCAGGACTCTGATCACCCTTCTCCCTTGTTCCTTCCCAAAGGCCACAGGGACAGGTGTGGTGACATGAACCTGCCAGACGGGCAGAGTCCTGACCCTTTTTAACACAGCTGCTGATTAGAGGCAGTGCGTTCCCACTGCCTCGAGGTGCCATGTCTAGCATGGTAGGCATACACTTAACAGACAGAGGGAGAAAAAAACCTAAAGATGAGCCACGGGAGCCCATCGGGCAGCCAGCAGAGGGGCACGTGGGCGGCTGCTGTTTGTTCCCTGCTGGTCACAGCCCCCTGCCCAGGGCTTGACCAGTGAGGTGTGTGCAGCGGGCACACCCATCTCAGCAGATCTGTCAGCTTTCCCGCTTTTGTTAGAGGGTGATATCATGCTTCCTGGGGGGAGCACTAGAAGACAATGCCCGGCCACTTTCCTCCAGATACAATAGGCGGAGTCAGGAAGGCAGTATTGACATTGCTGGGGCCGGGGAGGCACTCGCTGCTCCGCGGCCGTCAGATGGTGAACCAGCTTAACCTTGGCACATGGAGCCTGGGTTGTGCAAGGCGTCTGGCTCCAGAGCCAAAGGGGACTCCACCCCAGGGACAGAAGTCCTTTAGACATCTGGGAATCTGAGATGGGCCTCGAATTCCCATCCCCTTGTCAAAAAACATCAGTAAAACAACAACAGTCCTAGGAATAACAAAAATGACTACCATAGGCTGAATGTCATCATGTGCCAAGTGTTTAATATGACTTTTAATATCTTACAATAATCTCAGACAATTGGTATTATTATTTGTTTGTTTAATATAGATGGTGAAACTGAGGCTCACAAAATATTAGTGACTTCACTAAGGTTAAAATATTGTGGACATTCATTATCTGGGACTGCCCAACATTCCTGTTTTTCAAAAGCCACCAAGCATTCCCTCCAGTGATGGGACTGCCAATCAGTGATCCATGTACTATCTGATCAGTAGTTGGTTCAGATGGAGGACGTATGACCCAATAGGGTCACATGGACTGTCCTCTGGGAATTTTTGAGCAAGATGTTCTCTTTCTTCAGTGAGGACACTGTTCACTTGGAGCCATCAGCTTCCGTGGGTGCTTCAAGGAAACTAGTCTTTGGTAGAACAGAATGAGGGCAGTAACAGAACACAGCCCAGACAGGCACTCTGGAACGATCTGAGCTCTAGATCAGAGGCCTATCCCAGCCCCTCCCAGTTATGTGAGCCAGCCGCCTTTCTTTTCTTGTGCTATTTTGAGTTGTTCTCTGTCTCTTGAAAATGAGTAGTCCTGAGTGACCACGTGATCTCAGTAGGATTGATGGAGGCAAGAGTTAAATTCAGAATGACCTGAACCCAAATTCTGGGCTTTTTAAAACACTTCACTGTACTGTCTTCCAACTAGTGTTTCATGGTCACCTCAAGCTGGTTCACAGAAAATGAGACTTGTAACAGTACTGATAACAGTGCTTATTCACGTGCTATGTGGTCAGTCATGTCCAACTCTTTGTGACCCCATGGACTGTAGTCTGCCAGGCTCCTCTGTCCACAGGGCTTCCTAGGCAAGAATACTGGAGTGAGTTGCCATTTCCTCCTCCAGGGGATCTTCCCGACCCATGGATCAAACCCATGTCTCTTGCGTCTCCTGCTTTGATGGGTGGGTTCTTTACCCCTAGCGCCACTTATTCAGTATCAGTATCAGTTCAGTCGCTCAGTCATGTCCGACTCTTTGTGACCCCATGGACTGCAGCACACCAGGCCTACCTATCTATCACCAACTCCTGGAGTTTACCCAAACTCATGTCCTTTGAGTTGGTGATACCATCCAATCATCTCATCCTCTGTCATCCCCTTCTCCTCCCACCTTCAATCTTTCTCAGCATCAGGGTCTTTTCAAACGAGTCAGCTCTTCACATCAGGTGGCCAAAGTTTTGGAGTTTCAGCTTTAGTATCAGTCCTTCCAATGAATATTCAGGACTGATTCCCTTTAGGATGAACTGGTTGGATCTCCTTGCAGTCCAAGAGACTCTCAAGAGTCTTCTCTAACCACCACAGTTCAAAAGCATCAATTCTTTGGCGCTCAGCTTTCTTCACAGTCCAACTCTCACATCCATATGTGACTATTGGAAAAACCATAGCCTTAACTAGATGGACCTTTGTTGGCAAAGTAATATCTCTGCTTTTTAATATGCTGTCTAGGTTGGTCATAACTTTTCTTCCAAGGAGTAAGCGTCTTTTAATTTCTGCAGTCACCATCTGCAGTGATTTTGGAGCCCAGAAGAATAAAGTCAGCCACTGTTTCTCCTTCTATTTGCCATGAAGTGATGGGACTGGATGCCGTGATCTTAGTTTTCTGAATGTTGAGCTTTAAGCCAACTTTTTCACTCTCTTCTTTCCCTTTCATCAAGAGGCTCTTTAGTTCTTCTTCACTTTCTGCCATAAGGGTGATGTCATCTGCATATCTGAGGTTATTGATATCTTTCCCTGCAATCTGCAATCTTGATTCCAGCTCGTGCTTCATCCAGTCCAGTGTTTCTCATGATGTTCTCTGCATGTAAGTTAAATAATCAGGGTGACAATATACAGCCTTCACGTACTCCTTTAGGTTCCTATTTGGAACCAGTCTGTTGTCCCATGTCCAGTTCTAGCTGTTGCTTCCTGACCTGCATACAGATTTCTCAAGAGGCAGGTCAAGTGGTCTGGTATTCCCATCTTTTTCAGAATTTTCCAGAGTTTATTGTGATAACTTCACATAGTTCAGGGGGAAGATTTTAAAATATACTACTTTAAGTGGACACTGTATGGTGTGGGTATATAACGAGCACTCAGTAAAAATCTGATGTTATTTTTCACTTATAAACAAAGCTAGAGGCACTTATGTCACTTAATGTCCATCTTTTCAAAGCGCATCTCTATCCAAGAGGGTAGGTAATTCATTCTATGCCAGATGGAGCTCCCCACCTTTCCTTGAGGTAGCCTCCTTTTGTCCTAAGCCTGGCCTTGTCTCAGAACAAGGGGAGAAATCCTTAGAGCTGTGTGTTCTTGGGCTCTGGCTAAAAATCTGGAGTGTCAGGTGGGGACTTCCTTCCCATGGCCCTACCAGCTGGCAAGATGGTGCTCCCCATTTTTTCTCCTGCCAGCCCCCAGTTTCCTCTTTTCTCAGGTCCTAACTGAAAAGTGGCTCTAGGATGCTTTGCTCTAGATTGTTCCCACCTCATTTATCCCAAATCTATGAATTCCTAGTTCTTGAAAATCTTATGTGGCATTGTCAGTTCCCAGTGCAGTGTGCCTCACTTCAGACTAGGCTCATTACTGGTAAATTATTTGGGAAGTGATCCTAGGGAGCAAGAATGAGGGGCTACGGGAGTGGAAGTATACAAGCATGTACTATCATGTTGGCCACTGCTTCAAAAGCCTGGTGAAGTGAAATGTTAGTTGCTCAGTCGAGTCTGACACTTTGCGACCCTGTGGGCTGTGTGTAGTCCACCAGGCTTCTCTGTCCATGGAATTCTTCAGGCAAGAATACTGGAGTGGGTAGCCATGCCCTCCTCCAGGGCATCTTCCTGACCACGGGATTGAACCTGGGTCTCCTGCATTGCAGGTGGATTCTTTACCGTCTGAGCCCCCAGAGAAGCCCCAAACGCCTGGTGCTCCACAACTTCTAAGGAGCCTCATGAAATGTAGCTCTGGGCCTTCATACTTTGCTTTCCTTCCCTTTGTCTAAGGCTCATGTAGATACATGAAGCTGATAAGTTACTGGGGTCCTGCGCTGTTGTGCCATAGAAAGTCCCAGGGGAGGAAGTGTGATATCCTCCCACAGGCTCTGAGTGAGCTACTTTGAGGTTCTGTCTGCTCAAAGCTGATGGAGGCCTGCTCAGAAGTGATTGCAGAAGCATTTGGAGCTAAAGTAGGAATGGGGAAGATTTGCATTGGTGTCCAAGAGGTGTTGGATACAGGCACCCTTACGTTTGTCCCGGACATAGAACTTAGAATATTAAATCACAATTTACAGTTTACTTGATGGTTTTCCCACTAGGTTATGGGCTGAATGACACATTAACATTCTCAGCACCAAATATAGTATTCTGGCTGGAAGAGAAATGCTTTAATAATTGTTTTGCATTGGATTCAGTGTTCTGACCTAGTGCTTCCCCAAGTGTCCTATATACACTATTGCTGGCCTGAAAGATGATTTTATGTGATGCAATTTAAAAAGGGCATTTTTAATTATGAAGTTAATATGTGTATATAGACATATGTATGTATAGTTGTGTAGTTGCTAAGTTGTGTGTGATGCTTTGTGACTCTATGGACTGTAGCTTCTTCTGTCCATGGAATTTCTTAGGCAAGAATACTGGAGTTGGTTGCCATTTCCTTCTCCAGGAGATCTTCCTGACCCAGGTTGAACCCAAGTCTCCTGCTTGGCAGGTAGATTCTTTACCACTGAGCCACCTGGGAAGTCCATATGTGTGTATATATAATAACAATCATGTAATTTCATGAGTATTTTGGCATTATATGAAGCTAAGAAAAAAAGATGAGTTAACTTAAAAAGAATGGTTAATAGAATAATTATCATACAAGTCTCATGTAGACTCAGCAAAAATCATGAAAATACTGTCTAAATTAATGCAGTTTGAGAGACACTGCTCTAAAAGAATGAGGGAACCAATACTTTTTTAGAACTCTATGTATGTGTTCAAATTAAAAGTGGAAAAGTAATTTGGGCACATAAATAATACTAATGGATTAAGCAGAACGGAGTCTCTTGGTGATCAACCTGTCTCAGAGGACTGACTTGGACTCTAATCTTGCTCCTCTCAGGAAACCTGGAAAGGGGACATTTATTAATAAATTACAGTTAAGACCTAGTTTACCCCTTGGGTACCCTGAGCATTCCTCAAAAAAGGCCCAACAGTCAGGATGCAAAGTAGTGGGCAGTGGCCAAAGTGGAGGAACAAGTAGGTCAGTTATATGCGTTCATTCAAGCTAACATTTAGTGAACCCTTTCTGTGTGTGGGGAATCTGCTGGGCATTCAGGTTACAAACGTGGTTAAGATAGGGATCTGACTTCAGGTGGCTTTTAGTCTGGCAGGTGAGAAGCTCTGCTCTGTTAGAGGCAGACAGTGCACATTGGGAGTATCGAGGCTGGAGGGGGTCATTCTGGAAGAAAACATGGGTCTCACCAAGAGGGTGATGTTTGAGAAGAATGAGCAGGATTGTGCCTTGTGGAAAATCCGGAGTGGAAGTGAGGAAGAAAGGTGTTCTAGGCCAAGGAAGAAGTGTGAAAAATGAGGGATAAAAAGTTTAACAAATGTTTGTGCCATGGTTCTATGTGGCTACCCTGTAGGGTACAAAGACCAAAGCTGGGGAGGTAGACTGGGGAGAAGGTAACTTGGCTTGAGGTTCGCTGAGTGGGCAGGGTCAGAGTCAGTTATGGGAGTTGTCAGGATATGGGATGAAGCCCTGTGAGGGGATGACATTGACAAAAAGAGAAAGAGTTTGTTTCGGGAACACCTATGTCAAGGGGTGGTGTGGGTGGAGGAAGAGGAAGCTGAAGGCGACAAGCCAAAGGAGGAGGGAGTTTCTCATCTAAATCAAAATGTACAAAGGCAGGAGCTAGGATTACGAGAGAGACTGGAGAACTTGGCAGTTGGGTATTGCTGCTAAGCATTTCTGGTGGATGGGCAGGACCTGGTTTGAAGAGTAAGAGGGAGGTGAGGAAATGGAGTAAGCAAGCATAGATTCCTCTCTGGGAGATGTCCCATGTCATGGCAGCTTCCTGTTTCTGTGTGCTTTTCTGTAAACTTGATTCTAGGGTGATCTAGTAGGAGAAGGGGTGAGGTCCCCTCTGCCATTGTTGGCTCAGGGTGCTAGGAGGATATGCCAATGTTTGAAGGAAACAGAGAAAACCTCTTCCATCACAGGTATTCTCCCCTTCCCATGGATGTTGTCCCAAACTGCCTGAATTAGATAATTATTTTAATTTCAAAAATGTTTGGTAATGGAGGTACACAGGGGAGCCACACACCACTACCTGGAATGAGGAACATTAGAACTGACAAAGACTCAAAAGATTATCTAATCCAGGGTTATTGAATTGTTTTTTCACACAATACTAATTCCAGGAGAATTGTTGAATTCCTCCCCACTTTTTTTTTTTTTTGAGTGTAATGTGGAGCTAATGTTTGATACCTTAAGTAATACTGGTTTGATTGAACCTGCTCATTTTACAGATACTGAGGCCCCTGGAGTTTAGCACTTTGCACAAGCTTACTCAGCTCATTAGAGGCCGTTTCTTCACTTTAGCAGAGAGTGTGGAAAGCAATATAAATTAGATCTATTGTTTGGTCAGACTGCCTGGGCTTGCATTCCAGTTTTACCATTGAATTGGTTAGCTATCGCTGTGTAACAAACTATTCCCAAAACCCAGTGACTAAACCAACATTTATCATTTCTCACATGTCTTTGTGTGATTTGTGGTTCACTTGATGTGTGCTGAGTACAGCTCTGAGGTTCTGCTTCAGATCGCTGCAGCTGCTGCAGCTCTGCCTCTTGCTGCAGGTGTGCCGGTTGTCTGGGTGACCTGCTCACACGCATCTCATCCTTCTTGGATCAGCCCGGGGGGTGTTGTTCTAATGGTGATGTTAGAAACACAAGAGCACTAAGTAGAAACAAATCAACAAGTGAGTCTTCTCAAGGCTTAGGCTGTGAACTAGCACACTGTCATTCCCTAAGTGAAGGTCTGGGAACTACCATCTGCCCCATGGTGTGGCCAAAGCAAGGGAATGATGCAAAAGGGAGCTGAAGTTTGGGGGTCAACAATTCGATCTACTACAGCTACTATTAGCCTTGCACTGTGGTGCAAGTTAGTTGTTTTCATCTGAAAAACAAGCATCATAATAGCACCTTTTGGGGCTTGGGGAGGGGGAAATAAATGAATTTGTTCATGTAAACCATTAAGAACAGCACTTAAACTTAGAAAACACTAAGTAAATACTAAGATTGCCACTGATTTTATCCACCTACCCATCACTAGCCATGCATAATGGAGGATATTTGGGGTCTTTGCCACCAGAGTGGCTATGGAAGGTTTGGGGTTGACTTGATAAACTGGCTCAGCATCGGCCATTTCCCACCAGCAGAAGGGCTCAAAGGAGTGACCTTCTGAAAATCCTCCAAACCGCTCATTTATAAAGTCCTCTCTTTGTCTTCTAAGTGATTATATGGCCTCTGGCAGCTTGGGCTGGCTTGGTGCTGCCCGGTTCTCCCAGCCTCCGCACCACACTCCCCTCCCTCGCAGTGTCTCTCTCACACCCAGAATCGGCAGAGATTTTCACACAAACCATCTGCCAGGAGGTGTGGAACTGGAGCCAGAAACACACAACAGCTGCAGAAGCTCAGCTGTATAGTAATTTCACAGCAGTCCTGGACACAGCCCTGACCCCTGACTGGCTCTAGAGTACACAAGCCGTCAGCAGAGTGTGATTCCAATGTGAGTAATACATGAATTCTGCCAGCTCCTTCTGGAATCAAACAATTTTTTTTTTTTTTTTTTGGCCATTTGGGGGAAAATTGTGCATTGCATCACTGTCTTCCCATTAAGTCTGGGGAGAGTCAGTGACTCAAGCCAACTTCTGCTAGAGGCTATCTTCCTCTCTTCAAGGCCACTTCCTGATGAAACTCATGGTTTAGGACCCCCCACCAAGCCCACCTTTCACCTTGCCAGGTGGTATTATATGCCACATGAATCTAGACTGTGCAGTAGTGGGATAGCTATGTGACCATAGGCAAGTCATTTCACCTTCCTGTAGAATGGGGATAATAGTATTACAACACCAAAGAGTTGTGAGGATTATATGATACACGTAGGTCAAATGCTTAGCCAAGTGCATGTTCATAAAAAATGCTCAATAAATATTAGCTATCATTATTTCTTCTGTCTCCCTATGCCACTAGCTATTACTCCTAGGAGCAGTCTGTCTCCAAGATATTGTGTAAATGTTACTCTGTTCTATTCCATCCCACTTTGTCCTATCTCTTTCCTTCCTAATCCATTCTAGTCTTTAGTATTATTTGAGCTCTTACTCTGTGCTTAACACTGGGCCAGCAAGTATAAAGATGAATGGAACAAAGTCTGTGTTGCTATGAAGGTTGCTGTTGGGATGTAAGTTGCAGATGGATGTACAGTAGGTTCTTCTTACTCATGGTAGCTGTATTCTGTAAACCACCAAAACTGAGTTAGATTTCTGCCAAGTCCAAACATTTTTGTGACCTGATCAATGCATGACCCAGTTTTGCATTTGTGTGTTTTGTTTTTGCCAACAAAAAGCGCAAAAATGTGAAAAAGTGGCACCAAATAAACCATCCAGAGGACCCTGGTTTTCTGTTTGAGAGCCCAGTAGAACAATGCCTTGTTTCACCTCGGTCGGGAACAGATGTGTCTGATGGCTCAGGGTTTTCCCTGCTCTGCATGTATGTTCAGGTGACTGGGAAGGCAACATGAGTATCAATTTTGAGGTTGTAAATAAATTATAGGCAAGTTCATAAAAACAGAATCAACTAATGATGCATGCTGCATACTTGGTCATATCCAACTCTTTACAACCCATGGACTGTAGCCCACCAGGCTCCTCTGTCCACGAGATTCTTCAGAATACTGGAGTGGGTTGCCATTTCCTTTTCCAGGGGATCTTTCCCGCCCAGGGATTGAAGCCATGTCTCTTGGATCTCCTGAATTGGCAGGCAGATTCTTTACACTGAGCCACCTGGGAAGCCCAACTAATAATGAGGATAGACTGTTCATACACGAATGCATAAATTACTCAAACTGCAGTAAAGTTTCCATAGACGTACAGGGGAAGCACAGGAGAGAGAGTAATGGATTCCATCTGGGGCAATCAGGGTCCTTTGGCTGGAATCAGACTTTTAAATGCAAGAGGGCATTTCTTTCTTCTTTTTTTTTTTTTTTTTTTGAGATGAGCAAATTTTATTTTTTGAATTGTTTTATTGGAGTATAATTGCTTTATAATGTTGTGGTAGTTTCTGCTGTACAACAAAGTGAATCAGCTACATGTATACATTTATCCCCTCCCTTTTGAGTCTCCCTCCCGCCACTGCCTACCCTCTATCCCAGTAGGTCATCATGGAGCACCAAGAGGGCATTTCTGACAGCAGGCAGTAGAGATGGAAGCATGTGGCTGGGTGCAGCCAAATCAGTCAGATTAGGGCTTGTGGGTAGCACTATTTCTGTGCACTTTGTAGCCCAGATGTGACTGGATGGCTTGCAGCAGGCCTCTTCTCACCCACATCCAACTAGAAGCAAGACTCAGCACTCTGAGATGCCAAACAAGGTAAAATGATCCAACTCTGTAGCATCAGCAAGTAACAGAGCGCTTTCACTGGGTCAAAGGAGAAGATGATCTGTGTTGTCTAGTGTGTAAAATAATAAATTCATGAGTCGACAGCTCCCCTTTCCTCTGGCTAAATTCCTCTCCAGCTCCAAGCCTCTTTGTTTCTCCTCCCTGCCTCCCACATCCTCTACTCTTCCAGGCAATTCCACTTTGCATACATCACTCTGCAATACAACAGCCAGCCTGGGGATCCAGCCCCTTCTCTGGAATCTTAGCAGAGATCCTGTATTATTCCTTAAGTCTGGCTTTCAGGGATTTTCTCTTCCCTCCATTCCTTACTCCATGGGGATTATTCAAGTATTTGTCCAGTAAAATATTTCCTCCATATTTTGGCATAAGGGATAAAGTACAAGGTCCCAGGTGAGTTACCACTTCCCATCACTGCCTCTACTGTTCATTCCTTCCTGACAGATAAGTCATGGTAGACATATGTTTTTTTCAGGTTGATATAAATCTTTTTTTCCCCCAGTTTTACTGCAATATTGACATTCAAAATTGTATAGAGGTTTCTGCAGTTTTTAAAGAGCCAAGTCCAGGCCCTAACCACAGTAGATATTCAATAAATGAATAGGTTTTTGCTAATCTGATTTGGGGGAAAGTTACATTTGTGTCATATTTTCTTCTACAAAACAGATATATAATTTTAACTACTATAATTTTCTTATATATTTCTCAGCAAGATTTTGTCATTTTCATCGCATTCAATTCTAAACATTTCTTCCTAACAATTCTCATCAAAAGATGTTGCTTTCTAGAATCTTTACAAGAGCAGCTATAACTGATTCACTTTGCTGTACAGCAGAAACTAGAACAACATCTTAAATTAACTATAGTTAAATAAAAATTGGAAAAAAAATGGAGTCAGCATATACTGGCCCACCCCGAGTTTGAGGACTATATAGAACTATTTGTGGAAATGCCTGTAAATGATACCTACAATAAATACAAAGTAGCATTAGGGGAAAAAATACTGTTTAAAAAATTAACAAAATAATTATGATTTTTTTTTTTTTGGCCATGCCCTATGGCCAGGGATTGAACTCATGCCCCTGTATTGGGAACATGGAGTCTTCACCACTGGACTGCCAGGGAAGTCCCAATAATTATGAAATTTATCATGAAGAATGAGCAGGAGCTATAGTTGAGAAAGTTCTAGGGGTAAAAAAGGAGAGTAATGTCTTTGAAATAGCTCTATTAGATCTTAAGGCAGAGCATCATAGTGTAATAACAGTGGGGTACAGTCCAAGAATATGAACACATAAATCAACAGACTGGATTGGCCAGAACAAAATCTGGATTTATATAAAATTTTAACATCTTATAAAGGACACAAATCAGTAGGAAAAGGAATAATAGTTCTGGGAAAATTAGTTTGGAAAAAAAGCCTTGTTTAAAAAAATCCCATCTGTTATTATATACCAAAGTAAATTCCAAATGGATTAAAGAGCAAATGGGTTAAAAAAAAGTCAAGCCATCAAAAGAAGATGGAAGTGAATATTTATTGACTTATTATGTGGAAAGGGCCTTTTTAAGTTTAAAAACAATGGGAGAAACCACAAAATCAATACCTTTAGGCACATGAATATGTAATCTGTTAGTCCAACAATAAGCATAATTACAAGGGAAAGAACAAAAGGAAAATGTTTGCAACAAGTATGGCATATAAGAGATTAAAGTATTTCCATAAAATAAGCTCATTGAAACTGATAAACAAAATCAAAACATCAGTAGAAAAAAGAGAGGCACAAATAATTCACACAAGGAGGAAATACAGATGGCTAATAAACATGTGAGAAAGTCCACTCTCTAAATTACAGTGAATGAAAATAAAGATACTAGTTTTCTATATCAAATTAGCAAAGACTGAAAAAAAAAAATGAGAATACAATTCCGTGGCTGGAGTTGGTTAAATATTCACTCTCACTCACTATAGCTTTTTAGTTAGAAATGTGACACTGTAAAGAAAAATGTTATGATAAGACTAAGTAAAAATTAAGGATATGAAATTGTATTTGGTTTTTACCAAAGGAATAATTATGTATATTGGTTTCTGCAGTTTCTCCTTATATATGTTCTGGGAAAAAAGAAATGATGTAAATCAAAATGTTAACAAGACTGACAATGTTCTTTTTTAACCATTTCTCCCTTCTCATTATGTTTAGACAGGCTTGATCTGGTGCTTGAAAAAGGATTTCATAATGAGGAGATATATTTTAAAGTAATTTATAATCTGAATGGACTAAAAGGATCACTAAATATATTATTTTTGTGGTTTTAGAGATACTCTTTGATTCTTATTATAATATTAAATTGTTACCACCTAACAGGATAAAGATAAATGTAAAAAGACCCATATTTATCAAGACTAATATCTATTCTGAGTGCATAAAATGTTCATAATCATAAAGATATTAATTAATGCCAAGTTATTACAGAAGAGGGATTCCAGAAACATTTTTATTGGAACATGCAGATGGCTTATTGAAATAAGGCCAAGAAAGACAATGAGAAATGTTTCTTTCACAATATTCAGTTGACTTTTAAAGTCTGAGAATGAAAAACTACTATACAGAATAGAGTTCTGTGTAGTTATTCCAAATTATGGCATTTGGTTTAGCTTCCTTCAAAATATATATTTTTCTGATCAGAAAAATAATTCATGTTCCTATGGAAAAATTTGGATACACAGGAAAACATTTAAAAAATCCAGCCACCAGAGTTAAATAGACATACTTCTTAATGATATAAGACATATATCATCTCTTGATCTCTCTGTGTATATATATGTATGTGTCTATGTGCATTTGTATATACACACAGAGAGAGACAGGTTTGATTGTTTGGTTTTAACATCTGTTAATTATCATCTTTAAACATAAACCCAGTTGTGCAAGCTCCCTTCTGTCATGGGAATTGGAAGAGAAAAATAAAGATCTCAACCACAGGGTCATTGAACATAAGGCAGAAGAGACCCCATGGAAAGTGAAGCCACCCAGCTCATCCAAGCCTTCTGACGCTGCCACATTACAATCAAGTAATGTGTGAAACAAATAGGTTCCTCTTATCCCTGGACCTCCTCTCCTCACTTGGACTTAACCCTGAGGGATGGAGTGAGGATTCAAGGAGGTGTGAGGGATGAGGGTTTAAGTATCAGAAAAGGGTTTAGAGTGTCATATACACACTCTTTGTTGGTTAGCTATTATTTGCTAATAAAGAAGAGTCATGGCTCGCTTTTGTCGTTGTTGTTTAGTCACTAAGTTGCATCTGACTTGTCTTGAGGGTCGCAAAATAATTGGAAATGTCCAAGAATGCCTGATGTCAGGGACACATTCAACAAGGTGTGACTTCCAGCTCTGTCTTTAGCTGCTTCACCACCATTGTCCTTATCAACCTTGGGAGCCACAGTCAACTGAGACTGAATGAGGTGAGGGCTGCAGCCCACCACTGCCCTCTACAATCTTGCACCGTGGCTTCTTCTGTTATGCTAGTGGCCATGTGACATGTCCAAACTCGAGAACCCATGTCCTCAGTTTATGGATGCTCTTTAGTATTTGTATGCAAACTCGTTACGTGAGTATGCCTAATTTTCTACAAATCTCCTACCAGGCTGTAAGCCAGTGGCTTTCACACCTGTGTTATAGGACTCTGGGTGTTCCAAGGAGGTGCTGTGTGGCTGCCAGAGATGGTGAGGATGTGGACTCTGCCTGTCAGTCCCTGGGCCCTACCCTGCTGCTGCTGCTAAGTCGCTTCAGTTGTGTCTGACTCTGTGCGACCCCATAGACAGCAGCCCCCCAACTTCACCCAGAGTAATTCTTTATTTCATGTATTATCTTCTATATGATATTACATTTGTTAAAATTCTGTCTTAGCTTAAACAAAACCACGTTAGAGAACCATTGACATAGTTGTAGGATTTGCTCTGGCAAAGACCCCGAGCTGGGAGTGATGGACGGGTATCCTGTATGAAGAATTATTGGCGAAGCAGGTAGTGGTTCAAAGTAGTTTTTGAAAGTGAATGAAGTATGAGCTGTGGAAAGTTGGTTTGTTTTTTCTACTTGCTGTAGACTGGAAACCAGAAACTCAGACCTGTATGTAGAGGTTGGTAAGGTGTTGACTAGAGGTTTGAGAGACTCTTCTAGGAGTGAAGGGGCTGTGTCTTAAGTCATGATCTTTATACCACTGATTTTTGTCAGTGTTATAGTGAAGTTTGTTTGCCAGAGTGCAGAGTTTTAGGTGGATGAAGTGTTACTGTATGGATATTAATATTATGTATACTTGAATTAGAGAGTTAGCATCATGTCATTTATTCTGAGATTTACTGCCTATAAACCTGACGTTGGACAGGTGCTTGGGGAAACTTGAATGTGTGGCTGATTTCCTTCTTAGTTGACCATTGGAATGTTGCTCCCTTTCAAGCGTTAAAAGTTTGCAATTTACTACACTGGCCTCAGCAATGAAATTTTAATTTCAAGTATGTACAATAGAGCAAACATTCTGGCTTCCTTTAAATACATGTCTACATTCTACAATCTAAGAACTAAATCAATTTAACATAATTTTCAATTCCTTTAGGAGCCAAAATGAAGAGAATCAAAAATTCTATTTGAAACCCAGGGCTTTGGTAGATTAGTCCCATTTTAAAATTCTGAATCCAGGGATTTTTGACTTCAGTTTGTAGAACACATGGTATATGTATCCTGTTTTCCAGGGATGACTTTAGACCATAAGTGTGTGTCATTCTTTGATGGAGTCAGATTTCGTCATTAAAGAAACCATAGATTGAAATTTTATGGCCCCTACTAGAAGTCAAGTCCATTTGAAGAGCTAACAAATTCAAGAGGATGGAAGCTTTAGCAATGCAGCCCAGAATGCCAGCACTTGGATGGAACCAGGTTCCAACTTTCCAGAAACAAATTAGGCTAACTGAGCTCATCTCTGGGCTTCCCGGGTGGCGTTAGTGGTAAAGAACCTGCCTGCCAATGCAGGAGATGTAAGAGACATGGGTTCTATCCCTGGGTCGGGAAGATCCCCTGGAGGAGGTCATGGCAACCCACTCGACTATTCTTGCCTGGAGAATTCCATGGACAGAGGAGCCTGGCAGGTATGGTCGCAAAGAGTCAGACACAACTGAAGTGACTTAGCGCACGCACACGCACACACACACGAGTTCATCTCTTGACCATGTTTGTGTTGCTTCTCTGAGGTATTATGACATGGAAAAAGGGACAAAAGGGACATGAAATAAATTTCAAAAAGGACCCTTGTCCTACTTCACCATTATTGTGCTGGCTAGTCTTCATTAGCTCACTCTCTGGACCTTATTTCCTCTGGACATAAGATGAAAATGATACTAAAAACGTTAGCTTTTTCCTGTGGTCAGCTCTGCAGGCAAGGTTGTCACCACAGGAAAGTATAGCTGTGACTACTTTGTAGCAGAGCAAACCCCATTTTTTTTCCATTAGTCTCACAACTTCAGAGAATCATAAATCATCACCGTTTATTGGCTGCTCTATTTCCCACACACATTATTCATGAAATTCACAAGAGATTTTTTATAGTGTGTACTTTTTTCCATCCTCAGTGAATGGCTCAGAGGTATCATCACCTCCGTTTTACAGATGACCAACCTGAGACACAGAAGGCCACGTGCTTTGATTGTTGTCCTGTATTTCATAAGTAGTACTTGGCAGATCTGGGCTTCACACCCAAGGTGGCCTGATCCTCTAGCCTCTGACCACGCATTGCATCACGCTGTTGCTCAGCCATGCTAAGCTTCCCAGCCTTCCACTGCACTGTGAGCTGTTCCTGAGATAGATAGAGCCCCCGCACAGGGCACCTGGAAGCATGGAAGACAGTTCTGACACCTAACTATGATGAAAGACACCACTGTAATCCAAGGCTTAATGTGTAGAGCCCAAGTCACTGGCTTTCCTTTCAAAAAATTCAATTTTTAAAATGTTTATCTTTTAATTTACTGTGTACAATGTAACCACCATCCAGAGGTAGCCAACATTAACATTTTCTAGATAAGACTGGATTTCATATCTCTCCCTGAGGAATCCAAATGCCCTCCCCCAGGTTTCCCCTGGAATTCCCAGTGCACTTACATTCCCATGGTTACCTCCTACACTGAGCTCTGGCTTTGATTTTGATTTAAAGCATAGCACACCCTGGCTCACTTCTGCACTTGTGGTCTCTGTCAAACTTGGTGTCAACCCTGGCATGTAGCTCAGCGATTTACTTCAATTAAAAATAAAAATGGCAACAATTTTCCTGCATAGAGACAGACACAATCACAGAGACATGCAGACAGATAATGCACTTGGGAGTAAACTGCACTTGACTCCTGGGTTGAGACAATGATGGGCTTTGTACTATGGCAATGCAAACCACCCTGCCACAAGTATTAGACAAGCCAGTCTAAGTCCTTTAGCTGCCTGCTCTTGTAAATTTTACCCACACCACAGATCAGCTGCTGGAATTTTCATTTTTCTGTTTTTAAGTTGATTAATATTCTTATTTAGTTTTATTTTTTCTTTCTCCCTGAATTTCTTAAGTCTTATTAGTCCTTTTTACAAATGTTTCCTGACTTCAGTTCTTGATTTTTTAAAGTACTCATTTAACAAGAAAAGCTTTTAAAACTATAAATTTGTCTTCCAAATTAATCGTTGGACTTGCTGTAGCAGTTTTGAAAGTTGGATTATTTTTATTTTCTACAAATCATATCTCTTTAGTTATGATTTTTTTGAGAATTAATAATTATTTAGAAGACTCTAAGATGGCTCATCAGGCAAAGAAGCTGCGTGCAATGCAGGAGACACAGGGTATGCGGGTTCAATTCTTGGTCCAAAAAGACCCCCTGGAGGAGGAAATGGCAACCCACTCTAGTATTCTTCTCTGGAAAATTCTACGGACAGAGGAGCCTGGTGGGCTGCAGTCCATGGGGCCTCAAAGAGGTGGACATGACTTAGTGACTAAGCAAAGAAGGAAGATTTTTAGGGAATTGGTTTCTCTCTTTTTTTGTTCAATGATATGCTGTTACACTTGATTTATTGTGTGTGGTGTGGGACTGTTTTGTTGTGATTGGGGATTCCTGCAAAGGCAGTTTCCCTCTGTTGAACTTAACTGAGCTGAGTGTGTCCGGGATAGCATGTGTTACAGCAGGGCTGATAGCTTACTGTGTTGCACTGCTTTGTTTTACTGTTAGGACAGTGGACTAACTGTGCTATTTGTTTACTAGCTGCTGCTCGAGCTTCCTAATTTCCCCTTGACCTGCTGCCTGGTTGTCTAGATCCCTCCTTCAAGACCTCTAGACCTCCTAACAATGCGGCAACTAAAGGGTTCGTGTCTGGCCCATCAGCGTCTCTCAGAACCTTTTCTGGTGCTTGAATCAGTGTCCGCTGGCCCAGGTTGCAAATATTTTGAATATCACCTCTGAGCCATGCCAAGGTTAAGTTAAGCAGGTTCAACTCAAACTGCTTGGTCTAACAGATCTACAAAAATATAAAACAGTACAGGTGATTTCGGGCTTCCCAGGTGGCCCCATGGGTAAAGAACCTGCCTGCAGTGTTGGAGATACGGGTTCAATTCCTGAGTCGGGAAGACCCCCCTGGTGGAGGGCACAGAAATCCACTCTAGCGTTCTTGCCCGGAGAGTCCCATGGACAGAGGCACCTGACAGGCTGCGTTCTATGGAGTCGCAGAGCCAGACACGACTCAGGGCAGCACGGCACCTGAAGGACACATCTGTAATTACATATATGTCTAATTATTACTAAATGGTATTTTGATTTTTAGTCAACTTTATCAGTCAAAATTTGAGAGAGGTGGGATACTATTATCTCCCCAGAACTATTGTGATTTCTTCACGTTCTTGCTTTTACCAGTTGTATTTTCTTTACTTGATTCTATATGATTTAGAGCACTATGATACATAACCACTATTCTTTCACTATGGAATTTACTTTCTATAAAGATACATGATAGATTTTGTCCCATCCCATGCCTTCTGTCTTGAACTCCACTTGTCCAAAACTAGTATTTGTAATCTTTGTTTTCTTCTCTTTCATCATTCTTTTTTTCATTTCTTGACAAGCTATTGCTGATATTTTTGTTTTCAAGATTTTAAGCATTATCTTTGAAGGTTTTATTTTTTTCTGTGAATATCTGTCATTCTGTAGGTGACTTTTTAATTTTTTTAAGTTTTTTTTTAATGTAAAAACCACTGCTTTTTATTAAAAATTTTTTTTAAATTTTATTTTTGGCTGTGCTGGGTCTGTTGTTCTCTAGATGCAGTGAGCTGGACTCCTCTCTAATTGTGGTACATGGGCTTCTCATTGCAGTAGGTTCTCTTGTTCCACAGCACGGGCTCTAGGCACACGGGCTTTGTCACCGTGCGTGGGCTCAGTACTTGCAGCTCGAGGACACTAGAGCACGGGCTTAGTAGCTGTGGCACTTGAGCTTGTTGCCCTGAGGCGTGTGGGATCTTCCCGGACCAGGCATTGAACCTGTGTCCGCTGCATTGCAAGGCCAATTCTTAACCACTGGACCACCAGAGAGGCCCCTCTGCAGGTAATTTTAGGCATTTATCTTTCAATCACAAATAATATATTTAATCTTAACTTCTGACATACTATTTTACTCTTTGATTTCTTTTCTAATGTAAACACTTTTTCCTGCTGTTTCCTTTTAGTCTTATTTTTTCCTGTCTTGCTTACTTGGCCTACATTTTGTTTGCATTTATCTTCTCCAGTCATTTTTGTTGTATACATCCTGTTTCTTATTTTGTTAGTGGTTACCCTTATGTTTTTCAAAAAACACTCTTTAACCTATGCCTCTCTGTTTATAATAATAAATAGTGAAACCATATTTTGAACTTTAGTGTATCAGCAAAGAACTTAACACATATTAACTTTCCCCCCTCCTTCCTGTTCCCTTCTAAGTCTTGACTACTTTAATATGGAATTGAAGATCCAAGTTACTTTTTACAGCATATATTTTTAATTTTAAGAGGAATTTTTGACATTAAAAATATTTTAGTATTGAAAATCCATTTTTTCAGTCCAATTCATTGGCCTTTGTGATTACTGGATGCTGCCAATAGGTAGACTGACTATCTTGGTTAGCTCTGTATTTGCAGTTCTTCACTTTTTTCCCCATGGCTTTAGGGGGAAGCTGAGCGAGGCTACCTCAAAGGTGCTAGTCAGATGTCATTTTAAAGCTGATATCTGACTTCATGGTTAAGATATACCTTTCGATTTCAGGATGTTGTTAATTAAATATCACCTCATGTTTGCTATATCTTAAATTCCTTTGTTTTCTTCAATTCAAGAAACAGGCATAGTAGGTTTGAATCTTCAGCTGCCACAGTCTGTAAATTTGAGCTTTACTTTTTGAATTGTGCAGCATAATAAAAGACAAATTCCTAGTACCACTGAGATTTGAGCTGAATCTTGGAAGAGACTGGACCTGAACAGATAAACGTTTGTGGGGAAGGGCATCCTCAGTGGAAAAAAAATGATGTCATCAATGGCCAGGAAAGGAAAGCCTGTGGAGCGTTTAGGGCTAAAGAGACAAAGGCACTAAGATTGTGCAGGAGTTCAAGTGAGTGACAATGAAGGCGTGAAAAGGAGTTGAATGTGAGAGATAAGACAGAACTAGGACGGGCAGAGTATGGTGATTGGATACAAACAGTGAGGGGGAGATAGTTGTTGACAATCACTCAGAGTTTTCAAGCATCTGTGATTAGAAAGGTAGAGGTTTAAGAGATAAGGAGAGAGAGAAGGTGAAAAGAGGAGAAGATGCTGAGTTCATTCTAGATGTATCACAGTTGAGACGCCTACATAGATGAGCAGGAGGCCTTATTATAATACGGGGAAGAGGTTTAGTAGTGGGGAAGAGGTTGGAACTAGAGATCTAGGTTTGGAACAGATGATAACCGAAGCCCTAGGAGTTGGTGAGATCCCTGTGAAAACGGAAATGGAGTCTTCCGTAGCATGGGTCAGGCTATAATCTCTGGCTGAGGCCATGGCCACTTGCTGAGTTTTGGCAAAGAGGATGAATGGGAAATTAGATTCAACAGAACACTGCTATTTAAGATGTGTAGACTTAGATTTTTCTACTAAGGTAGTAAGGCAAGTGGATATGCAGCCAAAGAGTACACATGAGGGACCTACCGTGCTAACCTAGGGAAAAGGAAGGGAAAGGAAGTCGTGAGTTCTAACACTGTCCCGGATGTTTTACATTTAAGATCTCATTTAGTCATCACTGTTGTTTTGTCTAAGTGAGTTTCCTCATCTGTGATATGAGATATAAATGACTAAGTCATCGTCATTGTGAAAATGAAGTAACACAATGGATTTAAAGTATCTGAAAGGTGGTAAGTAGTTAATAAACTATAGTTCTTATGTTACAACTAATCATTTTAGGAATTGTCTGTACATAATTGACTCACTGCAGTTGAGAAACAGCTAGCAAATACTTGATAGCAGTGAACTGGAAACTGTGCCCCCTCAAGAAATAGCAGTGCTAGGGAGGTGCCCAAGTGTCTGCTTCAAGAGTCAAGATGTAGGTACCAAGCTGGAATCCTGTCTCCCACCAAGACACACGAAGCGTTGTTCACCCGATTTAGTTCTCAGACATCGGCACAAAATTTCATTTACATAAAGGGAATGACTGAAACGTGAGTGGTGCTTGAAACCAGTGTAGGCCTGAAGGCACAGGGGAAGGCCTGGCTCTTGGACCTAGATTGACCAGTGTCCAAAGAAGACTCCCCACCGAGCTGCAGTCTGTAGGTGGCTCAGTGGGGAGGGGCCGTCCTCCCCTTCTACCCTCCTGTCTTCTTCTGGGGCTCCTAGTGGCTGAACCCAATAGGACATGGGTGGCCCCCATGACCCCAGAGCTGAGCGGAGGGAGTTGGAGAGCAGCTGGTGAAGGGCACAAAAACCAAAGCCTGGCCTGGCCTGGCCTTAGAAATTGAGACCCTGTGATACTTTACATTCTATGTTAAATTTGACATGGAAATGGATCCAGCCCATATCCAGGGTATCCAACTCAAACACGTGATGAATTTGCCTCTTGGCTTTCATGTTTTTGAACTGCTTTCCCTCAAGTAACAGGCTCTGTCTCCTTGCTGCCAGAAAAGTCTAAGTAGATCTTAGATTGTCTTCTTGGGAAGAAAAAGGAGGAGCTGTTTTCCTGAGTGATAAACTCCCAGGCAGCTGCTGTATGTAGGATCAGGGCCCGTCACATCACCACACCTACTCGGTACCTTACCTGTGCAGTCCCTGGGACACAGTCCCTGCCCTGGGCCATCTGGAAGGTTCACCAGGGTGTGTGAGAGCCTAGGTCAAGCCTTGGAGCCTAAGCAAGTGTTTTGCAGGTGACGTGGGAAAAAAAGAATCATCAAAGGAAGGCTCATGCAAAGAGTCCAAGGGTGATTCCTTGGGAAGAGCTCCCAACAGGTTTGGAAAGATGTCAGTGTTGCTGGCATAAATGTAGGGCCTGGCAGAGGCCCAAGGAGATGACACTGACTGTGATACTCAGGGTTGTCAGGAAGCCCCTCTTAACAAAGGCACATAGATTAGTACCTCTTGAGATGTTCAGGCTTGCAGTCTAAGAAGGGAAAAACAGACATACATTTTATATTTGGAATTCTGCCTGACAAATGCATCTATAGTTTGGAAGTATGCAGGATTTTTTTTTTTTTTAATGGAGAAGAGGGAATATGACCACACAAGCTGATTCCCAAATAGGAGACTTCCAATCTCAGGAATAACTCAGGTAATGTCCAAAGGACAGTAAATTCGAGAACTGTAATAAAGGAATTTCTAAACTAAATGAAATGAGGCCAAAGGGCCCCAGAGCCCTCTTAAACTACTGAGTTAAGGTTGTGACCCCATCAGTGAGCCCATGGGGGCTGATACTTCAGAATGCAGAGCTACTGTCCTGCTCTAAAGTGAAACAAAATATAGAAACTGTACTTTTAATGGACTGTACATTCACTTTCACATGCTCACTTTTAAAGATGAAGGGGAAAATGTCAGGGAGGGTTTTCTGGTCCAGGGACACAATAGGGAGGCTTTTGGGTAGGTCAGTAGTCTTCCTGAGGGTCAGCTGGCAGACGCCCATGGAGCAACAGTTTGCGTCCATCCCTGAGTAGCACCTGATCTCTCCAGGGCTCCTTCCACACCAGCAAGCTGATTGTGGAACTGCTTTTCCAGAGTCATTTGCATGGACTGAGATTTCGTTTCCTCTTAAGGTAATTCCTGTAAGAAAGGAGACAAGAATCAAAGGATTTTGGAAGGAAACACAGGGAATCTTCCTTAGCTCATGATCGGCCTGTTTCCTGCTCATGTGGGTTTGAAGTGTGCAGGAGGGTGTTCACACAGCAGGACACAAAGCCACTAGCGGTTCTTCCTTCTGTGGGTACCTTAGCTCCAAGATGACTTAAAAAAAAAAAAAAAATCCCTTCCCCCGAGGCTAACACAGACTATTATAGTTTCATACAGATTCACTTGAACACACTGGCTTCGTGCTATGCTAATACTAATAATCCTGTACACAAAAGTCAATGATTTAGATGTTATTTTCGCATTTTACAGATGATGGAAATGAGACAGAACTTCAAGACCAAAAGTCTTAACAACTCCACTATCTTGTTGATGGTGCCCTGCAATTAGCAATTCACAAAATTGTCACCTGGGTTTATTTATTTATTTTTTCACCTGGGTTTAAGATGTACCACTTTGACTATATGTAAAATAAATAGCTAATAAGAACCTACAGTATAACACAGAGAACTTGACTCAATATTCTTTAATGACTTAAATGGGAAAAGAATCCAAAGTTGATATACATATATGTATAACATGTTTGTATACAGAAGCGTCTAGATAACTCAGTTGGTAAAGAATTTGCCTGCAATGCAGGAGACCCAGGTTCAATTCCTGGGTCAGAAAGATCCCCTGGAGAAGGAAATGGCAACCCACTAAAGTATTCTTGCCTGGGGGATCCTGTGGACAGAGGAGCCTGGCAGGCTACAGCCATGGGGTCACAGGAGTTGGACACGACTTAGTTGACTAAACCACCACCATACATGTATATATCATTATATATGTATAAATATATGTGTTTATACATGTATATGTATATATAATCATATATAAATATATGTATATGCTTCACTCTTCTATACATTTGAAGCCAACACAACACTGTAAATAAATTATACTCTAATAAAAACTAATTTTTAAAAACTCAGTAAACAAAGATCTTTTCAAGAAAATTTATAGCAAAACTTAATCAAAGGAGCATTCTTGGCCTTAAAATTCCAAAAAGAAAAAAAAAGATGTACTACTTTTAATTACTATCGAATTCTTCAAATTCAACTGAAATATATTAAAAATACACACACATTCTGTCAAACACAGTGCTTGGTGCTAGGAACTGGAGAGAGACAAAACAGAGTTCTTTTCTTCTGTGAGCTCACTGTCTAAGGAAGGAGACAGTGTGTCAGGAATTAAGGAGAACACTGCCATTGGATTGGTTAGTTATATGTGTTTCTGTTCTAAATAAAAATCTTTAAAATGACAAAAGAAATGCAATGCTAAATATGTAAAACAATAAGTGGACATCTGCTTTCCTCCTCACCCCACCCCTGATCCCTAAGCCTGGCAATTTCATCAGTCAGAAGTACCACTGTTACCAGCTTGGTGTATGATTTCTAGGATTTTCTCAATATTTGTGCAAAAATGTTCTGCATCTTGTTTTCTTCACTTAATAAATCAAGGATATAATTCCATGCAAACTTATAGTCTTCAATCAAATGAATGAATCATCATTTATTTACCCATGTTCTTGTGTATAATCTGTGTTTCCAGTTGGGACTGCAGGAAATATCGCCTATCTACATACTTGTTCTGGTAATTAAGAAGGTTTATCATAATTTTAAAATTAATATTAAAAATTAAAAAGTTAATTTTGATGTGTGTACAGCTTTATGGGTATTTTTTTTTAATATTTATTTGTTTGGCTGCCCCAGGTCTTAGTTGTGGCACTCACGATCTTTTTAGTTGTGGTAGGTAAACTCTTCCCTTGTAGCTCAGAAGGTAAAGAATCTGCCTGCAATTCAGGAAACCTGGGTTTGATCCCTAGGTTGAGAAGATCCCCTGGAAGAGGGCATGGCAACCCACTCCAGCATTCTTGCCTGGAGAATCCCCCTGGACAGAGGAGCCTGGTGGGCTACATCCAGTCCATGGGGTTGCAAAGAGTTGGACACGACTTAGCGTCTAAGCACATGCACACTCTTAGCTGTGGCATGTGAAATCCAGTTCTCTGACCAGGATTTGAACCAGGGCCCCCTGCACTGGGAGCGCAACATCTTAGCCACTGGACTACCAGGAAAACTCCAGCTTTGTGAATTTTAATGCATATATAGGTTCCTCCAACTGCCGGCACATTAGAATACAGAGAGAGCAATTCCATCACCCCCTGAAAGAGTTTCTGTGCCACCTCTTTGTGGTCATAACTATCCCACTCCTAATCCCTGGCAATCACTCATCTGCTCTGTATCTTTATAAGCTCACCTGTCCCAGAAGGTTATGTAAATGCATCCATACAGTGTGTGACCTTCTTATGTTGGTCTCTATTGCTCAGCATAATGCCACGTTGTTGCAAATATTAATAGTTTATCCCTTTTTATTACTGAGTTTTATTTTCATTGTTTGGATGTACCACAGCTGTTCATGCTTTTGTCTGTTGGAGGACATTTGGGTTTCTCAGTTTGGGGTGATTATGAATAAATGGAGCTGCTAGGACTTCCCTTGTGGCTCAGCTGGTAAAGAATCCACCTGCAATGTGGGAGACCTGGGTATGATCCCTGGGTTGGGAAGATCCCCTGCAGAAGGGAAAGGCTACCCACTCCAGTAGTCTGGCCTGGAGAATTCCATGGGGTCACAAAGTGTCAGACACAACTGAGTGGCTTTCACTTCACTTCACTTCATAAACATTCACTGTATGAACATCAGTTTTCTGTAGGGTAAATATGTAGTAGTGGGATTGCTGGGTGATGTAGTAAATGTATACTTAACTTTATGAAAAATGATCAAGCCATTTTCCACAGTGACTGAACCATCCATTTTCCATACCACAAGCAGTGATTGTTACAGTTGCTACGCATTCTAGCTAGCACTTGGTACTATCAGGATTTGTTTGTTTGTTTGGGGTTTCTTTCTTTCTTTCTTTTTTTAGCCTTTCTAGTAGGTGCGTAGTGGTACCTCACATTGTTTTGTTTAGCATTCCCCTAGTAGACAGTGATACTGACTATCTTTCTGGGTACTTATTTGCCATCCACATATCTTCTGTGGTGAAGTGTCTCAGATCTTTTGCCCATTAAAAATATTGAATTGTTTTGATAGCAGTTGTTTTGCTCTTAAGTTTTGAGCATTTTAAAATATATTTTGGGTGTAAGTTGTTTGTCATATATGTGATTTGCAGATATTTTCTCCCAGTCTGTAGTTTGTATTTTGATATTTATAGTATCTTTCACAGATCAAAGTTTGAAATGTTGATTAAGTCAGATTTATCCATTTTTTTCTTCATAGTTCACACTTTTGGTGTCCTAGCTAACAGCTCACCTCCTAGCCCCAACATCATGAAGCTTTTTCTTTCATATCCCCAAAGTTTTATATCTTTCCACTTTCATTTAATTTTTATATAATGTAGGAGGTTTTAGTTTAGGGCTTTCCTGCATATGGATGTCCAGTTGTTCCAACACTATCATTGAAAAAAACAACCTTCTTCACTGAATTGTTAGGAGATAGATTTTTGATATCAAGTGGTGTAATATGACTATAATTTAAATGTTAAAAGAGTGAGTTTTAAAATCAGTCTGCCTAAATTTGAATCTCCGCTCTACCATCGATTACCTGTGTGACAATGATATATATTTAACTTCTTTTTGTCTTAGTCTCCTTTTCTGTAAAATAAAGATAATCATAGTACATATTCTATAAGATTCTATGAGGATTAAGTTATTACATATTGTTGGTGTTGTTTGGTCACTGAGTCATGTGCTACTCTTTGTGACCCCATGGACTTTAGCCCGCCAGGGTCTTCTGTCTTGCCAGGCAAGAGTACTGGAGTTGCCATTTCCTTTTCCAGTATTACACATTACACGCATGGAATAAGTGACATATAATAAGTGATGAATTAGGGTTAGCTTTCATGTAACTCTATAGATATTGCAAGCACGTCCCTCCCATAAATGAATTTCCAAGGAAATGTAAAATATTGTGACCATTTGTTCCCTAGAGTTGGCAATTTGTGTTTCTTCCTCTGTGAATTGTTACTGATTTATTTATTGACTTTTTCACTTGGTCTTTCACCCTCCAGTAGATTAGTCTGAACTTTACCTCATGGTGGTCTCAGGATCCCATAGAGAAGTAGGAAGCAGCAAGCCTAGGGGAAAAGCAGATTGAAAGCCTCTGTTTGTGTCTGTCACATTTGCTAATGTTTCACTGACCAAGCCTAGTCTCATGGCCAAGCCTAGAGTCAAAGGGTAGAGAAGTTAGACTTTACTTCTCAATAGAAAGAAATAGAAATTATTATGACCATTATTTTTCAATCTACTGTAGTTGGCTGATAATTTTATATGTTTTTGACATTTTCTATATTGAAATCTCTTAGTGTTTTCCTTTATGGATTTGCATATAGTAGTGACTTTGGATGACCAGACTGTAAGCTTCTTAAAGGCAGAAACCATATTTTGTTCTTTTCTTCACCCACTGAAAGCCCAGCTCATAGTACTTATTAAGTAAATTCTTATTGAATGAATTCACTCACCAAAAGCCAGCCCCACTTATTCATTTATTTATCCATTTAGTCCTTAATCAGTGCTTATTGAATAGCTTGTTTATATCAGGGTACTGTGCTAATTGTTAGAGATACAATGGTGGACAATAGGCAAAATAGACTTTTCTCATGGTGGTTAGAGTGAAGCATCATGACTGGTAATGCAACTTAGATATGGGTTCAGATTCTATCTTTCTACTTCTGTGTCACTGGGCATGTTACAGAACATCTGAGTTTTTTTTTTTTTTAAACCTATAGAATGGAATGTAAATGCCCTCCTTCATGAATTCAAGTACACAAAGGTTGTAAGGCACCTGGCACAGTATCTGTTACATGGTCTGTAATAAAGTTTGATTTCTTCCCAACATGTTATCATCTGAAGCCTGCTGAGAATGCTAGCCCTCTTTCCTTGTCTCTTCTTAGAAATGGTCATGATTCTGAACTTCTTCCATTATAGACTCATTTCTTTGCTTTGCTCTTCTGATAGTTCTCAGTGGGTCATCACTTAAAGCTATTCTTGATTATTCTCTTTACTGTGCAATCAAATCAACCCAAATTGCTTTCTTTATTGGAACCTGGAGAACACGACACTTCGGAGTTAAAGATTTTGTTGAATTCTGTCTTGGACGATAGAAATAGTTGGTTGTGGGAGTGGGTTTGCACGTTTATGGACATCTTTTGGCAGCAGAAGGGAAGAAGGGAACTTGGCAGGTGATTGAAGCAGAGGAAGAACCCAGAAAGAAAAGGTGTCCTGGCTACAAAGGTGCATTCCTCTCACGCCAGATAAATTTTCTGGCAGTGGATAAATATGATTCAATTACAGAGCATCCCTCCCTCAGGGTGAAATAATAGAAAAGAGTATAAAGCAGCACTGTAAGTTTTGGGGGAAGTTGTGCAGGGGGCAAACCTTATTCTGGTAATTCCCACTCTCTGTCCTGTGCCCTTCCCAGCATTTTGGTTGTCTTTCCTCCCCTGGCCCAGTTTCTACTAAGTTTCTCAATTCTTCAGGTACCATCCTGTCAAATTCGTAAATATTCCAAATTCCCTCACATTAAAGATTTGTCCTTTTACCCCACTACCCTAGGATGCAGAAAGGGCCCTGGAGAGAAATTCACACTTGAGGGCTGGCTTTGCTATTATTAGCCTTTGAATGACTACCAATCTGTCTCTTTTCCAAGGGTCTCAGTTTACCCTTTATAACAGGCAAGGCTTGCACCAGGCAATCTCTAAAGTCTTTCCCAGTTTAAACAGTCCTAGGTTTGATGGTGCCATGCCTCCTCCAGCCCCACCTTTCAGAATGGAATTTGCATGTAAGTATGTGTTTTGTGAAGTTTCACTGTGTGGACGCTCTGTCTATTCCCTGTATAAAATGAAGACTTGCTTGCAAACTGACTGGTGCAAATTCTAATGTTCTAACTAGAACTTGTGATATTTATCCTGAATGGAAAATTCCTGGTGTTCACAGGTGGGGAGAGATGCCATTTCCTCCAGCAGGCAGACGAGGATCCACTATCTGGGAGGCAAGGGTGGGAAACCGTCATGCCTTTTGGCAAAACTCCTGAGTGAAAACAGTTTGTTGTTAGACACAGCTAGTCATATCAAGGATGTCCTTGTCTAACTCCCAACTATGCAATTAAAAAGCTAGCAACTTCCTTTGGTCATGTCCAGCCTTGTGCATTTTGGTATCTCCTCATTAATTGCCCAGTATCTTCTTGGAAGGAGCCATGAGGATGAAGTTATTGCTCAGATTTACTACATACATGAAAGGATACTGGAAACAAAGAAAAAAGATTAATGTATTGGAAACATGCCTGGGAACTGGATTTCTTCAGGAGACACAAAAAGGCAGAGAATATGCTAAAAATACGTTAACATAGAGTTGCCACATAGAAATGGTGCCAGAAGTTCTTGGAATTCAGGATAAAGAAATTAATGTCTTCTTTAGGGCTTCCCTGGTGGCTCAGATGGCAAAGAATCTGCCTGCAATGCAGGAGACTTGGGTTTGATGCTTGGGTCAGGAAGATACCCTGGAGAAGGGAATGGCAACCCACTACAGTATTCTTGCCTGAAGAATCCCATGGACAGAGAAGTTTGGTGGGCTACAGTCCACAGGGTTGCAAAGAGTTGAACATGACTGAGCCACTAAAACTTTCACTTAGGATAGATTTAAGAAAGGATATTCTAGTGGTGAGTCCTACTGAATATGTATCCATTCTTCAGAATCCTGCTGAGTGTTTTCCCTTTGGGGGAAAACTTTCCTGACTGGTTTCTTGCATTCTTTTTGCTTTGTCCTGATAATTCCAACTCTCCATCAGGCCAAATTTCACTTCCCCAGGGAGCCTTAGCTGATTTATAAACCATTCCTCCACATCAGCCAAGTTTGACTAAGTTCACTATTATGCTATCCCATAGTATAATAATATAATTCTCTCTCATGGTACCTGTCATGGTTCCAGTGTTACATTTATTTATGTGATTGGTTTGCCATGTCTGTCTTCCACATTTGTCTATTTACATAGGAGTTAAGATCAGATCTGTTTTAGTAATTATTGTGTCTCTAGGGTCAAGTGCAGTACCTTAGCACTTGGGAAGTACTCAGTAAATTAGTAAATGGATGAATAAATGTATAACTAACTTAGAGTGTTTTTTTAAAGCTGAAGAAAAGTATCCTTTTCTGAACACCCTAAAAAATACCTAAACTAAAATCCAAACAATTCCACCAACTAATCCTGGATAGTCTTGAGGTTCTCTTTGCTTCTTTGGTTCATTGCCAGGGCCTTGAACTTTGGGCCAAGATCTTTTCACTCACTGCCAATTGCCCGATTTCAAAAATACTTTGGCTAAGTTAGTGCTCCTTGCCATTTTAAATATTTAGAATTTTAATATATCTGCTGCTTGGAAGGAGTTACAAAGGTGAGGCAACCAAGGAGACTCCGGAAAAAATTGAAGCACAGTCAATACCACACTTCCAAGAAATCATATAGACAGTTGTTCTGAAGACATGGTATCCTATTCCAAACACATGTTAGTGAGACTCCACCCAAAACCACAATTCTGAGGTAAAAAGAAGCACAAGGGAATAGCCTCCCTATGCAATAATTTAATGTTCTTTTGCTCTTAGCTGGCAAGTGCTTCAAAGACACGGGAACTGCATTAATCAACAGTTGACTCTGCTGTGATGAACTTGTATGTGAGACAGCAGACTAATTGGAGTCAGCACCTTGTGAGGCGGGGAAATGTATTTTCATTGATATTCATGTTTAACCTTTCATTTTCTTCATCTGTAATGTGATGACCTTTGAGGTTTTATACATTTTATTTAAGAAAGTTCTTTTTTTCCCAAATGAAAACTTATGTGGAGCTCAAATGTAAAACAGACAAAAGTTGAGCTGATCAGTGAGCCTATACATACGTGGGCGTGCCTGGAATGCACTCTCTTGATTTCACCTCCACCCCTCTCAGAACGTTCTGGAACACCTTCCTTAGAAAATGAGAAATAACAACTCCTTGAAATACAATTTGAAAAGCATGACTTTGTCGCTCATTCTAATTCAATATAGTTCTCGATATGGGTGTAGATTTAAATCCACAATCCTTTCTATGAATGTTTTTAAAGAAAGATATTTTCCGTGTCTTAAGTAGCGGGTCATTATTCAAAGTATCATCCTAAATTAGAAATCAATCTCAGAAAAGAATCAAGGTTATCCTGAAGCAAAAGGGCAGCTTTGTTGTTCGCAAGCTTTGCAAACCAGAAACACTTCAAAAGCTACAGTTGGGTGACTAGTAAGTGAGCTGGACAGTCCTTGCAGTCCAGCCACAAGTTTTAGATGATTTGCTCTCATCCAAGCTTCTCATTAGGGGCTTTTCTAGGGAGGACCTTAGCAGAATCAGAAGTCCTTCTAGGTTTTATTTTGTGGGTTTCCTAAGAAAGACTTATGAAAACCAGTTATGTTTTGACTGCCTGCTGCTGCTGCTAAGTCGCTTCAGTTGTGTCCGACTCTGTGTGACCCCATACACGGCAGCCCACCAGGCTTCCCTGTCCCTGGGATTCTCCAGGCAAGAACACTGGAGTGGGTTGCCATTTCCTTCTCCAATGCACGAACGTGAAAAGTGACAGTGAAGTTGCTCAGTCGTGTCTGACTCAGCGACCCCATGGACTGTAGCCCACCAGGCTCCTCCGTCCATGGGATTTTCCAGGCAAGAGTACTGGAGTGGGATGCCATTGACTGCCTAGATCCATTTTATTTTTGTTCTCTGTCAGCCACACCTGGTCCATTTTCTAAGTTCTTTCTTAAGGGATTTCTCTTATTTTTACTTGTCCTTAAGTGATTCTATTTTACTTTTGCAAAAGCAATACTGAATACAAGAAAATCTATATGCAAAAACAAAATTTAAGCAGCATTTTGTGTTTACCACAATGAAATTTAGTGAGAAAATTTTACTGCAGAAGGTTAGAGGTGTTCAGTAAAGCACACAGAACATATAATGAGCAGAACAACATTTTAGGATACTGCTGGGCTTCAACCATGATGAACAATATTCGTTAACTCAGCAGGCACCCAGTTATAGCAGCAAGTATTACCTTACAAACATGACACCCTTTTATGCAAATATTGAAAAGTATTTGTGAAATCTTTGCTGAGGGAAAATAGTATCAATCCCTAAAACATGTAAGATGTATGAAATTCCATACACACCTTACTTACAGCAGACTCTTAGCCTTGAGTTTTTTTTGTTTGTCTTTAAATTATTTGTTTTTATTTTGGCTGTGCCAGGTCTCAGTTGTAGCGTGAGGGATCTTCAATCTTTGTTGTTTCAGAATGAGAATGAGGAATCTTTTTTTTGGCAGCATGTGGCATCTGGCTCCCTGACCAGGGATCAAACTTGGGCACCCTGCATTGGCAGCACAGAGTCTTAGCCACTGGACCACCAGGGAAGTCTCTTAGCCTTGATGTTAGTAGAGTAAGTTAAACTAATTAATGAATTTGATCAGACGACTTCAGGCTGTGATTGTGGTGAAACCACCCAAAGCCAGTCTCCAACCGGACTTGGAGAGGATAGTTTTGTAGTAGAAGAAAAGGTGTTGGCGTGGGGACGAACATCCATGTGAGCCCAGGGGGGGCTCTGTCTCTTGGCAGTTATTCTCAGGAAAGTACCAGTGGTAGTAGATTCTTGATGGCACGAGTCATGCAGTGGCAGTCATACCTTTCATGGGGCCAGTGGCAGAACCCTTTCAAGAGACCGCAGGCTACAGCTGTACTTGTGGCAGTGGGGCCTCTGCTTCTCTTTTCTCTTTGAAAGTGAAGTTTGGCCACTCTCCTCCTCCCTTTACTTAAATTTTATTTTAATCAATTTTTTTTCCAGCACTATAGAATGACATCACATTTCCTCTCACCAGTCCAAAGTTGAGAGAGAAAGAAAATGCATTATTTGGATGTAATTCAAAAAGATTTGGCTGTGTGTAGGCATAAATGATGACAGACATATATATTTCTCTGGTTCTTGATTCCCTTCCAGATGCACCATTTTTAGGGACAAGAAAAAACATTTACATTTTTAGGTTTATTTTTTGGCATGTAGGTAATGTTCAAATGGTTCAAAATCAGTCTACATTAAGTGGACAGTGAAAATTTTTCTTTGCATCATTGTCCCCCAGTAACCTCATTTTCCCCAATTGGTCACCCTTGTTTTTAGCTTCATGAGTCATCTTCCTGAAATTCTCTAGATCTATACAAACAAGAAAAAATACAGGTTCATATTTTAAGAAAGACAGAATGATTTTTAAAATTCATTCCAGCAACCTGCTAAGTACTTCTTCCCATATCTAAAGCTCATATACAAAATTCTTCCGCTATTTTATGGTAAATGGCAGTACAAAGGACAGAGAACTCACAGGTGGAAGAGAGCTTCCAGTAACTGACATGCTGAAGAAGGGTAGCAACGTGTAGTCAAATCCAGACTCTCAGTGTATACAATTTCCCTTTCTTTCCCTTTCTGAAAGTAATGGGAGAGAGCCGGGAGGAGCAAAAGGAAAAAGAAACTAGACCCATACCTAGAAACTATTTGCAGGTGCAGTGTGGTTGTCTTTTCAAATCAGCTGCCTTTTCTATTATTTCCTAAAGTCATTAACTAAACCATGGCCAGTGCTGACCCAGTTTGGTGAGTTCAGAGCAGAGCCCATGGTTTTGGCAAAGCATTCAACTGGCCCTAGAAATCAGCCAGGATCTCATTGGAGCTGAAAGAATTACTGTGTTTCTTTCCTCCTGAGGACTCTCTCTGGGAGCATATCTGGAATGAGTGAGTGTGGGAGAAGAGGTGGCACTTGCTGGGAGGCAGGGCTGTGTGTGCGTGTGGAAGGGCAGCTGTTCTCTGGTGTTACTTTGGAAGCTGCAGTTCCCCTGCTAGGTTTCTTAGCTCATCCTTTCTTGTGACACTTTTCTTATCCTAACCTCTGTTCTCTCTCTCGAAATCTTAAATCAACGAGGCTAGAAGCAAGATGGATGCTTGAGGGTCAGGCTTGGACAATCCATTCAGGTCAAGTTTTCTACCCTCAGTGTGTTGAGTTAACCTGACAATAAAAAAATTACAGCACCAACTCCTACTTACGTTAAGACTTGACTTCGAAATTCTTCCTAGTGAGTCAGATTAAAATGTATCTCCTAGTAGGATCATCCTTAAAACATCACTGCATATATCAAACATATGAGGACTTCATGGCAGGCGCAGAGCTTGGCATGAGCAGGTAGATGAATAGCCACTCCAAATCCTCAGCAATGATTGACCACCTTTCTATGGTATTTTGTAAAAACATAACATCTGCTTCCCCACCCCCATGAGCTCAGTAGTTATCAAAAGGGTCTTTTTTCTTTTTTTCAAAACAGTGTTTTAAATATGGGCAAGGAGTCAATTTAGACTCAGAAGAGCACTTTCATTTTTTTTAAAAAAATTATTGAAACATGGTTGATTTACAGCATTCTGTTAATTTTTGCTGTATAGCAAAATGATTCAGTTATACATCTATATGTTGTTTTTCATTTCTTTTCCATTATGGTTTATCATGAAATATTGAATATAGTTCCCTGTGCTATACCATAAGACCTTGTTTTTTATACATCCTATATATGTTAGTTTGCATCTGCTAACCGCAGTGTCCCACTTCATCCCTCCCCTACCCCTCTCCCCACTGGCAACCACAGATCTGTTCTCTATATCTGTGAATCTGTTTCTATTTCAGAGATAGCTTCATTTGTGTTATAGATGTCTGACTCTGTGACCGCATGGACTGCAGCACGCCTGGCTTCCCTGTCCTTCCATCTCTTGGAGCTTGCTCAAACTCATGTCCATCGAGTCAGTGATGCCATCCAACCATCTTGTCCTCTGCCATCTCCTTCTCCTCCTGCTTTCAATCTTTCCCAGCATCAGGGTCTTTTCTAATGAGTTGGCTCTTTACATCAAGTGGCCAAAATATTGGAGTTTCAGCTTTAACTTCCAATAAATAGATAGGACTGATCTCCTTTAGGATGGACTGGTTGGATCTCCTTGCAGTCCAAGGGACTCTCAAGAGTCTTCTCCAAAACCACAGTTTAAAAGCATCGATTCTTTGACACTCAGCCTTCTTTATGGTCCAACCCACATCCATACATGACTGCTGGAAAAACCATAGCTTTGACTATACAGACCTTTGTTGGCAAAGCGGTATCTCTGCTTCTTAATACACTGTCTACATTTGTCAAAGATGAGGCTCAGGAGAAAATGCAAAATTCACTCCATTCCTCCCTCACCTTGTAGAATTTATTATGGAATTGGACAATACCTTGCTAATGATGAGAGTCTATAAAGTTAGAATATGGTGTATGTGGTTGACATATTTCAACCACATGTGTGCTAAGTCTCTTCAGTCATGTCTGACTCTTTGCAACCCCTTGGACTGTAGCCCTCCAGGCTCCTCTGTCCATGGGATTCTCCAGGCAAGAAAACTGGAGTGGGTTGCCATGCCCTCCTCCAGTGTATCTTCCCACTGGTTTTCTCAAGGATTTAACCTTGTCTTTTACATCTCCTGCATTGGCAAGCAAGTTCTTCACCACTAGCACCACCTGGAAAACCCCAATTATTGGGATAGAACCACATTATCACTAATTGATTAATACTTAATTATCATAAATAGTAATTATTAATGATAGTTCATAATAAAAATAATAAAGCCATTATCATGACTTTGTCTCAATACTTACTGAATACTTAAATATGTCTTAGGCACTGTAGCAGTAAAAGATACCTTGTGCACAGCTTGTTTTGGGAACGGAGAATGAGTAACAGTCCATTACAGTGCAGTGGGGTAAGAGTGGTTAGCAGGGTCTAGGTGACAAAGAGTCTTGATGCCGTGGTAAAGAGTTTCAGATTTCGTCCAATGGAAGATAAGCACATGGTCAGAGTAGCATTTTAGAAAGACTGTTCACAGTTATTCTTAGACAAAGCTTTGCGAAACCACCTTATCCTGTGGGGCCATGTTAATAACCTTCCTTATACATTATGTTCCCTCCTTCCTTTCAGCAACAGTGGACAGTGCTATGGACCTGATCCTGATCAATTCCCTACCTCTTGTGTCTGATGCTGAGACATCCCTCACTTGCATTGCCTCTGGATGGCGCCCCCATGAGCCCATCACCATCGGAAGGGACTTTGAAGCCTTAATGAACCAGCACCAGGATCCACTGGAAGTGACTCAAGATGCGACCAGAGAATGGGCTAAAAAAGTTGTTTGGAAGAGAGAAAAGGCTAGTAAAATCAATGGTGCTTATTTCTGTGAAGGGCGAGTTCGAGGACAGGCAATAAGGATACGGACCATGAAGATGCGCCAACAAGGTAACATGCCTCTTGGTTGTGAGCAGATGAGGTCTACTGAGACACACACTTGCCTCTTGTCTTGGCAGCTGCTCACCCAGGCTGGGCATGAGCCACCTGAGTGTGGAGTTTGAAGACCTTGTCTGCCTCTTTCCAAGAGTTACTATCTCTAGTGTACAGAGCATTAGTGATAAGAGATAATCCAGTCCAGCTCCCTCATATATAACCCTTTCACTAGACATTGTGCCTAGTTCCTGAAATGAAATGAACATATATATCACATGTTCTACTGAGGACTCCATGGTCCTGGTGGAGACCTGGACATGTTACGTGTATATAATATGATTCACAGCAATGAAGACAGCTGTCCACTGCCAACTCAGTTTAGTTACTTGGTGTATTAGTTATCTATTGACACAGTAATTATGTGTAACACACAGCTGAAATCACAGTGGCGTACTATAACAACAGTCCAAGGTTGTGTGTCTAAGTCAGCTGGCTTGATGTGGTGGTTCTGCTGGTCTTGATTGGGTGGCTTTCTCAAGTGTATGGACGTTGGCTGGCTGTAGGTTTATTAGGCTGGCATTGCTTGGGCCTCCTTGGCTCTGTTCCAGTTGACTGTTAACCAGTTAGCAAGCTAACCTAGGTATATTCTCATGGAGAAGGCAGGGGTACAAGACAGCAAGTGGAAACATACAGGGTTTCTTGAAACCTAGCCTCAGTACTGTACGCCCTCACTTCTGTCTCATTTTATTACCCAAAGCAAGTCAAAGAGTCGAGCTAAAGTCCAGATGTGGGGGGCACTGCACAGTTAAACAGCCAAGAGTTTGGATACAAGGAGGCATGAAGACTTGGGACCCTTTTTATAGGCTGCCATTCTTGTTAGATTGTGGTTTGATTTTAGCAGTTGAGACAGAGGATGTCGAGAGCCTTTTTATGGCTGATCCACGTTGATGTTTGACAGAAACCATCCACAATGCTGTAGAGCAATTATCCTTCAATTGAAAATAAATTTAATTATATAAAAAAGGACTATTACTCCTTGCTATGCCTCACAAGGCAGTGATGTGATGGAAGTGGGGCAACCAAAGAAAAATAGAAGTGGGTACAAGTTGCAACTTTGGGCCAGTCCATCAAACTCATGGCAGTTGGAGGAGATGTTATTGTAAACATCATTTAATGACTCTGTTCTGACCTAAAGCAGCAAGATTTTACGATCAAAGTGATAAAACCATTATTCATCAAAAATGAGGGAAAAGGCTTTCTTAGCAAAACCCTAACATTCACCTTTAAGTGACACCAGGCCGGTGGGAAAAATGCACAACAGAAATTCCCAGGAATGTGGCTCTCCAGTGAGGGAAGAGAGGTGAACAAAGGGATGTGAGGTGTGCCAAAGCTATCATGGCTGAAGTCAACTCTGTTATTTTTCAAATGTGGCATCTGGGATTTGACTTGTATTAAGAGTTATGTCCTTCTGCAGATATGTCCACATTCTGAACAAAGATGATCTGAGATTTGTGCTCCAATGGCCTCACAGGAATGAAGTGAGAAATGCCTTTTCTGGGCTGTCTTGGAAATGTATAAATAGGAAACCATACAGCATATTAAACCAAAACATTGGGAGTCTAAAAACAATTATAATGATCCCTCCAAAGTGAGAGTCCAGGTCAGCACTGGTAAGGATAGTTTAAATTCAGGTAAATGAGGCTAAGGCGGGCATAGATAGTGATGAACAGTGGAGAGAAGGTGGTTTTTTAGACTCACATTCTCCTGAGTTTAATTATTTTTCTACTACTTACCAGTTGTATGACCTTAGCGAGTTACTCAACTTTGATTGGTCTCATTTTTAATCATCTGTGAAATGGGTATATCTTCAAAAGTGTCTTAGGTTTTAAATAAGAATAAGCTGGTGCATGCAAGAAGCCAGCTCCCATGAGTGTAAGATTTGATTTACACAGTCACTATGTTCCTGAAAGCCCGTGTAAAGTGAGATATTGCGGAACAATTTACATAAAAATAACAATAGCCGTTTGTAAATGGTGGGAAAGGGATTTGATGCCAGGCGGTCTGGCTTCAGAGCCTGTATTGTGCTACCCTTTCCATATCACTCTCACTTAAGGTTAACAACTACCTCCCCCATTCTGAGCACTTGTTTTGTAAAGTACAGCAACTCTAATGGAAACCCCAAAAAGCAACCTAGAGCACAGAGAGATGGGGGTGAAGGTCAGCCAGACACGGGTTTGAGCCCAGCTCTGCAACCTACTTAAGTTGCAAGTTACTTAACTGAAATCGTAGTTTGCTCATTTAAAAAATAAATGGAGAGAGAGACTTTACCACATACGTTTGAGGATCAAATGAAACCGCCAGCATTATCTGGCTTACACTAGATGTTCAATAATTATCATTATTTAGTGCCTTGTAATGAGCAATAATTTAGTGGAACTGTTAGTTTTCCCTTTCAATTATGGAAAATTTTAATATCAGCTGTCGACATAATTGTGGAGGTTTAGACAAAATAGAAAAATAGGCAGTACGTTCCCTGCTGTATTTGAATAACATCATATCAGGCTGTTGAACTGATTTTCTTTGACCATCCAATGGCTGAAATATGGTGCAAAGAAAGTGACATCTTTTATGGTGAGTCAAGAAAACCTCCAACACTATGTCTTCATGACACTATTAATTCACTACTAAAACTTCTTGGGAACTCAGGAGCGCCTGCCTAGGGACACAGCAGGATAGGATAAACACCACCATATTCCTGCTTGCTGCTGACTCGTGTATCTGGGGAGGAAGTGGAAAATCCATTTGAGATGTGGCAAAACATGGCTTAAATTGGCTCGCATAGTCCAAATGGCCAAATAGCGGAAGGATTTTTTTGTTTGTTTGTTCTATCAATGGCATCATCTGAAAAAGTCAAAAGCAGTTTGTTCAAACCTCCCTGAAAATTGCATTTGGGGGTAGGGAAGTATAAATGAAGTTTGAAACACTTTCACATCCAAAGATCTGTTTCAGAGTGTTCTATCAGAGGACAGCTATGTTATTTTTCTTCCTATTTTCATTTGAGAAATAGCTTTAAGAACATGTAATTTCCCAAACATGATTTATGAAGTTGACAGATTTGCCATTTGTATCTGAGTAACTCAAATGAGCATGTTAAAAATATAAAGAAAATAGAAAAATTAGAAATCAGATTCTTTCATGTATTCTTTCCACAAGTATCCTTAAGCCTCTATTTGTGCCACGCATGGGAGGTGCATTGATGTTAACATTTCTTAAATACTTACTATGTGCCTGACATCTCCCTAGCAACTTTTTATACACATTGCTGTGTAATTGAGTCATTAGCAAATGCATATCTGATGAGGACAATTATGATTTCCTATTAATAGATAAGCATTATAACTATTGTAACTTAGAAGCATTTACATACCTGGTTCCCTGTATTGGACCTGGGAAGGTGTACTTGGGCCAGATCCCAGAATCAAGGCCCTAACCACCACCCTGTGCTGCCTTCCAAAACCGCCATGAGCCTGCCCTCCTGGAACGCCCAGTCCAGTAGGAGAGATACACTTTTCGTGGGGCTGTAATTGGGAAGGGCAGAGCATGCGGGAAGACAATCCTAGGGCAGTTAACCTGGATTCCTGGATGTGAGAGTTGGACTATAAAGAAAGCTGAGCACTGAAGAATTGATGCTGTTGAACTGTGGTATTGGAGAAGACTCTTGAGAGTCCCTTGGACTGCAAGGAGATCCAACCAGTCCATCCTAAAGGAGATCAGTCCTGGGCGTTCATTGAAAAGACTGATGTTGAAGCTGAAACTCCAATACTTTGGCCACCTGATGCGAAGAGCTGACTCATTTGAAAAGACCCTGATGCTGGGAAAGATTGAGGGCAGGAGAAGGGGATGACAGAGGATGAGATGGTTATATGGCATCACCGACTCAATGGACATGGGTTTGGGTAGACTCCGGGAGTTGGTGATGGACAGGGAGGCCTGGCATTCTGCGGTTCATGGGGTTGCAAAGAGTCAGACACAACTGAGTGACTGAACTGATTCTGGAAGACCCGTGGAAAAAGTGATGTCTCAATGGAGACTGCTGATTAAGTAGGACTTGGTGAGACACAGGGAAGAGAAGAGAGAAAGTGGACGTGAGTGATCACGTGGTCTGTTTATAGCACTGAGCACAGTTCTGAATGGCTGGAAGTGAGAAGTAAGGACATGGGCCTAGGGAAGATGATTCTGGAGGGCTTATGTCTGGAACAAGGCTGGCGATCTTAAGTGTGTGTCTCAACTTTCACACTTACTCATGGTCAGGAGGCCTTCAAGAAGGGGCTTAGTCACCCTTAACTCCACCACCCACATGATAGACGTGGATGTCTTGTCTTCATAGGGCTGTCAGGTGATTACTCAAAATAATAATGGACATAAAATGAAAGATATTTCCCATAGATGAAAAATAATTGAGCTAAGTTTCAGTTGTCTCCTTCAATTTAATGATAAATAAACACTGAGAGTTATAATGTCATTTAACTACCTCGTAGTTTCTTCTCCACTCCTTAAGGAATAAGTGGATTATATTCTCGGGTAAGATCTGTGAGTTAATTAACCAATCCAAATGGTCTCGAGCAAGTCATCTTCTAACATAGGCCTCAGTAATCTCATTTTAAAAATAGAATGTTGGGCACTTCCTTGGAGTTCAGTGGTTAAGACTCCACATTGCTAACGCAGGGGGTGCAGGTTCGATCCCTGGTCAAGGAACTAAGATCCCGCATGCCATGCAATGTGATCAAAAGATAAAGAATAAATAAATACTTCTTTCTTTTTTTTTTTTTTATTTAAAACAAAGGTCTTAGGAGAGACCTCTGGAACCGAACTGCCTGCTTCAAATCCTGGCTGTCCCGTGAACTTGCTGTGTAATCGTGAAGAGAATTTTTAACCTCTCTGGACCTTGATTTCCTCATTTGTAAAATTAAGATAATTGCAGTACCTATCTCCTGGAGATATTATGAAAATTAAATTTGTGCAAGTTTCTTAGAACAATGCCTGGTTCATAGGAGCTTATTGTTTTCATGATCCGGTCAAGTCACACGATTATCTGACTATGTGTAAAGTTTGAGCCGGATTCTGGTGTCATCAAGAAGCCCAGTTGCAAGGCTGGCTTGTGGATGCCCCCCATTAGTCCTCAGCAAAGAGCAGTCAGCCTAGAGCCATGAAGGCAGGAGGTGGCAGGCTGGGCGGCAGGAGAACACTGCCGTGTGACTGTGTTCAGATCCTCACAAAACAGGGAGCTTAAAAGGCACAAAGTCTGAAATAATAAAGAACCACAGAATGGGCAGAAAGAACAACCACGCTGGAGTTGAGCCGAAGGGGGGATCTCGGTTCCCTTTCAGAATACAATGCTGAGTGAGAAGTCCCACGGTTAGCTAAACAATCTTCACACAAAGAAGCAGAAAATATAAACAAACCACAGAGAAAGGAACAACAGCATGAAATGGTCACGAAAAATTCTCACAGGAGCCGAAGGGCATGTCGCAGAGAGTAAGAGCCACTTGGGTTAGATTGCGAAATGAAGCTTCTAGCCAGGCGACAGGGAGCCCTGGAAAGTGGCCCCTGGGGCCCCCTGTCTGCCTTCCCCACCTCTCGTGGCCACACTGCACACATCAGCACAGCAGCGTGGCCTTCGTTTATATCTGGGAAAGATCCTGACCTCTTCTAGGCACCCAGAGCTTTCACATACATCATTTAATGTTCGTGTTTGTTGTTGCTTAGGCGTTGTTTAGTCTCTTCGTCGTGTCTGACTCTTTTGCAACCCCATGAACTGTAGCCCTCCAGGCTCCTCTGTTCATGGAATTTTCCAGACTAGAATACTGGAGTGGGTAGCCATTTCCTCCTCCAGGGGATCTCCCCAACCCAGGGATTGAGCCCACATCTCCTCCACTGGCAGGCAGACCTGACCACCACGCCACCTTGGAAGCCCTTTAATGTTCCTAACAACTGTTTAAGGTAAACACTTTTACTTCCAAATTACAGATGAGGAAGCTGAGGTGTTCAGAGGTGAAGTAACTGGGTCAAAGAGGTTCAGAAATTGGCAGAGGGTGACCTTAAGCCCAGGACTGTCTAATTCCAGTGCTCACAGCGCTCTTTGATCTACACCGCTCTCCCTCTGGGTCCACATTCATCACCATCTGCCCCACAGCATCTCTGTGGGAATCTTGCAGAGTGCCATGCCTGGGTTGGCAGGTACTAAGGAAAGCAAGCAGATGTACCTAAAGCCCAGGTGCTTTGGAGCATGGTTCAGAGGCATCATGTGTCTTCACAGGGTAGCTCTCTAAGCTAACATGAAAATCCCTGACTCCTGCCAAGTCCCAGATCTCATCCTCTGATTCAAGTTTCAGTTGTTCGTGGAGAAGCTATGTAACCTCATTTTCTCATTTGTTTTTTTTTTTCTCTCTCTCTCTTTTAACAGCTTCCTTTCTACCAGCTACTTTAACTATGACTGTGGACAGGGGAGATAATGTGAACATATCTTTCAAAAAGGTATTGATTAAAGAAGAAGATGCAGTGATTTACAAAAATGGTGAGTCCATGTGTTTTGTTTCATTCTTGCATTGTTGTGTAAGACATCAGACAGCCAAGCAATACTGGGTCATTATCTCATTCCAGTCTTGGGGGCAGATGTTTGAAGTCAGGCTGCTAAGTGAAAATGTTAGTTGCTCAGTCCTGTCCGACTCTTTGCTATCCCATGGACTATAGCCCATGAGGCTCCTCTGTCTGTGGAATTCTGTAAGCAAGAATACTGGAGTGAGTAGCTATTCCATTCTCCAGGGGATCTTCCTGACCCAGGGATTGAACCCTGTTCTCCTGCACTGAAGGCAGATTCTTTACTGTCTGAGCTACCAGGGAAGCCCAAATTCTATGATAGAAGCTGTCTTAGGTAACATGTTTGGTTACTTAAATAAATTAAAATGGAGATTTATATACATATGTGAATGCACCTACAGTGTATTGGGTTAGCCAAAAAGTTCATCTTTTCCATAAGATGTTATGGGAATATACAACATGAACTATGAATGTTTAACAAAATTCCGTCATGATGTAATATTTGGGGTCTCAAATTCTGCCATGTGACCCTGTTTGATTGCAAGGCTAAGGGAAAGGGCAGTGAACCTGGAATGCCAATTGGTGGTGATTATGGGGGTCTAACTGTGCAATGCAAATCTGTCTGTGTCCAACTACAGTTTGGGACCGTCTGGTGGCAGTTGTCTCATGCAGCTGAGATATTGATGGGGCCTAGTCTGGGTTCTGTGGATGGCTGAGACTTACAGGTGGGAGTAGTAATTCTAGGTGTCTCTTAATTGATTAGTTGGCAAGGTTACCTGACATTTTCCCCAGGTTTGCCTAGTTACCTCTCCCTGCAGAAGATAAGAATGTTAGGCTACTCTCATCCTCATGTGTTCAGTGGTGGACCTCATAGATAGGTAGACCTATCTGCTCCAGCACCATCCTTTTCTTGAGTTTTGGGAGAGCATTCAATAGCAACCTTTTCATTCTTTTCCCACATCTAATATGCTTGAGCACGTTTTCTATATCAGGTCAGGGAAAGCTGATCAAGTGGAGGGGCCAGACAAGGGAACAGGAGTGTTTGAGGGTGACCCATGGTTCTTCACTCTCCTCCCTTACAGGTTCCTTCATCCACTCGGTGCCCCGGCACGAAGTCCCTGACATTCTGGAAGTGCATCTGCCTCACGCTCAGCCCCAGGATGCTGGCGTGTACTCGGCCAGGTACATAGGAGGAAACCTCTTCACCTCAGCCTTCACCAGGCTCATAGTCCGGAGTAAGTGACGGTGTAGCTGTTACAATTTTGAGTTGTGAGTAACCAAAACTGACTCTGGATACTTAAGCAAAAACTGGGATTACTTGGAAGTATACTAAAGACTCTTAAAAACTGATTTAAAGGCTGACAAGCAAGTTCTAGAAAATATCTTCCAGGGAAGATCTTCAGCTCAGCACTGCAGTGTGGGAGGGTGGACTTTCTCTCTAGGATGCTACCATTACCCTAACTTAGCTTCAGTGATGTTTCACTTACTTCTAAATGTTGAACTCTCAGGATGAAGAGTCAGATTGGTCTGACATTTGTCAGGTGTCTACCTGCCTAGACCAAGGAGTTATAGGTGGGGGTGGAGCCACATATTACAGCGAGGGCTCTAGGACCTCACACGTGAATAGCAGCAGTTTCCTCAGACACAATGGGAACCCCTCTGAGATGGACAGTCCCCCAAAAAGGTGTCTGCTACTGGGAGAAGAGTTAGGCCTTCTGGGTTAGTCTAATATCTAGTTAAACACTAAGTCCCCCATAAATCACACACTTTTGAGATCATTTAACTCCCAAATGTGTTTTCTGTTTTCAGGTTTGAAAAATGCAAGTATTACAACTAGTGAAAATGTTTCCCCCCTATTATAGCTATCAAGGTAGAGAGTAACTATCACCAGTCTTTTTTATTAAAAATTGGTCTATAGAAAGCAAAAAATTTGCCCTGAATTTTCCCCAGTTGTGTTAGGTATTCATGATATGAAATGTTCAGGCCTTCAGGTCTAAGTATTCTGACAGGGATCCTCTGTCATTTCTCTAATGATTAGCACCCCTAATTCATGAAGAGCACTTGTTTTGCTTTGCATTATATTCATGCATTCATTCATTCAACAAATCTGTGTGGATTATAAGTCTCTGCCAGACATTATGTTGGTATTGAGAATACAAAGATAATAAGCTGAATGACTGTCCCTCAGGTAATTCTCAAGCAGAGCAGGTACATACATAAATAGAGAAACAGGTATTGCAGTATGACAATAGACCTGTGAAAAGTGTGGTTCATCTAGTTTGGGCAAGTAAAATCCCCTTTCATTCATCTCCTTTCTTTGAGAATCTGAATGGCAAGGACACAATTTGCATTCACTTCATTAAGATGGTCTCTCCAGCTTGATATTGAAACTCCAACTAAAAATTTATCTACTTAAATGATTGTGATATATAGTGGAACTACTATATGGTAAATGTGTTACCATACTTTCATAACCTAAAAAAATTTTAAAAAATAAAAACATGGTCTCTCCAATGTGATATAGCACCATGTTCCATGCTCAGAGTCAGGGATAAAAATTGGCAAATTTCCTAACAATATCAGAAACATCAGATGTTGATACATAGTAAAAGGTTTAAAACTTTTTTTTCTTTAACATCAGAGCAAATAAGACTTAGCATAGTTTAGAATTTAAAATTCTCTTGAACTTTGAAGATAAAAGACTTCGAACACATTTTGATCTCCAATTTGTCTCCTTTTTAGACTGTCAGAAGCACATTTATTTTCTTTTGCTCTCATTTCGGTAAAACTGTTGGAAAAGCACTGCTAATATCTAAAATCATTCTAACAAAGTTTGAGCTGGGTCACAACCATCCCATTTAAAATTACTTTTCCCTACTTGGGGCTTCCCTGGTGGCTCAGACAATAAAGAATCTGCCTGCAATGTAGGAGACCCAGGTTCAGCCTCTGGGTTGGGAAGATCCCCTGGAGAAGGAAATGGCACCTCACTCCAGAATTCTTGCCTGGAGAATTCCGTGGACAGAGGAACCTGGCGAACTATAGTCCTTGGAATCTCAAAGAGTCTGACACGAATGAATGATGAACACTTTCCCTGCTTGACCTCTTTTATGTTTACTAAGAAATGAGGTACAGTTGAAGGCATTTGTCCATTTCTCATAACTAGTATATCTTTTCAGGTAAATTTGAACCCTAGGAATCAGTTCAGTTCAGTTGCTCAGTCGTGTCCAACTCTTTGTGACCCCATAGACTGCAGCACGCCAGGCCTCCCTGTCCATTACCAACTCCTGGAGTTTGCTCAAACTCATGTTCATTGAGTTGGTGATGCCATTCAACCATCTCATCCTCTGTCATCCCCTTCTCCGCTTGACTTCAATCTTTCCCAGCATCAGGGTCTTTTTAAATGAGTCAGCTCTTCACATCAGGTGGCCAAAGTATTGGAGTTTCAGCTTCAGCATCAGTCCTTCCAATGAACATTCAGGACTGATTTCCTTTAGGATGGTCTGGTTGGATCTCCTTGCAGTCCAAGGGACTCTCAAGAGTCTTCTCCAACACCACAGTTCAAAAGCATCAATTCTCTGGTACTTAGCTTTCTTTATAGTCCAACTCTCACATTCATACATGACTACTGGAAAAACCGTAGCCTTGACTAGATGGACCTTTGTTAGCAAAGTAATGTCTCTGCTTTTTAATATGCTGTCTAGGTTGGTCATAACTTTTCTTCCAAGGAGCAAGTGTCTTTTAATTTCATGGCTGCAGTCACCATCTGCAGTGATTTTGGAGCCCCCCAAAATAAAATCTGTCACTGTTTCCACTGTTTCTCTATCTATTTGCCATGAATTGACAGGACTGGATCTTTGTTTTCTGAATGTTGAGCTTAAAACCAACTTTTTCACTCTCCTCTTTCACTTTCATCAAGAGGCTCTTTAGTTCTTCACTTTCTGCCATAAGGGTGATATTCTGTCATAAAGACTGAATATTAAAAATCAAACTGGTTATATTTACAGGGTTTCTTTTCAGCATAAATTCTCTCCGTGACAGTATAGCAGATACAGTGGAAACTAATACAACACTGTAAAGCAACTATACTCCGATACAGTTTTTTTTTTTTTAAGATTTTTTGAAAACATTAAGATTGTAAGATTTCTCTTTGGATGCCATGGATCTATAGTTTTCTAGAACACAATACTTTTTATATTTTGAAGAAAATCACAGAGGCCTAACTGCATACTTGGAGAAGGAAATGGCAACCCACTCCAGTATGCTTGCCTGGGAAATCCCATGAACAGAGGAGCCTGACAGACTACAGTCCATGGGGTCACAAGAGTCGGACACGACTGAGTGACTAAATGACAACGAACTGCATACTTGTTGCTTATCAAGGAACTCTTTTCCTGCCTTCATCCCTGAGAGATCACCCCATTTATTTCCTCAAGCTTAATCCTTTTCTCTTTCCCAGGATTAAGAGTGAAACTGTGACAGGTCTACAGATTGGTACATAGGTTAATGTAACAGGAGACCCACTTTTATCCCGGGGTTCTGTCATCATTAGTTTTCAGCGTCTAAAGATAATCTGGGGTCTGGCTTTCAAGAAATCACTGATTGTGTAGAATTTTCCCCTTTATACATGCAGGCATGTAAACATTAGCTTTGAGACATTTTGTAGCTTTATCTGTTAGGTGGTTGCCTGTCAGACTGGGTCTGTGTTGACAGTCTTACTGATTATTTTAGAGAAAATACTGATAACCAGGAGTTCTTGCCAAAAATATTATAAGCCATTGGCACAGGTCCAAGTTCACCACTGTGAGACTCATATTCAGGGACAAAGACATTAGTTCCTTTCAGAAGAAAGATTAAACTAAATTCCTGACCACAAAAGGTCACCCCACCCCACTCCCCCTGAGTTTTCCTTATATTAGAAGGTGTCTTTGGGTCTAATTAACAATCTCAAATCACCAGGCACTGAAGTGGAGGAGCCAGGAAATATGAATCTAGGAAGCCTTTTACCATTCTTGTGCTTTCAGTTTTGAATCTTGCTTCATTTCTTCTGTGTTTTCTACCTGAAAAATATTTGAGTGCTACTAGCTCCTGCTTCCCCTTTTAGCTTGTTTCCCTTCTCCACATTCTTCATCTTTAAAAAATTTTTATTTAATATTGAAGTATGGCTGATTTACAATGTTGTGTTATTTCATATGTAGAGTAAAGTGATTCAGTTATACCTATACATATATCTATTCTTTTTCAGATTCTTTGCCCATTTAGGTTTTTCTCCACATTCTTTAAACTGGATGTTCCCAAATTTGGCATGCCTCAGAATTATCTAAAACACCTGTGAAGCATAGGGTACTAAGCTACCTCCAGAGTTTCTCATCCAGTAAGTCATAGATAGGAGTCTGGGGTTTGCATTTCTAACAGATTCCCAGATAATGGAGATGCTACTCATCATGGATCACCCTTTGAAAACCACTACTCTTGTCTCTAACTGTACCTGCAGCTCCTCAAACATACCATGTTTTCCTCCCAATCTAGCCTTTGCCCAGAACACACTCTCCAGCATTATCTTCTTTGTCACTTTAGGAGGTCTTACAGATTCAACTCACATACCACCTCCTCTGGGAAGCCTTCCTTTATGCCATATTCCAACCCTAATACAGATTAGATAGTTCTCACACTGCTATATTTAAAATGAATAACCAACAAGGATCTACTATATATATAGCACAAGGAATACTGCTCAGCATTATGTGGCAGCCTGTGTGGGAGAGGAGTTTAAGAGAGAATGGGTACATGTATAAGTGTGGCTGAGTCCCTTTGCTGACCACCTGGAATTAGCACAACATTGTTGATCAGCTATACTCCAATATAAAATGAAAAGTTAAAAAAATAATTGGGTACGTCTATCTTTGTCTTTATCATGTTCCATTACATGTCTGTTTCCCGCATTGGACTCGTAACTTTTAGAGAGCAAAGGTTGCATTTTATTTATCTTCATTCACCAGTGTTCACTCATGTGACTAACATGTCGCAGGTGCTCAGCAGAGCTTTGAGGAATGAATGTGCTCCACTCACCAGAGTTTTGTTTTCCTTAACCAAAGGATGTGAAGCTCAGAAGTGGGGACCTGAATGTAACCGCATCTGCACTGCTTGTATGAACAATGGGATTTGCCATGAAGATACTGGGGAATGCATTTGCCCTCCTGGGTTTATGGGGAGAACGTGTGAGAAGGGTAAGTCAAGAGTGCTTGATGAGTACCTTTGGATTTAAAATCCATCATTGCTGAATCCAAATTTTAGATCTGGACACAGTTGGGGATGGAAGCTAAATGGCCTCTGTGACGCGATATGGTACCTTTGTGTGAATTCAAAAAAGGTGCCCTTTCCTGAAGGCTCTTTATTGTCAACCACTGGAAAGTTGTGAAAGTCACTCAATTGTGTCCAACTCTTTGCGACCCCATGGACTATAGAGTCCATGGGATTTTCCAGGCCAGAATACTGGAGTGGGTAGCTGTTCCCTTCTCCAGGGGATCTTCTCAACCCAGAGATTGAACCCAGGTCTCCCACATTACAGGTGAATTCTTTACCAGCTGAGCCACCAGGGGAAAGTTGTAACAGGTGTACAAATCTGTGACGTCATTGATGTGAACACCATTCCGTCAGTTTGTGCAATGCACGGCCTGCATAACTGGGAGTAGTGGCTCCTATGTCCTGTCCAAAAGGCAGTTTCATTATCTGTAAGGTGGACCATAAGGGTTCTTTACCCTGACTATTCCATGGCTCAGGCTGGACTATCTTCCATGTTCAGTGGTCTAGGAGAGACCCTTGAAAAGAAGAATCATGCCTTTCAAAGGGTTGGGTATTTGCCTCTGAATTATCTTTTTCTCTCCCATAGCGTGTGAACCGCACACATTTGGCAGAACTTGTAAAGAAAGGTGTAGTGAACCAGAGGGATGCAAGTCCTTCATGTTCTGTCTCCCAGACCCCTATGGGTGTTCCTGTGCCACAGGCTGGAAGGGTCTGCAGTGCAATGAAGGTATGGGCCAGTCACACCCTGAAGAGACAAGGTTCTAGCAGGTATACCAAGGAGACCCAGCTTCCCAGACATCGGTGTGTAGGACATACCTGGACTACTCAGTCAACTGTCTTTGCTGAGCTATAGGGTTTTGAATCAAAGATACTTTCATCTGAAGTTAATTATGCTTTTGTATTAAGACTCTGGAACATGTAGAAAGTGCTGCTGATACATATCACCTGGGGATCTTTTTAGACCACAGATTCTGATCTATAGGTCTGGACGGAAGACTGAGTGTCTGCATTTCTAACAAGCTCCCAGATGATGCTGTTGCATTTCAGACCACATTTTGGGCTGGAAAGGCATAGATTTATTTCTTTTTCACTACATCATAAATATCAGTACTTTATGTCAGATACAGATAAGATTTGGGATTTGAAAATCAAGGAAGTTAAGATCTTATCTTCTGTGGCCCTTGCTCAAGCGATACTAGCTTCACCTACTCAAAGAAGCTCAGAGGTGTACGTTTCTCATCTACTTTCCAATAAGCTTTTCATATAGACTATCACACGGTAACTTAATGTGAATGCATGCGTGCTCAGTCATGTCCAACTCTTCGAGACCCTGTGGACTGTAACCCACCAGGCTTCTCTGTCCATGGGATTCTCCAGGCAAGAATATTGGAGTGGGTTGCCATTTCCTCCTCCAGGGGATCTTCCTGACCCAGGGATAGAACCCACGTCTCCTGCATCTTCTGCACTGCAGGCGGATTCTTTACCACTGAGCCAAATGGGGAGCCCGACTTAACATGAATCTGTAGCCAGATATGCTAGACCCTCCCTAACAAATGCTAATGTGGTGAGTTAGCCAGAGCTCAAAGATGTTTCAGTAATTGCTCCCCAAAGTCAGGTTTTTTCCATATCTGGTACTGCTGGGAGATGGACTACATGGCAGTATTTCATTTCTTCTTGTGTTGATTGTATTCTAAACATTCTGAAAGTTACAGTGAGGAGACTCTGGAGTGCAGTATATTCCTCTGAGGAGTGTTTATTTTGTTTTCTTATGTCCTATAAGGCAATCAATTTGGGACGACTCAAACTGTAAACTCTGACTCCCAGGCATCAGCTCAGACTCAGTTCATTCCTTTTACCTTTAGATGGGCTGTGTTGAGCCTGCACTTAAGATGTGTGGTTCAGGGAACAGCCAAAAATTTGGGACTCCCTCCCTCTGGTTCTTCCTTTCTAGATTTTCCCTCTCAATTCTAAGTGGCTGCAGTTACCCTTGACTCTGTCCTCTAAGACTCCTCTACCAGTAGGACTTCAGGTTTTCTCTGGAGTTCTAACATCCCCACATAGTGTCAGCTGTGCCAACATGAGACTAAAAGCTGGGGAGCACACCGTTCCCATATTCCAAGTTTTAATTCCCCTCAGAACCTTCCTGGTCCTTCCCATTCTCCCTCCCACCCCATCACTCTTCAATGCTTTCAGGTGGCCTGGTAAGTGCTTTTTCAACTTGCCTGGAATCAGAATTTCTCTAACCTTTAATCGCTTGGTAATACAGATATATCACTTACTACTTTTTATAACCAGTAAGGTTGATAGCTTGGAGAGAAAAATAGAACTAGCCACTTACAGACTGAGTTTTCACCCTTCCCCCATATTAACACTAGTTGTTGATGTCTTTGTTGACAGCATGCCAGCCTGGTTATTATGGACCAGACTGTAAGCTTAGGTGCAGTTGCTCCAATGGGGAGAAATGCGATCGGTTCCAAGGATGCCTCTGCTCTCCAGGACGCCAAGGGCTCCAGTGTGAGAAAGAAGGTAAAGCAAGGTAACACTGTAATCAGGGCCGAGTTCAGCACGTCTGAACCCAGCTTTGCTGGCATAATTCTTGCCCCCCTAGCCCAAGAGTCTTAAACTCCTTCTGTTTCCAAGCAGAAGTAGGGAAGAACAGATCCTCTGTTCTAAAGGACAGCTATCTGAACCTTCTTTATGGACTCTCACACTGCCCTTTCCCATAAAGAATGAACCTCGTGCACTTGAGTGATAACCAGCCACTGAAGATCTCTGTCAACCTCTTTGACAGTCTTTTCTAGGATCAGACTTTCCCCTGGATATGCACAGCAGTGAAAGAATTATACTTTTTTTTGGCTGGCTTTCTTCATTTACCATACTGTTTTTGAGGTTTATATATATTGTAGCACATATCAGTATGTTTCTCATTTCTTTTTATTGCCCTACCATCTGTTCTCATTTAAAAATCTTGTTTGAACACAGCCATGCCCCTTTGTTTACCATAGATCATGTGAGGCTGCTCTTACAACAGGGTTGAGTAGTTACCACCCAGAACATATGGCCTGCCAAGTTGAAAATATTTATTATTTAGTCCTTTAAGGAAAGTCTGCTAACCCCTGTCCTAGAATATACTCTTTAAAATCAAAAGAAGCATATTTTTAAAATTTAAAAATAATAAACATAGATTACTTTTCCAGTCAAACAAATATAAATAACATATGTCCAGTGAAATCTGCACTCAGAGCAGTAAGACATTTATAGTCTTTTCTCTGTGAGTTTTAAATATCAGAACAAGTATGGAGAGAAATACCAACTGTTTTCTCAAAGGCCTTAGCTTGTCAGCTTTATACTTTCCCTTCTACCCCAGCATTTGGACTTTGCTACAGGGTAGGAATCTGGGAGGGTGTAGAGAGGGGAGGAAAGGCTATGGGGCTGTCAGAGGATGGACTGCAAGTGGGCAACAGACAAGCTTAATGATTTGTCTTTTCTGTTCCACTTCTTTCTGTACTAAGGCCGGTGTTGCAAAAAAAAAAAACTGTGAGACTCTCAAACTTAGACCCAGATTCTGGGTTTTCAAGGGGCAGCCCCCTTTCCCCTCACCCTCTACCTGTACCTCCAACCTCCATCTAATCGCAGAAAACTTCAAGGGGACAGAGAAGGAAAGGCATGGATTGAAAGTGTTAGAGCACTTCGAACAATTCCAACACCAGTACCTAAGTGTGCTAAACAGTTTGGCAAAGTTTCTCATTACAGTCTCCCCAGGTCTGCAGATATATCAAAGAATACCTTTGTGGCTATTAGACCTTTTCCTTTCCTGCTCCATACACTTCACTTGTTTCATTCTAGGCTTGAGAGATAGGATATCAATATAAAATATCAATATTGATGCATTTACCTTGACCCTCATCTCCTCTCACCACTGCTATGGAGCAGCTTGTAAATGACTGCTGTTCTTTTTTTTCTGGAAAGAACACAGCCACTTTTCCAATGTTTTAAGTGCATGTCCATCTCCTACATTACTTAGTGTTGGACCACTTTCAATTGTGTCCTACATGTGGTCCAAAACTCTCTAAGACCCCACAGTTCAGAATAAAATTGTTAAATTTCAGGATTATTCATTCTCTACTCTGTAGACATTAAGTAAGGAATCCCGATGCCTTTCTTGATATCAGAGGCATTTGTTTTCCTTTCTATGTTGGCAGCAGTATTTTTTATTTGGCTACTGATGGGAAATTGATTAGGGGAATTTTATTCCACTTCACTTCTTGGATGTAAATGTGAATATAATTAATCATCAGCCAGTTGCAGTCTTCCCAATCAATGAGACATCTCTCAGATATCAAAACTAATGATCACATTGTTGATCAGAGAATCGGGGGCTTGCAGAGTGGAAGAAGAACTGGCTTTTGTTATTGTTTTTGTAAAAATAAATTCCCTTAAAAAGCAAGAGAGGGACTGGACAGTAAGATCTGCAGAGATGTGATGATGATGACCATTTCAGCACTGAGACCGTATCCCCTAGGACCCTGAGAAAGTACATCATTGTGGCAAAGAGTGTGAATTCTGGTTCTGGTAACCATTTTAATGGGAATTGAGAGCAACTACCCCCCAAAATTTATTATGTAATGATAAAACAATAAAATACTTGCCAGATTTCTTGCCCAGTACATGACTTGCTAGATGGTAACTACTTCCATGTTTTCTGCTTCTGCTGTGTTAAAGATCAGGTTTCACAGTGTTGTTTCCTTCATTCAGGTGTGCCAAGGATGACTCCAAAGATAGAGGATTTGCCAGAACATATAGAAGTGAACAGTGGTAAATTTAACCCCATTTGCAAAGCATCTGGCTGGCCCCGACCTGCTAATGAAGAAATGACCCTGGTGAAGCCAGATGGGACAGTGCTCCGTGTAAGAGTTATTCTCTCTCTGTCTTTCTTTTTTCCTTTGGTAGAACAAATTATAGCTTTTTTAAAAGTTGAAGCATAGTTGATTTACAGTGTTGTTATTTTCAGGTATATAGCAAAGTAATTCAGTTATATTTTTCAAGATTATTTTCCAATAAAAGTTATTACAAGATATTGAATATAGTTCCCTCTCTTATACACTAAATCCTTTTTTTTATGTAGTGGTTTGTACCTGCCAATCACGAACTCCTAATTTATCCCCCACTTCCCCTCTCCCTTGTGGCAACCATGTTTGTTTTCTAAACCATGTATGTTTCCTATGTCTGTGAGTCTGTTTCTGTTCTGTAAATAAGTTCATTTGTGTCACATTTTAGATTTCACATATAACTGATATCATATGATATTTTTCTTTTCCTGTCTGATTTGCTTCACTTGGTATGATAATAAGTCCATCCATGTTGCTGCAAATGGCATCATTTTATTCTGTTTTATGGCTGAGTAGTATTCTATCATGTATATGTATATGTGTGTGTGTATCACATCTCAGACAAGACTGGGTATTCATTTCTGGCACTTACCACTGGTTAGGGTGCTACCACATCGTTTTTCTTTGCTTGAAAGAAATAAGGACTAAGCTACTTTCCCACATGTTTCCCTTTCCTCTTTCAACAATGCCAAATGCACCAGAGACAAGTACCACCTCAAATTTCTGTGTGTCACAAGTGGTCTGCAGGAAATTGATTTATTTTGTTGTCTAAAGACTTTGAACTAGTTATTTTTTTTCTCTCAAAGATGACCAGGAATCAGCTTGACCAGGAGGTAGATCCAAGTGATATCTTAGGGGCAGAATATGCAGAACAGTCACACATCAGATGTTCCTGATTCCCCTTTAACAATCCACTAGGTGTAGTAGGAGCCAATTGACAGCTTCCAAAATCTTGTTGGCCTATCCTAGTCACAGCTACATTCTAGAGAGAGCTGACCACACTACACACGTCTCACTTAACATTAGTTAGTTATTTTGCAGAAGTGGAAACTGGTTGGGTGAAGTTAAATAACTAAAGAAAGTGAGAATCACTCAGTTGTGTCCAGCTGTTTGTGACCCCATGGATGGTAGCCCACCAGGGTCCTCTGTGCATGAAATTCTCCAGGTAAGAATGCTGGAGTAGGTTTCCATTCCCTTCTCCAGGGGATTGTCCTAAGCCTGGAATCGAACCTGCACTACAGGTCCTGCACTGTGGGCAGATTTTTTACTGTCTGAGCCACCAGGGAAGCCCAAGCAATTGGCCAGAATTGGCAGAGCTGGGATGTGAGCTCCGGCCCATGTGTTTTCAGAGCCTTGACTTTTTCCATAATACCATACTCAGCAGCCTCTCAAACACTTCAGAAGCCATTTTGTCTTTTCACCCAGCCATCACTGCATTGAACCAGAAAGAAACAAATGTTACCAGAAGCAGTTTAGAAGGAATTAGACTTTTTGCTTGGAAGTGTTTATCCCATACTCCCAAACACACAACTACAACAGCAGGATCTGCGAGGGCGTCAATCCAACATAAACTTGCAGGGTTACTACAATAGCTTTGGAAATAAGCCAATGCTTATACAAGCATTGGACTGATCTTCTTAATCTCTCCTAGAAAACTTCTTATTTAACAATGAGATGGGGTCAGTGTTATGAACCCTTGTGTTTATACCTCTGTAGAAGCTTCTTTTTTATTTTTTGTATTTGACCTTTTCAGCCAAAAGACTTTAACCACACGGGTCATCTCTCCGTGGCTTCCTTCACCATCAACCGGATCCTTCCCCCTGACTCAGGAGTCTGGGTTTGCAGTGTGAACACAGTGGCTGGGATGGTGGAAAAGCCTTTCAACATTTCTGTTAAAGGTATGCTCCATTTTCCAGGGGAAGAGATTGTATCCTTGATGGTTCTGCATTTATGTATTGCTGGGTGCTGCCTTTAGATAGAAATGCCCCTGACCACTTAAAATGCCTTTTGGAATCCTCCAGGATTCTAAGGCTTAAGCAAAAAAATTATGTGCATTGAAATGGAAAGGAGGGATTAAGTTTATGATCTTTGGAATTATATAGCCCTGGGTTTGATTTTTATGGCTGACAGCTAGTAAACTTGGGTGTGGCTTTGAGCAAATTAATTTGACCTCTCTGTTCAGTTCAGTTCAGTTCAGTTGCTCAGTTGTGTCCAACTCTTTGCGACCCCGTGGACTGCAGCAGGCCAGGCCTCCCAGTCCATCACCAACTCCCGAAGGTTACTCAAACTCATGTCCATTGAGGCGATGATGCCATCCAACCATCTCATCCTCTCTTGTCTCCTTCTCCTCCCACCCGCAATCTTTCCCAGCATCAGGGTCTTTTCAAATGAGTCAGCTCTTCGCATCAGGTGGTCAAAGTGTTAAGAGTTTCAGCTTCAGCATCAGTCCTTCCAAAGAACATTCAGGACTGCTTCCCTTTAGGATGGACTGGTTGGATCTCCTTGCAGTCCAAGGGACTCTCAAGAGTTTTCTCCAACACCACAGTTCAAAAGTATCAGTTCTTTGGCGCTCAACTTTCTTTATAGTCCAATTCTCCCATCCATCCATGACCACTGGGAAAACCATAGCTATTTGGGCCTTTGTTAGCAAAGTGATGTCTCTGCTTTTTCATATCCTGTCTAGGTTGGTCATAACTTTTCTTCCAAGGAGTAAGCATCTTTTAATTTCATAGCTGCAGTTACCAGCTGCAGTGATTTTGGAGCCCCCCCAAAATAAAGTCTGCCAGTGTTTCCACTGTTTCCCCATGAAGTGATGGGACCAGATGCCATGATCTTAGTTTTCTGAATGTTGAGTTTTAAGCCAACTTTTTCACTCTTCTTCTTCACTTTCATCAAGGGGCTCTTCAGTTCTTTACTTTCTGCTATAAGTGTGGTGTCATCTGCATATCTGAGGTTATCGAAATTTCTCCTGGCAATCTTGATTCCAGCTTCATCCAGTCCAGCATTTCTCATGATGTACTCTGCTGCTGCGGCTAAGTCGCTTCAGTCATGTCCAACTCTGTGCGACCCTATAGACGGCGGCCCACCAGGCTCCTCTGTCCATGGTATTTTCCAGGCAAGAGTACTGGAGTGGGTTGCCATTGCCTTTTCCAGATGTACTCTGCATATAAGTTAAATAAGTAGGGTGACAGTATACAGCCTTGATGTACTCCTTCCCGATTTGGAACCAGTCTGTTGTTCCATGTCCAGTTCTGACTGTTGCTTCTTGACCTGTACACAGATTTCTCAGGAGGCAGGTCAGGTGGTCTGGTATTCCCATCTCTTTCAGAATTTTCCACAGTTTGTTGTGACCCACACAGTCGAAGGCTTTGGCATAGTCAATAAAGCAGAAGTAGATGTTGTTCTGGAACTCTCTTGCTTTTTCGATGATCCAACAGATGTTGGCAATTTGATCTCTGGTTCCACTGCCTTTTCTAAATCCAGCTTGAACATCTGGAAGTTCACGGTTCATGTACTGCTGAAGCCTGGCTTGGATAATTTTAAGCATTACTTTACTAGCATATGAGATGAGGACTATTGTGCGGCAGTTTGAGCATTCTTTGGCATTGCCTTTCTTTGGGATTGGAATGAAAACTGACCTTTTCCAGTCCTGTGGCCACTGCTGAGTTTTCCAAATTTGCTGGCATATTGAGTGCAGCACTTTCACAGCATCATCTTTTAGGATTTGAAAGAACTCGACTGGAATTCCATCACCTCCACTAGCTTTGTTCATAGTGATGCTTTCAAGGCTCACTTGACTTCACATTCTAGGATGTCTGGCCCTGGGTGATCTGTCTGAACCTTTCTCTATTTGTAAATAAAGCTTAGCTTATCTACCACTCAGGGTGATCGTGAGATTGTTAAGTAGTGGAATTGCATCTGACACAAGTCTGACAGTGATTTTATTTTTGTAGAAAGTTTAACTTCATCATTGTCTTGACTTCTGATTCACTACAGAGAAGTTAGAGAATCTTAATTTGCAGACTACTCACTTAATATGAAGCCCAGACTTTGCTATACAGTGAACATGGATTATTTTCTCATATATTCAGAGTTCTGACTATTCTTCCTAATATGAAATAGTATTTCAAAATTCGGAATTATTCCAAGTGGATTTGCGTACATTTAAGGCTTGAGGGGAAGGAATAGAGTGGAAGTAAATCCAAGTTCACTTGTTGTACAGAGAGGTAATACAAATTTTAAATTTGAAAGTTGCTTTTGAATGTATTTAGACAAAAGCACCTAATAACTCTGTGGTATGTATTCTAGAAAGGCATTGGACTAAATGCTTCATTCATCTTAATATTTTTAAAATATTCATTGTATTTATTTACGTGGCTTTGCCAGGTCTTAGTTGCGGCAGGCAGGATCTTTAGTTGTGGCATGTGGGATCTAGTTCCCTGACCAAGGATTGATCCCAGGCCTCTTGATTTGGGAGTGCAGAGTCTTAGGCACAGGACCACCAGGGAAGTCCTATCTTACTTCATTTTTATGAAGACCAGACACAATAGTATTGTTATCCCGTCCTGATCAGTCCAGAACTAGGTTCAGAGGTTTAGGTGACTTGCCTAAGGTAGCCCATCTTGTGAACAGCCAATCTCAGTGTGGAACCTGGTCCAACCCTGCATCATCATTTCTAGATCATTTTGCTTTCTCAGTCTCTCCTGTTACAGATAAGGAAGCAAGATAATGGAAGTTGATGTGTAATTAACCTATTTCACTACTTGATTAGGAATCTTTGGGTGATCCTAGAGGTAATCTCTGTCAATGAAAGTAAATACCCAGAACATAATCTTGTTTTAAAAAAAGGTCAGTAACAATAGTAACATATATAGAGCCTCACAGAGTTAGATTCTCTGCCCTGAGAACCCACAGAAACAACCTCAGAATCTTTAAGTTTGGTTGTTTTTTTTTTGATTACTGGAAAAGCCTGGATCTATTTTATTCAGTAAAACATCAACACAATCAAAATAATTTCTTACATCATACTTGTTCTTGGAAGAAAGGAAATGATATGCAGACAAGACAAATTATGTTATTTTTGGAATATTTGCTGTCCATGGAAAGTAAATAAGTAAAAAAACAAACCATGTTGCTAAGGTTCAGAAGAGTCACTGATTCTAATTTTTATTTTTTAAATAAGGCACAGCACGCAACATCAGTCCATTGAAATATCTCTTGTTCTAAGTCACTGATGCCTCTTCACTGTCATATTGACTGGTATCCACAAAATGGAAAATTGCAAGTAGGTAAATTGAGCAGTGTCTTTAGTGATAATATTTTAAAAAGATACAGAGATACAGATCTCCTTCAGTGTTTGTAGGGGATTGATTCTAGGACCTCTTTGGATACCAAACTCCACAGATGCTCAAGTCCCTTTTATAAAATGGTGTAGTATTTGCGTACAACCTATGCACATCCTCCTGTATACTTTAAATCATCTCTAGATTACTTAAGCAATAGCCACCCCCCACCCCCATCTGTGGTTTCACTTTCCACAGTTTCAGTTACCCATGGTCAACTGAAGCTCAAAACACTAAATGGAAAATTCCAGAAATAATATGTAATTTTTAAATTGTGTACTGTTCTGAGTAGCATGATGAAATCTCACACTGTCCCACTCTATCCTGGGATATGGGTTTTCCCTTCATCCCATGTATCCCACTCATTAGTCACCTAGTAGACATCTACATTATCATTTCCTCTGTCATGGTATCAAAATGCTCATGTTCAAGAAACTTTTTTTGTATTTAACAATGTGATGCTAGCAATTTGAATATTCCCTTACTCTGCCTAATTTATAAGTTAAACTTTACCTCTGGTATGTGTGTATGGGAGAAATAAATGGTGTATATAGAATTTGGTAAATTGTCTGCAGTTTCAGGCATCCACTGGGATCTTGGAAAGTATCCCCTGCAGACAAGGGGGATTATTGTAACACCTAATGCAATGTAAATGCTGTGTAAATCATTGTAACTATAATATAAATATTTTGTAAATAATTGCTGGCACATGGAAATTTTCAAGTTTTGCCTTTTAGAACTTTCTGGAGTTTTTTTTTTTCTTTCTGAATATTGATCTGCCCTTGGTTGAATCTGCAGATGCAGAACCTGCATTTAGAAGGTTGACTATACTAGACTTTCCTCCCAGAGTACAAATTAGAACAACTACTTTAGAAAATTGGCAATATATACTAAAGCTAAGTATATACCTACCCTGTGATGACATTCTACAGCTAAGTTTATGCTCAAAAGAAATGAGTACATTTGTTAAACAATCTTCAAGAATGTTCTGAGGAGTTTTATTCCTAATAGTCCAAATATCCATCAGCATTAGAAAGAATAAGTAGATTGTGTTATATTCATATGTAATAGGTTTCTAGGGCTGCAGTAGCAAAGTTCTCTAGACTGAGTGGCTTAAACAACAGAAATTAATTTTCTCAATGTTCTGGAGGCTGCGTGATCAGCGTAATCTTATGTTGATCTGAGATCAAGCTGTTAGCAAGGTTACTTTCTTCTGAGCCTTTGCTTCTTGGTTTGTAGATAGCTATATTCTCCCTGTATCTTCTCAGGGTCTTCCCGCTGTGTGTGTGTGTGTGTGTGTGTGTGGTAATTTTATCTTCTTATGAGGGCCTCCCTGGTAGCTCAGATGGTAAAGAATCAGCCAGCAACTCAGGAGACCAGGATTCGATCCCTGGGTCGGGAAGATCCCCTGGAGAAGGGTGTGGCTACCCACTCCAGTATTCTTGCTTGGAGAATTCCATGGACAGAGAAGCCTGACTGGCTATAGTACATGAGTTCACAAAGAGTCGGACATAACTGAGTAATACGCTAATGAGGACAGCCGTCATACGGGATTAGCAATGACTGTAGCCCTCACTGTAACTGAATTGCCTCTTTAAAGACTCCCATCTCCAAATACTGCAATGCTCCCCTCATACAGCAAGGGTGATGTGAAGGGCTGGCTTTATAGGCTTATGACCTGTCCACACAGGGCCCTATACTTGGTTTAAGTTTCTGCTGTCTTCAACTTGAAATTCTATCTTTGAATTTCATAAGTGAAGTCCAGTGACACCATGGAGTTTGTGCATGAGCAGAAGAGACAGATTCACAGTCTGTCTCCTTTCTCGGCTACCCCATTCCCATACGTGTTCTCCATGCCCCAGGAGTCTGGTGGACCTAACTCACGGGAGTTCAGTAAGACTCAAAGCAAGCTGAGTGAGTTGAGCTACTTCTATAACTGAGTAAACAGGATGCTGACAGCCCGACAAGACATCCTTTCCTTTCAAACCAGAAGTTGCTTCACGTGGTGAACGTGCTGTACATCTGTTTACTTACCATGCCCCTTATGGGGCTAAAAACCATCGAAATATCCAAGAATGTTTTCTTTCATCAAGAACCAATTTTTACCTTGTTGGGCGTACTCTTTCAGTCCCATTGAGAATACATGGTCTTTGAGGTGGGGAGATTATTCTGGATTATATAGGTGTGTTCAGATCCTTAGTCATGACCGACTCTTCGTGACCTCATGGACTGTAGCCCGCCAGACTTCTCTGTCCATGGGATTCTCTAGGCAAGAATACAAGAGTGGGTAGCCATTCCCTTCTCCGGGGGATCTTCCTGACCCAGCAATCAAACCCGGGTCTCCTGCATTACAGGCAGATTCTTTACCATTTGAGCCGCCTGATTATCTAGTTGGACCCATTCTAATCACAGGAGTTTTTAAAGACTGTCAGAAAGAGAGATCACAACAGAAGAAAGGTCAGAGAGACATGAGTTTGTTGTCTTTGAAGATGGACAAACGGACCATGAGTCAAGGAATACAGGTGTTTTTTTAAGAAGCTGAAAAGAAGAAAACAAATTATCCCCTACAGCCTCCAGAAAGGAACACAGCCCTTTTAACACCTTGATCTTAGCCCAGTGAGACCAACTACTGACCCCCAGAGACCTCTGATTTCTGACCTCCAGAACTATAAGATAATAAATTTATGTTGCTCTAAGCAGAGAGAGACAGACAGACAGAGAGAGCCTGGTGGTCTAGTAGGATGATTGATATTAAATAATCACACAAAGAATAATGAATTCTGAAAATTGCAGTGAAGGAGAAGATCTGTGGAAGTGTGTGGCATGTGAGTCTAACCAAGGTTCAGGGATAGACACTGTGAGGAAGTCACAGCAGAGCTGAGAGTTGAATGATGAGTAAATGATAACTGCGGAATCGTGGGAGGTCTGGCGCATTGCTTGCAGGAGAAGAGTACCAGCCAAGAATACGAGACAGAAAGGAGCCTGGTGCATTGTTAGGTGGATGAACTGAAAGGCCACTGGGAGTGGAGAGTATTGGATGAGAGGATGAGGGAGCTAAAGAGGCGGCAGGGGTGCTATTGTGCAAGGCCTGGCAGGTCATGGTATGAATTTCAGATTTTATTTGAAATGTAATGGGAACACATGGAAAACTCTTGATCAGAGGAGTGCTCATTCTTTAAGAAAGCACTCTGTGGATGGTAGGTTGGAGGGGTGAGAGCAAAGCCAGGAGATCACAGAGCGGGTAAGTGCATTGAATCTGATCAGAGAACTTGAAGACGGCTTTGTTAGGAATGTAAAGGCACTCATCCACTACCCCATCTCAAAACAGCGGTAAAAACCCAAAGTGTAAGGACTGATCTGATTCTTGCCATTTTATTTAGTTCTTCCAAAGCCCTTGAATGCCCCCAGTGTGATCGACACTGGACACAACTTTGCTGTCATCAACATCAGCTCTGAGCCTTACTTTGGAGATGGACCAATCAAATCCAAGAAGCTTCTGTACAAACCTGTTAATCACTATGAGGCTTGGCGGCATATTCAAGGTAAGATTTGGCAAGGAAATGCTCCAGCGAGAGATGGGACACCAGGAAAAAAAATTTGTCCCCAAATGTAGAAATCCTCTCTCTCAGTCTCAACCCTCAACCCCAAGGTAGGGGCTGTGGCAGTGGATTCTACTTTGGAGTATTCAGGAGAGAGTGGCGGGGTGATAGCTCCTCTGAGTTCTGGGTCTACCTTTCTGAAAGGTACGGTGTAAAATGGGACACAGACCAGCCTGTGTCAGGAGCTACTATCTTCATCAATACTCCCTGTCCAGGTCTCTCTGGCTCTCCAGTCCCATTTTTACTCTGTCTTGCTTGGTCATGGCAAAAGATACATGTTTATACCATGACTACAGTAACAGGGACGTCCAGGGCCCACTGGAAAGGCAGAGACTTAATCTGCTTACATCTGAGGGGTGATTGCTGCTACTGCAGCTGTTCAGTCACCAAGCTGTGTCCAGCTCTTCACGACCCCATGGACTGCAGCACACCAGGCTTCCCTGTCCCCCACCATCTCCCAGCGTTTGCTCAAGTTCATGTCCATTGAATCAGTGATGCCATCCAACCGTCTCATCTTCTGTCAACCCTCTTCTTCTTCTGCCTTCAATCTTTCCCGCCATCAGGGTCTTTTTCCAATGAGTCAGCTATTGCTACTGAAACATGTTTGTTTGTTTATTTTTCTTATTTGAGTTTGCCCTGTCTGCAGTTTCCTAACTCACAGAAGTTTGGGAAGGAATTTGGGCTGTGGCTGACTGAACTAGGGTAGGGGGAGGTGGGGGTACAGGCCCATCCCCACCTTTTTGAAAGCAAAAGCCTCAAAAGTAATAAAATGTCAAACGTTCATGAGAACAGTTAAATTTATTTAAAGTTAAATTTACTTTGAAACACAAATTAGAGTCCTGCTTGTTGCATGATGATGTAATAGCATTTTTCTTTTTTTTTAAAACCTGAGCACCATCTATTGACCCAGCTGCTTAAATTGTGCCATCTTATCATGAGACATACCACAGTCACACTTGTAGGGAACATACACACCTCCATCAATACTCTAGTCTCACTATGCCCATGAATTCCTAAAAGGGCCCTCTACCCATGACTGCAATGAAGGAGACACTGGAGACACTAGTTCCATCCCTGGGTCTGGAAGATCCTCTGGAGATGGAAATGGCAACCCACTCCAGTATTCTTGCCTGGGAAATCCCATGGTCAGAGGAGCCTGACAGGCTACAGTCCAAAGGGTCGCAAAGAGTCGGACACAACGGAGCGACTAAGCGCATATAATCAAGGAAGTTACCAAAAAAGAAGAAAACGAAGGTTTGGAGCTTAAAAATACTAGCTGACCTGAGTACGTTAAATAAAGTCATGGTGGTATTACGGAGCTCTTCACGTTCTTTTGAACACTCATCCAAAATTCAGAATCCCAGGAGCATCAGTCTGATTTGCTGGATTGTTGATTCTATTGACAATGGCTAGGTCTTTTGAAAGAGCAGCTTTAAAAAAATAGGATATTGATAATCCATCCTCTCTTTATGGACATCCACAAAGAGGTTTTCTAAAAACCCTTACCCACAGCCCAGTGTTTTTCCTTACTGACTTTATTACGTGGTAAGGCAGGAATCTACCTTTGCAATATTCATGCAAATAGATCAGAAGGAAAGAAGCATATGTCATTTGTTTCTGGGAGGAATTTTCAAATACTTCAGAACCCTTTATTTATTATGATATGACTATTACAAATTTGTTGTCTGATTAGTGTAAGCAGACCCTCAAAGAGTCTTTTCTCTTGATAGCTTGATTGGAATCACTGTTTGCATTTGAAAGCAGTTATTTTATATTATTCTAATTGAGTTTTTCCCCTAAATCTGACTGGTTATTCCCTATAGTTGAAGATGTGCCTGATTTTACTCTACAAATGAAAATACAGAAACACTAGAGCAGAAATGTATGAGTGGCACAGAGATACTTACACGAAAAAGCCTTGTTTTCTTTATAGTAGGAACACTGAGACCCTGAAGATGGAATCTCCCCTCTGTTCTACTCAGCCATTGTATTTTTAAAAACCAAACATTAGTTCCCATCACAATAACAGCATTCCAGTTTAAAGAATGTAAGATTGCCAACTTAAGTTTCCTGGACTTTCCCTCTTCTCAGTGACAAATGAGATTGTTACCCTCAACTATTTGGAGCCTCGGACGGAGTACGAGCTCTGCGTGCAGCTGGTCCGGCGTGGAGAGGGCGGAGAAGGCCATCCTGGCCCTGTGAGGAGATTCACAACAGCTTCCATCGGTCAGCTGAAGCAAACAGGCGTTTACTCAGGAGCTGGGCGGGTGGGGGAGGAAGGGGAAAGAGGAAGGAAGACCAGGAAGGGTGGTGGTGGGTGAGCGGGTGGGTGGGGAGGGTGGTGGAAGGGGTTTGCTTTTGAATGGGTGGGAAAGTGACAGGAAGGCTTCAGACTTGGAGCCAAGCCAGCCCTTTATTTGGGCTGCTCTCCTGGTCTGTCTCCCTGGGGGAGGGGGCTGGAGTGATCCACAGGGACAGAGAAGGAAGCAGATGAGCCTTCAGGAAGGCAGGGACATCCCTGAGGACTTGGGATTTACTTTGTAGCAACTCTGCTCAGTCTTGGCTCCTGAGTTTTTCCACCAGCTTCCTGTTTCCATCCTAAGGGCCCAGGCCAGGCTCTTGCTGCATACATACTCCACAAATCCCAGTGTGTTTATAAAGTAATTTCTAGTTTTTCAAAGTCATTCATGCGCATGGTGAAAACATTGAATAGATTGAAAGGCTTTTACCTAAGAACAGCAGTCCTGTGCTCTATCCCTCCACTTCCCCATCCTATTTCCTTTATCCCCTTGAGCCATATGATATATACCACCCTGTTTCTCATGGCATGGCATGCAGGATCTTGGATCCCCTTATTCCTGGACTAGGGATCGAACCCATGCCTCCCACAGTGGAAGTGCAGAGTCCTAACCACTGGACCTCCAGGGAAGTCTCTACCTCTATGTTTCTAAATCAGTGGTTCTCAAACATTATTTTCCCTCAGAATCATCTGCCCAGCTTATTAAAACAAATTTCTGGGCCTCGGTTCCAGGGTTTCAGATTCAGAAGGTTTGGAGTGGGAACGGTGCTCAAGAATCCGCATTTCTAATAAGTTCCCCAGTGATGTATGATGCTCTGGTCTTAAGCTTACACATTCCAAGTGTAGCACTATTTCTTGATGGAACAGTGTCAGTCAATAGCTATCAGTCTTCTATTGTGTAAACTGAGGAGCCTTTGAATTTGTGAAATTTCCTTGATGCTAACCTGAACTCCAGCTTTCTGCTACCCAGGTCCCCTCCTCTGAAATGTCTGAGTGAGTCCTTTTAAAGTCCTCTTTAGTGTTGTAGTGCGCCTTGTGTATAACCATTCTGTTACTATCTCTTGGTCAGTGCTTTACAGTTTCAGGTTCACGTTTATTTAATTCTTAGAATTGTCATCTTTCCCATTTTATAGATTGAAAAGTAGAGTCCCAGAGTGGTTAATAACTTGGCTATGGTGATGTATCAGATTCTTCATCATCATACTAGATCTTCAGACTTGATCCCTTTCTGTTTCTCCAGTTATTATTACTATTTTTTTAACCTGGAGCCCAAAGACACCAAATCCTTTCCCGACTGATGAGTTTTCCTAGTTTTCGTCCATTTACTAAAGGCAGAAGGATATCGGATGCTTTAGTGAGAAACTAGGAAAAGCATCAAGCTCTTCTGCAAAGGTTGTGCATTCCTCACACACTCTTCCTTCCACACCCCCCACCTAGTGTTCATCTGACCAGCAGCATCTTTAATGAACCAAATGAAACTCAGGAACTACTCTGATGCTTGTAGAAGCATTGGACAAGTAAGCAATGGCTTCCTGGGAACCCACCAGGTAGTAACACCAAAAATAACACTGGCGGGGACTTCCCTGGCAGTCCAATGCTTAAGACTTTGCCTTCCAGTGCAGGGGGGTACGTGTTCTATCTCTGGTCAGGGAGGTAAGATCCCACTTGCCTTGCAGTCAAGAAACCAAAACATAAAACAGAAGCAAGATTGCAACAAATTCAATAAAGACTTTAAAAATGGCCCACATTAAAAAAAAAAATCTTAAAAAAGAAAATAACCCTGGAAACAATATGACTTAGAGGATAAAAGGAACCTCCATGACTGTGATGCAAGAGGCCCCTGAAATGCCATCAGGTTGCTGCTACAAAGCAAATGGTAGCTTATTCTCTCCTAGGCCAGTGCTGATGAATCAAAAGGGGAAGGGCATAATCTGACTCAGATGGAAAGTATTTATGGAACAGAACATAAAACACTTAACAGATCCACAGTGTGCTGTCTTCAGCGCTCAGAATATGTTCCAGCCAGGATGTATTCAGAGGTCTCTTGGAATATTTCAAAGTAGTTCTCAGGGGTGGGTGGGAAGGGAATTCTTGAAGGTTCATCTTTTCCCATCATTTGAATTTTGCTGATGTTTGTTTTTAAATTCATTTGGCAGTTGCACTATTTATAAGTGTATTGACTGAGGGCAAAGGCCGGGAAGGCCAGGAGGGGAGGGGACAGGACACACTCTGAACACACGGCAGAAAGAGGGCAGGTAGGGAGGGGTGAAGGGTAAGCCATGCTCTCAAAGGGAGGGGAAAGAGGAAATGACCATTTATGGGGCTGCTCTTCTGTACAAGGCACAGGCTCAGAAGGTTTCCAGGTTTGCTGTACACCATCAGCCCTCTTTCCGTCTGTTGTGTCGTTATAAGCCTGCCTACTCATTCCAGGTGGCTTATTTTGGAACTTTAGAGAAGAGCAAAAGGAGGTGACATCACCTCTTGCAATTTGCAAAGGTTATGGAGAAAAGACCAACGAGACCTGTAGCGTAGTGCCAAGCAGGTGGCATACCTGATTGCTGGTTCTCCCTCGTCTATGGGTGGTCAAAGCTGTTAGTGAGAGACCCTCTCCTGAGGAGTGGAAATAGACACTTCCTGTCACCTCTGACCAAGTTTCTCAGCCTTCTTACTTTATTTTTTGTTTTTACTTTTTCATTGTATTGGAGTATAGTTGACTTACAATGTTGTGTTAGTTCAGGTGTACAGCAAAGTGATTGTTATATATACATTTGTTTGTTTCCACTTCTTTATATTATTTTTATTTTTAATTATAACCCTCTAAAGAGCTTCTTAGATAGTTTTGTCCTTAAGATACCATCTCTGTTTTGTTTTAATGTCTCTTCTGCCATGAATTTTAATACCATAAATCTGTTTATATATTGTGGTCCTTCGTAAACCATTGTAATTATCTAAAATTTTCTCATACCCCGAGGACCAATTTTTGCCCCGTTAGGGGCAGTAATGTCCCCACTGAAAATGCATGAGGAGAGGATCCCTATTCTGTGTTTTGAAAATACTTTATATCTGGAGTTTAAAATATCAGTGTGCTGTTACTAGTTGAAAACTTGCAGATTCCTTCTCTGTCCATTGATACAAGATAAGATAGGAAGGAAGGGAGGGAGAAAATGTTGATGGAACCCAAACACCTTCCAAGCATTTTCATCTCCATTATCTCATTCTTCCTCTTGAATTTGGAAGGTGAGTGTTTTTATTTCATGCTACATAAATTTTCCAAAGGTCACAGAACTAAAGGGGCATGCTTCTGCCTCTTTGATTTCACAACTCACGTTGTTTCCATTCAGTTACCTCTCTGGTGACTCAGGTTCTTGCGGGTAATTATGGCCACACAGCCTGTGGTCAGAGCCAAACCTTGATGTGATCAGAGGCTGGCCCTGCCATCGCTGTGTTATCACATGTGAAATTGTCCCTGCTAAGGGGATGTAACCCTGAAATTGCTTTAAAACATTTTGCTCAAAATGGGAACAGAGACACTGAATGCTCACCTGCAACCCCACAACTTTGGCAAATCCAGTGTTTCCAATTTTTTCAGTTTCCTTCCTCTTTGTAGACATGACTTTTCCCAAGTGGAAATTAGAGTATTTCTCATGTGTTACAAGTTTTGGAGAGGCTTCTGTACTTCTCACAATAATACTTTAATCCCTTGGGTGGCTATATCAAAATTTATTAAAGCATTTCCCTACTTTGAGCACTTAGGTTTCTTATGATTGTTTGTTATAAATAATGTTGTAAGGGACATCTTCATGTCCCTAGCCTTTTTGCTTCCTTTGAGTTATTTCTTCAGGATAAATCCCTGGTAGTCAGATTATACAAAGTATATGACCATTTCTAAGGCTCTTGAAAAATATTCCCAAGTTGTCCTTCAGAGGGGTTGTATTTTGTCTTACAGTTACTCAAACTACACACTAATATTTTAAAGCTTTGCTATTTTGGTAGGGGGAAAAAGTATTTCATGACTGCTAGTGGCTGTTTCTTTGCTAGCTTGTATATTATTCTAGAAGCCAAGGTTGTCCTTGGGGGCTGTTGTTAGCTTCACTTCATATAAAACAATGATCCTTCTGGTTTCTCCTAGGTCTTCCTCCTCCAAGAGGTCTCAGTCTCCTTCCAAAAAGTCAGACCACTCTAAATTTGACCTGGCAACCAATATTCCCAAGCTCAGAAGATGACTTTTATGTTGAAGTCGAGAGGAGATCTGTGCAAATGAATAGTGATCAGCAGAATATTAAAGTGCCAGGCAACTTGACTTCAGTGCTGCTTAACAACTTACACCCCAGGGAGCAGTACATAGTCCGAGCCAGAGTCAACACCAAGGCCCAGGGGGAATGGAGTGAAGATCTCATCGCTTGGACGCTTAGCGACAGTAAGTAACTTACGCTGCCCCAGGCTTGCCTGAATGATGCTTGGTGGCCGCCAATTAGATTAAGCTCCCATCACTTCAAGTCTGCTTCTTAGAAACCATGACAGGTAGTTAGTTGTAAGTAGAGGCCAATGAGTGCCCTCTCCCCAACACCTCAAATCATTTTAGTGACCCGCAATATTTATGAATGCTCCATATGTTTGGACTAACAATAATTCAGGCAGACCTGTCCTGCGATTTACCTTTCCTGTATTTAAAAGAGTTTGTTTATTTTCGGTTCTCCGGGGTCTTCGTGGCTGTGCACAGGCTTTGTCTAGACTCACTGAGCAGGGGCTACCCTCTAGTTGCAGGGTGTGAGCTTCTCATTGTGATGGCTTCTCTTGTTGCAGAGCAAGGTCTCTCAGGGCTCGCCGGCTTCAGCGGTTGCGGCATGTGGACAGTAGTTGTGGCACACAGGCCTAGTTGCTCCACGGCATGTGGCATCTTCCCAGACCAGGGATTGAACCCATGTCCCCTGCATTGGCATGAGGATTCTTAACCTTTGGACCACTAGGGATCCCTACCTTTCCTTTCAGTGGAGTTATTTACTAAGCAGATGGTGATTCATTACAGATAGATCTCTCCTAATCTTAAAAGACAAGGAACTTTGCTTGAAAATCTGCAAAACAGATAATCCTTAGCATTACGGTATATATTTGAGAGTAATAAAACAACTTTTCTTTCAAACTGTTCTTCGGGCTCTTCTCAATTTCAGATTGTCCATTAAAAATTAGTTGGAACTTCTAGGGTTCCTTTGTAGTCTTGAAAGCTTTCTCATCAGGAACCAGAGAGTTCTATTTGATTCGCTGCCACAGAACTGTCTGTGCATTTCAGAGTCCTTGGAAAGACCAGATGTTTCTGGGTCACACCAACTATCACTAACACTGGGACCCTGTGGTCTCTTGCCAACTGCCAGAGTCTGAGTTTCTCTTCTGTAGCTGAGCCTCCACTTCCCCAGTAACAGGTGTACAGACTGGCTCTGGGTTTCTCCGACCCGTCTCTTCTTGTATCATAACATGTGAAAGTCTCAACCATTTTGTCAGTGTTTAGGCATGTCTCCTTCATCTTTAAAAAATTCTGTGACAGAAGTTATAGGCCAGTACAGAGAATAATACATAAAAATCTACATTTCTACAACCCAGAATTAACAACTGTTAGCATCTTGCCATCTTTGCTTTCAGCCTCTTTTGTGAAAGTAATTCCCCAATACAGATATATCAAAATCCTCTTTGATCATCACCCCTACTCTAATTTTCTCCCTGTCTCCCCAGAGACAACCAAAACTCTGTTTGTTAAACCAAGATTATGTTTGTTGTATGTCTTTCCATTCAATGTTGTATAATTTTAATACAATAAGTATACCTGTAAGTGTGCAGATGCATGCACACGCTTCATCTTGCTTTTTGTATATGTCTACTAAGTGCTTAACGTATTTTCTAACAAGTGCTTAACAAAGATAGTTCCTATGGGCTGGTGGCCAACTGCAAACTAATAGGAATCCTTATTTCTTCTACTTGAATCTATTTCATAAAAGCTGTGTGACCGTGGCCAAGTCACTTAATGTTTCCAGGCCTCAATACTAACAGTAAGATTGTTATGTGGAGTCAATGAGTTACAATATGAAAGGGCCTATATAAATGTCAGCTCTCATAATCTTTGTTTTCCTCAGCATCAAGAACAGTAAAATAGCAGTTTATGGAGTAACAGAATTTCCGAGGTCTTAATTCAGTGTAAGGATGGCAGATATGTGATTTGCATGTGTTGCCAAGTTCCCCATATGTGGCCATGTTGTCAAGTCTATGTTGAGTCCACCACGAACTGATTGGAGTTACCATCAGAGATAACACTTAGTAGCCATTCACGGTTCATAGGCCGACATTCACTCTCTCTCAAAAGCATAATAAATAGTCAAAGAGATGGTAATGCATCTTAAGGATATATGTTTTTGTTTTTTTAATTTCTAGTTGTCCCTCCTCAACCAGAAAACATCAAGATTTCCAACATCACAGACTCTTCGGCCGTGATCTCTTGGACAATCCTGGATGGCTATTCTATTTCTGCTATTATCATCCGTTACAAGGTTCAGGGCAAGAATGAAGACCAGCACATTGACGTGAAGATCAAGAATGCCACCATCACCCAGTATCAACTCAAGGGCCTTGAGCCCCAAACAGTTTACCAGGTGGACATCTTTGCAGAGAACAATATAGGCTCAAGCAATCCAACCTCTTCTCATGAACTGATGACTCTTTCTGAATCTCAAGGTTGGTAGAGTAGACAGGTATTTACATATTATTATTTCTGGGGAGTATCAGAAAAGCCCCACTGTTTTAAGATATTTACTCCATATTCACATCTTGTGATACAATAGGCTTGTCCTTAATAGGCATCACCATCTCTAAAGAGGTCCTTAAGATGAAAATGCCCCTTGGAGGGATACCCTGTTGATCCATTTTCTATTAAGCCTTAAAGGAACTTAGCCCATCAGCAGTCCCCATCTAGCAGTTGAGGGTCTGAGGAATCTGAATGTGATTCTGTGGAAAAAGAAGACTAAGGACCCAGCTTAGTGGAGGAAGGCCTGTGCAGTGGTTCAGTGGAAGGCTCCAGGAACCACACTCCATTCTTTCTCAAAATGAACTCTTCTTTTAACTTGGGTGACAATATGCTATTCTGAGTTTTCTTTTACTTTTTAGATCCAGGTTATGATGGCTCTATGTCCATCACTAACCCCTACCTCAGAGAGAATAAGCTCTTTGAGACAGAGATCCTTCAGTGCCAAGCACAAGAGGGCCAGTGTTTGTGAGTTTTTTTAATTGAAATACAGTTGTTGTGCAATATTATCTTAGTTTTGAGTGCACTTTGACATTTGCATATATTATGATCACCACAGTAAGGCTAGTAATTATCTGTCTCTAAACAAAGTTATTACAGTATTATTAGCCATATTCTATATGCTGTATATTATATCCCTGTGGCTTCTTTATTTCATAACTGGAGGGCTGTACCTCTTAATCCTCTCCAGTGTTTGTGGCTGGTAAAACCTGTTGAATGTAATTAGTGAACAAGGACACCCCGCGTGGGAAGGGTTGAAGCTTCTGGGAGACTTCCCTTTGAGGTTAGTCTGAAATTGCATTTCCTCACCCTCTGCACCACAGCTTGTTCAAGGGAATGTAGCTAGAGGAACTTGAGAGGGAAATGGTGATTTTTGCAAATTTATAATTCAGACCAACCTATTTTTACAGAAAGTATCATAGCACTAAAAACTTCTTGGTTCTTTTGAGGGCTACCTAGGGCTTAAGAAATAAAATCCAACATGCTCTGTTTTCAGTGCTGATTCTTTGGAATATGTTTGAAATATCCAAGGAATGTTGAGTCTGTAAATTACAGAGAATCGTAGTTTTCAGATGACAATCTTAAAAAATGCATCATTTCCATAATTACTTGTGTTTTCATAGAACACATGCAGGCCCTAAATCCAAGCTACAAATAAAATACAAAGAGAAAAATTTAAAAACAAGATGTAACAAAACTAAAAACCCCTCACCATCCCATTTCAGACATCTCTTTATGTACACATGCGTGGAGGTAGTAGGAAAGATAGCTAATCAAAAGAATAATTGTTGGATGAGGTCATGCTCTACATGCTGCTTTTCATAAAAATACATTGAATTTAGTTGTGTTTTAATTTAAGCAAGGGAAAGAAGTAGAAGAGTTAAACCATAGTCTTCAATAGTCCATTTTGACTGAGCCCTAAATTCAATAGTTTTTCTCTTTTCTCTCTTCTTTCCTTCCTTCTTTGCTTCTCCCATACTTCTCCCTACTTGGTAGGTATCCTCAGATTATTTTCAGCTCTTTAAAACAAGAAAAACCCAAATCAAAATATCTTACAGATTCTGTGCTCTTAGCGTCATAGAGCTTGCAAGATTTTCTAGGTGGGGAAATTGTTCAGGGAGGTTTAGTCACTTTCCCAAAGTGATAGATTATAGTTAGTCAGTCTCACTATTATGAGATAATATTCATCTGCTTGGGCCTGTACTTGGAAGTGAAAGTTGAACAAAGGGCAACAATTATTGATTAGCATCAGTTCAGTTCAGTCACTCAGTCGTGTCAAACTCTTTGTGACTCTGTGGACTGCAGCATGCCAGGCCTCCCTGTCCATCACCAACCCCTGGAGCTTGGTCAAACTTACATCCAGCGAGTCGGTGATGCCATCCAACCATCTCATCCTCTGTCGTCCCCTTCTCCTCCTGTCCTCAATCTTTCCCAGCATCAGGGACTTTTCAAATGAGTCACTTCTTCACATCTGGTGACCAAAGTATTGGAGTTTCAGCTTCAGCATCAGTCCTTCCAATGACTATTCGGGACTGATTTCCTTTAGGATTGACTGGTTGGATCTCCTTGCAGTCCAAGGGACTCTCAAGAGTCTTCTCCAACACCACAGTTCAAAAGCATCAATTCTTTGGCACTTAGCAGGTTTGGTGATTAGCATGTTGACTTGTAAAAAGCCCTTTTGCACATTCCTTTGAACTTTTAACAGCCCTGTCAGTCAGATTTGTCTCCAGTGAGTTCCAGACAATAAATGAGTAGCACTAGGTCACATAGCAATTAGGTGGCAGGACTCAGGCTGCCATGATGTTCTCAGTGTAACTGTGACTTCTCCTGCAAATGGTCGTGGCCTGTCTCTCCATCTAGACTAACCTGCTGCTTCTCCTGCGTTCTGCTCAGCACCAGCAGACCTCGGAGGCAGGAAGATGCTGCTTATCGCCATCCTCGGCTCAGCGGGAATGACCTGCCTGACGGTGCTGTTGGCCTTTCTGATCATGCTGCAGCTGAAGAGGGCAAACGTCCAAAGGAGAATGGCCCAAGCCTTCCAAAATGTGGTAGTGTCTCATCTCCCAAGCAATATTTTAAAGATATGGGTCAGAAAGTTTACTTGTAAAGGAAGTATTTCCCTTAGGCAAGTTTCATCTTTTCTTTGTCTTCCATTATGAAATGGGAGATAACTAGCATGACTATGTAAGTTCTTGTCCAATTCAGAACAATTCTGAGAGTGAAAAGGTTACTCTTAATAATTATGCAGAAAACTACGCCTAAAGCAGGATACTGCCCCATCAAAAAGAGAAGAGAGTCATCCTAGTGATAAGTCACCAGTGAGAGTAATCTTGCAGTATAAACAGCTGACCATTACTGTAATGAAGGGCATGAGGGGAACCGTACCTCAGAGTGATAAGTCATGAATATTGATACTAGATCAGTTTTCTTCACTTTTTTTTTTTAAATTTCCAGCTTCCATTTTGTACTTCTAATAGTATCCCCGATATATATATGAATTATATCTACGTGCGGATCGCCATCCCTGTGTACCCTTCAGTCTGCAGTCAGAGTTCATGGCACTCGGCACTACTTTTTTCTTTCATTTAGTGATTTTGACCAGTTGCAAAGGTTTACAAAATCATACTTTACCGACAGGCACCCCATTTGAATCCTTGAGACAGTATAGCCTGAACATTTCTCTGTGATTTTGAGCTCTGTAAAATTAATCTGTACCCAACTGTACTGATTCTATATATGAAGCACTGAATACAGTCACATATTCCGAATGAGGTAAATCTTCCTGATACGAGTCCCTGAGATGCCCTTCAGGCTGTCACTAGACAGGAAGGTCCAGCAGGGGGGTGGACAGTGCTGGAGCTCATCATGGTACGGACGCTTTGTCCTGGTACTGCCAGCAGCCACCAAAACTCAGGAGAAAAGGAGACACTGTCTTGGGCTTGAGAGATTCTGAGCTTTAAGACAAGTGGGAGAGAGTGAGTAAGAGCCAAGGAGACCAAGATGAAGCTAGGGAAAAAGCCCTCACAGAGGCATGTCCTGTGACTTCTCCAGATAGATCTCTGAGCTCTTTTCCAAACCAGAACTGAATAGCTGCTCATTTCACAGCAGGGCAGACACTCAAGTGTGAGTAACTCAAGTGTGTGTCATGACAGACATGCTATTATCCTCCTCGCCCTCATCCCTGCAGACATGACTAGTCGATTGTAGCATGCTTTCCTCCTGAGGCCTAGGATCAGGCCCATGCAGCTCTACTGACTGCCGCTTCATCCAAGTGGGCCTACTAAAGGAACCCTATTTCCATCTTAATTCTAGAATTGGGTATACTGTTTCTTTTTTTCACTTAGTGTGGGCATAAACCAGAAGGTATTATGTACCTTGAAAATTATGAAAAATCCTGACACAAACCCATTATTTTTGTAGAGGGAAGAACCAGCTGTGCAGTTCAACTCAGGAACTCTTGCCCTGAACAGGAAGGCCAAAAACAACCCAGATCCTACCATTTATCCAGTGCTTGACTGGAATGACATCAAATTTCAAGATGTGATTGGGGAGGGTAATTTTGGCCAGGTTCTTAAGGCTCGCATCAAGAAGGATGGGTTACGGATGGATGCTGCCATCAAGAGAATGAAAGGTCAGTGCATGCCCCGATCAAGTCAGCATTTTACTAGGGTGGGGGGACAGCTTGACTTCCTGTTGAATCTTTCCTCTAAGGTCTCATATTTTTTTAAACAAAAACTTGGCATGATGTTAGATGGAGTTGTTCTGTGCAGCTGAAGGGGATATTTCCTTTGAGGGTCAGGATGTAAACTTGAAGGCATGAGCTGTTTAGACGCCACTGTCTGGATTCACTGGGATGTGAGAACACAGACTCTCTGTCCCACCCTGCTGACTTTCGGGAAGCATTACTGTTTCTCTTAATGCAGTGGTTCTCAACATTGATCACCGTCCAAATCACCTGGGAGACTTGTTAAAAAACAGACTCTTCAGCTCCACCCTATGGTTTCTGATTAAGCAAATCTGGCCCAGGGCCAGAGGGCTTGCATTTCTAATTAGTTCCCATGGGATGCTGAGTCTCAGAATTTGGAGACCACATTTGGGAAATCACTATCTTCCTGCATTATCTACATTAGCATTCCTGGAAATAGTTAGAAATGCATCTACTTGAGTTTTTCCTCCTCAAGGTTCTAATCTATTCAAATTTCTGGGGTGATGCAGGGAAAAATTGGGGTCCCTAAACTTGCTCAGCGGCCTTCTATACACTCAAGCGTAGAAACCATTGATCTATAGTCACAAAACTAGATCTTTCCCAGTTGTGTTCAAGACTGCTTAGGGCCCCCTCATTGAATACGATCTTCTGAGAAAGCAGATTGACATGTCCCCTGGAAATACTAGCTGTCTTCTGTTGCGTGTGAAATGGCAGTTTACAGATGACTTGACTGTGAAGCTGCACTGTTGTTTTTACAGCACACAGGCTTGGCAAGTGATATATTAGAGCCGGCAATATAATTGCCACTTTTATTGGGCAGCTCCATAATAAGGACTTGCTAAGGCTGCTGATGGGTTTTCCTTCTTCTTGACTGCAATATTAAGCCTAAGATGACAATTAACCCTAAATCTTATTAAGCCATCACTGCTTTCTGCATTGCTAGAAAACACATGTCAGGAAATGAACAAAACAAAATAAACACAGTATTATTTATGCTTAGAGACAGTAATGTTTCAAAACACACACAGAGACACACACCCAAACAAACCCTACTAGAATCCAGAAATTCCTTTTCCTTTTCCGACTTTAGTCACAGCAGTTTTAGGAAGCAGTAAAAATGGTGAGAGGAGAGAGAGTGTAGAACTTTGTAGCATCCGTTTTTATGCTGATTGGGATCTTACCTGAGCTGATTGTCCATCTCCTGTCCATGTAAAGAGGTAGAATAACTTAACAGCGCACCAGGGCAGAAAGTTTTGCAGGGAAAGTCATGCATGCAAAGAGGGCACTTACTGATGTGAAGCAACAACCTGTTACAAGGAGCTTTGCTTCTAAAATGTTCCTGAGGCTGACCCTTAGGCTCCTGTGGTATAAACAGGTACTAGACTTGGAATTGTTACCTGTCAGCCTCATGGGTCTCCTTAGCCCATATGAAACCTTCCCATAATTTTCAAGCATGGTCAGGCATGCACATGGCTACCAGCTCTCTCTCACTCTTTCCCCCAATGTTATTTCTTCAAAAAGCAATCATAGCATACTGTCACCAACTCAAGGCTGACCAACCAGTTGCACATCAGCCAAAGAGTTTTCTCTTCAGCCTGATTGGTGGTTCTGTCTCTGATCAAAGTGCTAATGGAGAGACGGAATGACAGGAACAGAAAGAAACGCAACTGTTTCCTGACTACGAAGCGACTTCTATAAAAATGCCATTGAGATTTGAGTTTTTTCAGCAAGTCTTATGTGGGCTTCCCTGGTGACTCAGTTGGTAAAGAATCCACCTGAAGTGCAGGAGACCTAGGTTTGATCCCTTCATCAGCAAGATCCCCTGGGGAAGGACATGGCAACGCACTCCAGTATTCATGCCTGGAAAATCCCACGGACAGAGAAGCCTGGTGGGCTCTAGTCCATGGCGTCCCAAACAGTTGAACACAACTGAGCACAGTGTTCTATTCTGGTTTATGTAAAAAGCAAAGTAAAATTATTATAATAAAGTAAGGTATGTTCACTACTGGCAATGTTTCACTAAAATTTTGGTGTTATTCCTTGGCGTATTTGTCTCTGGAAAGCCGGGGTCTGAGAATGGACGCAGCTCCATCTCAACCAGACCATTTCTCTGGATATTTGAGGGCTTCAGCAGTGATTCTCAAACAGAGGTGATTTGGTTTCCAGGGGGGACACTTGGTGATCTGCGTACATTTTTGGTTGTGCTACTGGTAACTAGTAGGTCAGGTCAGGGGAGTAGCTAAACATCCTCCTTGCCACAGGACAGCCCCCAACCATAAGAAGCATTGGCCCAAAATGTGGACAGCCAAGCCCCTGTGCTAGAGCCATCTCTTTGATTTCTCTAACATTTTCCAGACCCAATGACAGCTGAGTGTAGTTGAAGGTGATGGGGATCAGGGGGTACAGTTGTTTCTGACGAGGCATCACAGAAAGCGGTCATGACTCTTGACTTTCTTCCCAGAATACGCTTCCAAAGATGACCACAGGGACTTTGCTGGAGAACTGGAGGTTCTTTGTAAACTTGGACACCACCCAAACATCATCAATCTCTTGGGAGCGTGTGAACATCGTGGTAAGATGCTCTTTTCCTGTTTCTCCTGCCAGATTTTTTTTTTAAATAAGAAAGAAAATCAGGCACATTCCATATTGAAGTTAGGAAAGATAAGTCATCTAAGATTGCTGCTGCTGCTACTGCTAAGTCGCTTCAGTCATGTCCGACTCTGTGCAACCCCACAGATGGCAGCCCATTGGGCTCCTCCATCCCTGGGATTCTCCAGGCAAGAACACTGGAGTGGGTTACCTACTTTTTAAGCTGCAATTTCAGTCTGAATGTCTGGCCCCGTGAATAGACTGTGCTGAGATGTGGAATGTTTTTGAAGGTGAGTCCCAAGGGAGAGTCTTTTGGCTTCTGATACAGCTCAATTAGTAATGCCCAAAGATACCCACAGCTCCTACATGCTCCCATCTTTGCTAATCCAGAGGTTTTCTCAGTCACGACTAGGTGGATGGAGGCTGCACTCTGCACCAGGAAAGTGAAGTACGTTGGTTCTTCTTAGTTGACTTTTCATTTTCCCCCCAAACCCAAGAAGCCAATACTCCAAATGTTAAATCTGTGAATGCCAATAATCTACTGTAATGTGAAAGGACTGGTGATACTTAGGTTAAAAAAATAATAGTAAGCCTATATCTAATAGTACTTTGTTTTTATCCAAAACAATCCCCTGTACAATTACACTGAAGCTTTCTTTACAACTATCCTATGTCACACATACTCTTAAGTTCAAATTATAGTATTAATTCAAATGTTTATTGAGTATTTCCTATTGTAATGTGTCGAGTTAGCTGTGAATGAGTAGGTAATAAGAAATCTATGGGTTTACCTCTGCATGCTACCTGGGTTTGCAGCTCTAAATCCATGCTTACTCTTAATTTCCCATGGAAAAATTTACTCCAACGCAAAAGCTCCACATGGTAATTATTTGCAAACTTTACAACCTCTTGTTGACTTTGCAGCACAAATACCAACAATGGAAAAGAGACTACTTCCTTTTCCTCAATTTATTAAACTAAAAATACTGGTACTTCAAACAATATATCATTCTGTGATCCAATAAGGGTGTAATTCTAAGAGCCAGATAATGTCAGAATGAAGTAATGACACTTAGTTTTGAGCTATTTCCTGAGAACAATAATCAGCATGGGGCAGCAGTGAATGAATGTTCCAAAAAAACACTTATAGTGACAGACTATATGTCTTTTAAAAGTTTGCTCTATTGTCACATAATTGGTTGATTTTTTAAGTTGTATTGTTCAGTAAAGTGAGAAAATACCTTCATACCAGAATTGAGGTATATCTTTCCTTATAGTACAACAGGATTCAGTGCTAGAAGCTTGCTTTTTTTTTTCTTTTGAGAATTTCACTTTCTTAGAATATCTTTGAAGTTTAGATTCATTTGACATAAAAAGTATATACCAAATAATTCACTTAGAGCACTATACTTTCATTTTGGCTCCAAAGATGAATAATTGCTATCAAAGCAGATTACATCTCATTATAAAAAAGAAAAGGGAGGAAACTATTTGGAATAAAACTAAGACAATGAACCATGCTTTGCTCTAGGAAAAATTTTATTTTTTTTTGTAAAAGGTTGACATTTCTGGCTTCTGTCAGCAAAATTGCAATCCCCGGCACTAGATTTTGCTGACCAGTGATGCACTCAGCAATCTAACGACTTAGTCTGGATTTTAGGAAGGAGCAGAGGTCAGGAGAGAGAAAGTTACCTAGTGTGGGTCCTTCTGCTTTGGGTATTTAATCACTTGGTTTGTTTTTAAAAAAATAACCTCAGGAGAAGCTGGATTCATACTGGAATAACATGTCTGGCTCATATTAGGTTCTCAGTCAATATAGAATAAAAAATAAAGGGTGATGTGGACTAGCTATCCTAGGTCATCTGGAACCAGGTGTTTTGATTTCATTCTACCGGTGTTACCCAGTAGGTGAAGCATTCAGGAAGCCTGCTGTTTGGTAGGAGTGGAGAGGGGAACCCTAAGGGCAGGCATGGCCCCCTTTTGCAGGAATGATGTCACTTGTTTTCCTCCTGTCCCCAGCATTACCCGTATCGGTACCACTAGATGTGTTATTTTAAGATAAAATGGAATTTTTTAAGCAGTCCCCGAGGACCAAAGCACATCTCAGAGATACCACCGAGGTTTAGGGCTACTGATAAAGTGAGGCTTCCTCCCTCGCCCCACAGGCTACCTGTACCTGGCCATTGAGTATGCGCCCCATGGCAACCTCCTGGACTTCCTGCGAAAGAGCCGAGTGCTAGAGACGGACCCCGCGTTTGCCATCGCCAACAGCACTGCCTCCACGCTCTCCTCCCAGCAGCTTCTCCATTTCGCAGCAGATGTGGCCCGGGGTATGGACTACCTGAGCCAAAAACAGGTTTGTTCTGCGAACCTTGCTTTGAGCATCTTTCTTCCAAACTTCTCTCTGATATCAGAGTTTAGATTTTTTTTTTCCCAGTTCACCTCTCTTCCTTAATTCCTTCTCAAACTCTCCCTAATTGTATTCTGTTTGTTAATATTCTATCTCTTTATATAGAAGTTCATGCTCCATGCTAATGGTATGTTTATCTAGTGAATCTCATCATATGTATTTGGGTGAGGTGCTTTCACTCATATTAGCTTCAAGTAACTCCACACAGCACACATAGCAGAGGCCTTTCATGGTAATTGGAATAGTGCATGACCTGGTGCTTCTTCCTGAAATGCTCCTCCGAAGTCCTGTGGGTCGTTTGGCTGAGCATTTAGAAGAGGAACTAGAAGGGAACTGGATTCTGGTAGCTTTTTAAAAACACTTTTTCATACTATCCTCTAGATTTCCCAAAGCTCCTGTTCTTTGTGCAAACAAAATGAAGTGAAAAAGCAAATATGATGCTGAAAATACATGACCTTTTTTTTTTTTTAATTTCAGTTTATTCACAGGGACCTAGCTGCCAGGAACATTTTAGTTGGTGAAAACTACGTAGCCAAGATAGCGGATTTTGGATTATCCCGAGGTCAAGAAGTGTATGTGAAAAAGACGATGGTAAGTTCAGATGTTGATGAGACCCTTCCGGGGGCACCCCTCCCTCTCCTGAGGTTGCTTCTCTTAGAATTCCATCCTTCTGTGCTGACGGAGGCCTCTGGCCTTTTCTGCCATTTCATAATGCCTCAGCCCAGCAAACGTCCTTTCTCAGTTTTGATACCTAAAATGTCTGGAGGGTCTGCATTTACCAGTGAAGAAGGCTCTGTCACATGTGGTGAAGTTGTTGAACATGCAAGCCTCGTGCTGGAGGGGCTGGGGTCCGTATCCAGCACAGACCTCCAAGTCTGGTCTCGTTCAGAATCTTCTGGGGAGCTCCCACAGTCCCCTTTTACACAGCAAACATGGGGGCGGGGGGAAGACGTTTAACCTACTTTCTAAAACATTAAGGAAGTGAATCAACAAGGTTTCCTAAGTCACAAGGATGCTCTAGAAAGAAACTCGTAAGTTGTAAATGCTCGTATAAGAGTTCCCTCTTTTCTGAATGTTCTCTGCTCATTCATCAGTTCAGTCGCTCTGTCGTGTCCGACTCTTTGCAACCCCACGGATGGCAGCACACCAGGCCTCCCTGTCCATCACCAGCTCCCATAGTTTACTCAAATTCATGTCCTTTGAGTCGGTGATGCCATCCAATCATCTCACCCTCTGTCGTCCCCTTCTCTTCCTGCCTTCAATCTTTCCCAGCATCAGGGTCTTTTCCAATGAGTCACTTCTTCGCAGCAAGTGGCCAAAGTATTGGAGTTTCAGCTTCAGCATCAGTCCTTCCAATGAATATTCAGGACTGATTCCGTTAGGATGAACTGGTTGGATCTCCTTGCAGTCCAAGGGACTCTCAAGAGTCTTCTCCAACACCACAGTTCAAAAACATCAATTCTTAGGCCCTCAGCTTTCTTTATAGTCCAACTCTCACATCCATACATGACCACTGAAAAAACCATAGCTTGCTCGTTCGTCAAGCCCCCACCAAATCCACTTTCACCCAATGATACCTAGCCTCCCAGGTAGCCAAATTTTACCTTCAAATAAAAGATCCCAGGGGAGCCTCACTCTGCTCTTGTTGTCCACCTGGAATCATAAAGCTGGAAATGCCACATCCCTGGACATTAATGCTGGGCTTTCAACATGCCACCACTCTCTGCTTTCCCTGCAGTTGGGCAGTGCAGGGTGTTGGGGCTGACGCATCCTATAGTCTTTGCACGTGTTGGGTAGGTCTCTCTGATGGCATGGCTCTCCCAGCATTACCCGGGCTCAGCTTTCTTGGGATGACTCCAGTTCTTGTAACATATACATACAGAGAGTCTTTTTACTTTTGTAGATATCAAATTGCCTCCTAGCAAGGCTCAGGCTTCTGCATTTATCCTCAAGCTCAGGTTTCCTTTCTTTTAAATATACTTATTTCAATTACTGACAAGATAACACAAAAACAATATTCAAGAATGCTTTCAAGAGGAAATGATCCACAGTTCACAACCTTGACACAATTTATTTTATTTTTACTCTTTTCCTTCCACAAGCATACAGTCTTTTCCATAGTTATGATCACAGTGAACGTAATCATTTTGGAACTTTCCACTCCCTTTTTTTGATGAGGGTTTGAAGTGGGCCTCCTTTGGTTCTTAGAGAGTACCATGCCCCTGGTCCTTGATGCTTATTGACATCAGCACCTCAGGAAGTCTCCAGTGACTCCCTGAAGGTTGGTTGCCAGGCAACAGTTTTTTCCCTAAACTTTTCAGATTTGCCCCTCTCAAAGCAGACCTTTCTCTGGTGAGTGGCTGGGCTGGTCTTACAGAAGCGGGATGCACCACTCACCCATCTGCTCCAGCTCTCCGCATTCCTCCTGGGCCACGTGGGACCCTCCTATTTCCACCGCAGCATCTCTCGCCTTCCTTCACTCTGGCACTTTGGGGATGGGATGCCGTGAGGAGGGAGGGCCACATGCATGCTAAGTCGCTTTAGCCGTGTCTAACTTTGTGATCGTATGGATTGTGGCCCGCCAGACTCCTCTGTCCATTGGGTTTCCCAGGCAGGAAAGCTGGAGTGAGTGGCCATTTCCTCCTCCAGGGGATCTTCCCGACCCAGGGGTTGAACCCCTGTCTCTTATGGCTCCTGCACTGGCAGGTGGGTTCGTCGCTACTAGTGCCTCCTGGGCCCTGTGGGGATGAGGAGGAGAGGTTAGCACAGTTTAGCCCCATAATCCTACCCGTTTAATTTGGTTACTTGCCTCAGTACCCCGAGGCTAAGGTTGGTTTGCTTGACATTTCATAAAGGTCAGGGATTTCTGCATCTTATGGAGTTAGGGAAATGCTTAGAGGGGCGGAGCACTGGTTAGGGCTCTAGTGTATCTCCCAGTGGAAGGGAAAGCGTTCAGTAGCAGCATGGTGTCCGGGCGGGGAAAGGACATGGTGAAGGTAGGAGAAGGAAAGAGAAGGGATTGGAGAGAAGCAAGCTCCCAGCAAGAAGGGCGCAATGTAGCACACTACCAACAGAGGGCAGAGTGGCTGCTTTCTCTGGCTTACTATGGAAGTCAGAGATGGTCGATTCCTATTGCACCTAGATTCTCTGGGAAACTTTTTAAAAGACAGATGCTAAGTCCTACCACTTAGATATTTTGATTCAGTTATTGTGGAGAGGGCATCCTGCATTAGTTTTTTACTTCCTCCCAGGGCGATTCTAGTACTGGAAGTGTTGCAAAATGATGTACTTCAGTGATTTGGGGTTTTACTACCATTGATTAATCTATTGATCCCCTCAGCGTGGATTTATTTATTACTACAATGTTTCACGCTTGTGCTGGGCTTGGGGATAATATTAAGACACAGTGTTCTCCCTCAAAGAGCTCAGAGACACATAACAAACAATTGTAACGGTGGATAAGGCTGAGCAGGAGGAAAGTGCAGGTCCCTCCGGAGCTCAGAGGAAGGAAGCACAGTGAAGCTTTCCAGTAAATGTGACATAGATCCTGGAGACGTGAGAATGAAGTGCAGGACCTGGTGGATGCAGTGTATATATAAGAGCTGAGAGGCAGAGGAAAGCACGGAACTTTGGGGAAATAAGAATATGGCTAGAGGGTGATGCAAAAAAGAGGAAGAGTTAAAACTCAAGGCTGCAGGAGGAAGTGGGGATAAGGTCTTGAAAGCTCTGGATGCCAGCTTTTGGGGATTCAGCTAAGGAATGGGGATGTTGTAACAAGAGTGATATTACATAATTTTAAGGACAGGAACAACATGTTTGGGTTTGCCATTTAGAGTGATTGTGGTACAGAGAACAGGTCATTAGGGAGGGGAACCAGAGGCGGGGAGATGGGCGGAGAGGTGGTTGTCAGCAGGCAGGTGGAGATGGTGGTGGCCTGAACCAAGATGACGGCAGCAGGGACAGACAGAGGTGGACAGATCAAAGCAGTCACACAAAGAATGGAAAAGGGCGCATGGAAATGAATAACTAGGAAATACGGGGTCAGAGGCCAGCAAGCGGGAGTAAATGAGAGCAAGGACCAAACAGGAAATGCAGACAACTCTTCCCATCCCCTAGTGTGAAGGAGAAGAGAGAGTGCCAGGTGGGAGATGGAGGCGAGGACATAGAAGGGAGCAGATGTTGAAGAGAACACAGCATGTAGACGTGAGGGACTTCCCTGGTCTGCACTGGTAGAAGTCACCACCTCCTTGCTGACCCACATCCACCCTCTGCCCTTTGGTCTGAAATGCTTTTTCCTCCCCCATCCACCTGAGGGTACCTACACATCTTCTAGAACTGAACTCGTGTGTCCCCTCCCCTGGAAACCCTTCCAGCCTCTCCTCCAGGCATTTGTTCTCCTCCCACCACCTCAGCCTTTCCCACATTATAGCCTAATCCTCGGTTCCTATGCCCATCTCTCTTTTCAAACCTCTGACAGCCACAAAGTGAATAATTGCATGACCACTGAAAGGACATACACATACACACACATTATTTTTCTTTACATGAAGCTGTGGTAGTGACCCCTTGAGGTAAGTGGGGCTTACATAATTTGCGGGGCTTTGAACTTAAAAGCAGACTTGTGGGTGGGACATGCAAAAATATCCCCTGACTCTGCCATGCCTTCTGTCTGGGGACCTCCCTGAGAACTGGGGTGAGCTCCCCCCAGCTTCAGTCCACCGGCAAGCCTTGGGAAGGGGCCCCTGTTGAGCCTAAGCAGCCTCTTTCATTGTATTCTCCAGGGAAGACTCCCCGTGCGCTGGATGGCGATCGAGTCACTAAATTACAGCGTGTATACAACCAACAGTGACGTGTGAGTAAGCCTCTCACTGCTGAGGGTTTTTTTTTTTTTTTTTTGGACCCAGAAAAATATCCATTTGACAAAGGTTTTGAAGAGAACCAGGAATATTGCCTCCCTCTGCGGAATAAAGCTAATCACTAAGCCCAGGAAATAAATTAACAGAGTGAACGAAGCCACAGAGGAAATGATTTCCCGACGGCAGGCTTTGGGTTTATTTCTGCACGTCGGGGAGTGACTTCAAGTGGTTAACTCTTTATTTCCTGAGGAGTCAAAGGCATCCTGGTCTTCCTGTGACTCCATTGCCCAGACTGACTTCGGCACAAGGACCTAGATCTGAGGAGGTGGCCCAGAGTAGCTGCTGGGGGTCGGAGGTGGCAGGGACAGAAGACAGTCACACATGCTAAGTCACTTCAGTCGTGTCCGACTCTGTGCAACCCGATGGGCTACAGCCCGCCAGGCTGCTCTGTCCATGGAATTCTCTAGGCAAGAGTACTGGAGTGGATTGCCATGCCCTGCTCCAGGGAATCTTCCCGACCCAGGGATTGAACTCACAACTCCTATGTCTCCTGCACTGGCAGGCAGGTTCTTACCACTAGTGCCACCTGGGAAGCCCACAGAAGGCAGTCGGTGGGGCCCATCTCCGCCTGTAGCCTGTGTGACGAGTCTCAGGCTGGTGGCAGGGGAGGACGGTTTGCGATTAAGACCTGAGCCCTCTTGCCCACATTCCCTATTTTCAGGAGGAAGAACAGGCCCAGAGGGTTGAGTTGATTTATTCGGGGGGTGGGGGGTTGGGGGGAGAGCTGTTATGCCTGGGAATGGGGAGAGGTCGGGCAATGACTGTGTTCTCACTGTGTGCCTTTATGTTATCTCATGTCATCTCTGCATGAGGCAGAGATGGGTGTCCTCACTTTTGGAAGAATACAGTCAGAGGCCTCAGCAGTTCTATTCATTTGTCCCATGTCACATGAGTACCCGGTGGCAGAGATGAGATCTGATGCAAATCTATCTGGCCTAGAACCCCCTGCTTTCTGTAGTGTCAGCCTGCATCCTCTACCTAGAGCAAGTGGGGGCTCTGCCAGTGTTAACAGTGTTCCCCTGTTACAATCCTTCCATTGGCCAAAGGGGAGATAGACGCACGCTCTGTGCAAGACCCAATCCTAGGAAAAAGACATGGGACTTTCCCTCTTCTGACCTACCTAGAGTCAGTCGCCCCAGCTTTGGGGGCAGAACATTGACTGGCCAACGCGTGTGCTGATTAGTTTTCTCTTTCATCCCTTCTGCAGATGGTCCTATGGCGTGTTACTATGGGAGATTGTTAGCTTAGGTGAGTATCCTTGTCCACCTACCAGGTGAAGCATGGGCAAAGGGAGCGGGCCCCCCCGTGCTCCTCACCATCTACTTTCATGGGTAACACTTGCGTTCGGTGCTGACAGATGCCACTTGGGAAAAGAACCTTGCAGGTTTCCTGCATGAGTGTGTTTATCCCCATGGCTCTCTTTATGAAAGCCATGTGTCTTTGTGTCTAATGTCACATTTAACACTGATGACCTGGTGGCCAAGAACTTCATTCTAAGTTGTCTCCACATGTGCACAGATGTCATAAAGCTGTCTTAAGTTTTCTTCTGCAACTTTAAGACAGTATATTGTGTTGCTATGAAAAGTCACATTTTCAAAGGCCATTTATTTTTAAATTTTATTAAAGTATAGTTGATTTAGTTAATTTCTGCTATACAAAGGTGACTCAGTTTTATGTATGTGTGTATATAATTTTCCATATTCATTTCCATTATGGTTTGTCACAAGATATGAAACATAGTTCTCAGTGCTATACAGCAGAACCTTGTGGTTTATCCATCCTATATGTAATAGTTTGTTTCTGCTAATTCCGAGTTTCCATTTCTTCTCTGCCACTTTTCTGCCTTGGCAATCACAAGTCGGTCCTCTATGAGTCTGCTTCTGTTTTGTAGATAAGTTCATTTGTCATATTTTAGATTGCATGTAAGTAATACGGCAATTGTCTTTCTCTTTTTGACTTCTTTCACTTAGTATGATAATCTCTAAGTCCATCCATAGTGTCACAAATGGCATTATTTCATTCTTTTTGATGGCTGAGTAATATTCCTGTGTGTGTGTGTGTGTGTGTGTGTGTGTGTGTGTGTGTGTACCACGTCTTCTTTTATCCATTCATGGACATTTAGATTGTTCCTATGACTTGGCTATTGTAAACAGTGCTGCTATGAACAAAGGGATGCATGTATCTTTTTGAATTATACTTTTGTCTGGATATATGTCAAAAGCCATTTAATACCATGTGAAAATGTACATGCCAAAAAGCAGAAAAATTTCACATTTGCCATAATTCCAGTTTTATAAATATCACACATAAAAAAACTGGAAAGACTACACAGGATTTTTTCAAAGGCGTTTTTTCATTATTTTTTGTACTTTCCACAATAAACGTATATTGCTTTTATAGTTACCATTGGGACAGTAACTATGGTAGATAAAACAGGAATTGCGTTATGTAAATACAGATTTCCAATTGGGGAAAAGATCCATGTCATTGGTACCATGTCAAGAGACACGCTGTGTGTAGTAGACAGACTTGGGGACGAGCAAGGTGCCGTAAGGAAGCAGCGGCTGCATGGGAGCACTGTCTGTAGCCAAGTCTAGCTGTGACATGCGGCGGGTTTGCCCCAGGGGATGACGACTCTGGGTGCTTATCGTCGCTTGACTCACCCCCCTCTTCCTCCCAGTCCCTTGGCTGTAGGGCCCCAGGGCAGGAGACGGTGCCTTCTGCATCCCAGGGGGGCTCAGGGTGCACCGTTTCCTATCTTCCAGGCGGCACCCCTTACTGTGGGATGACGTGTGCAGAACTCTACGAGAAGCTGCCCCAGGGCTACAGACTGGAGAAGCCGCTAAACTGTGACGACGAGGTGTAAGTCAGGCCTCCCCCCAGGACCATTCTGTCCTAAGTCCCCTCTGTATGTTTCCTGAACTGACTGTAATGAAGCAGCGATCTGATGCATACACATACGTATGTATGTGTACACACACACATCCAAAACGGTCAGAAACAAGAGTCTGTGTTATGCGTGGAGGGGGGCATTTCCCTCAGAAAACTCAAACAAGATTTTTGAGTTCAAGATTTCAGAACCTTGAAACTAAGACTGTTAGGCAATGGGCAGGAAATAGAGAGTTTTCCAGGCATAGAAATTCAGGAGGAATTTAAGGTGGTGATTCTTGGCTGAATCTTAAAGTTGAAATGAGAAAGGGCAACACATACAGAAAAGATTTGTATGAATAATTTATGAATACATGAAATTATCCATGAATAAATGTATGGAACTTTGAGGGTAGAAATGTCAGAGCAGTTACACTAAAGAAGATAAACTGTTCTTTATAAAATCTTGCTTCTACAAGCCTTATTTTCCAGGAATAAATATTCTTATTCCTGGAAAGAATGATTCTCTAGTGATGCTGCCATTCCCAGAACCAGCTGAGGTCGTTGCTGCCTAAATGACATAATATAAAGAGTGCAAGGCTCTAGGCTGAACAAGGAATTTATTGTCCAAACCAAGCCACTTCTAAGAGTGGATGAGGGTGCTATTATGCTGTGTTACAAGAAATATAAACCTAGACCATCCTGGGAAAACCTGAATGTACTCAAGCCATCACTGGACCAAGTCCCTGAATCCCACCTTTAAGGAGTGATGTTTTCACTGCTTTAACTCACTTATGAAACTTCTGTTAAAGTAGAAACTCTTCTAGAATTTCTACCACCCCAGGCTGATAGCTGAGAGCCTTCTGTGCACTGTGGTTCCCAGTGAGGAACCACCCTCTTAGGCATGTGAAACCTTGAGCCCTGCTCTCAGACATGATGACTCTCTAATCTGGAGTGGGTCCCAGGAATCCATGTTTTAACAATACAGGTAGTTCTGGCCACACTGGAGAAAGACCTTAGACTAGCACTTTGTAAACTGTGTTTGTGGAATGTGTGAGACATAAATATATAACACAAGGGGAAAGAGTTCTGTGATCAGTTATGTTTGGGAAGCTTCTATGTTAAACCTGGTTTAAAAGGTTGTTGGTTTTTAATAGAATGACTTCAAGATATCACAAAGTCACTCACTAAGAGGGAGGCACGATAGGTAGCGTTTTGCAAATTTATTTGTGCACAGAGCCAGTTTTTAGAAATGAAACACTGACATTTTGAGAGATGTAATATTCTGAGGGAAAGCTTACCCTAGACACACAACTCAGTTCTTCCCAGATGATCAGGATAGCTGAGACCAAGATCTCTTGGGAATGGCACCCAAAGTGGGCACTAGATCCAATGGGAGAAGAAGAGAGATGTGGGTGGGGAGGCAGGCGGCCTCCTAGAACCTTCCTAGCTGTAGTACTTCTGTCTTCTGCTGGCTAAGTGAGATGACCATGCATTGTGTGGCTACATTCTCTTTTATTCCCAACCCTGCACCTGGCTGTGCCCAGGACTAAAGCACGGTGGGAGACCAAACACTCTCCCTCTGTTTTCAAAGGTATGATCTCATGAGACAGTGCTGGCGGGAGAAGCCTTATGAAAGGCCCTCATTTGCTCAGATCCTGGTGTCCTTAAACAGGATGTTAGAAGAACGAAAGGTGAGTATGGAACTCAAGGCAGGGGTTCTTTCACTGGAATTCCTCCTGTGTCCATTGTGGTTACAGGTCAACAGGTTCTTTTGAACCAACCTGAGGTGCTACAGGGCCATAAAAGATGTGGACTCAACTTTGAGAAAGTTACTTTTGGAGGAAACCAGATTCCTATATAGGATATAGTCAGACACTGTAGAGCAACGTACAGAACTGGCTTGTCTGAGCTGGACGGGATCTTAAATCTGTCATACAGCCTGACCCTTTCATGCTGTAGACGAAGGAGCATACTTAGAAAGGAGAGAGTGACTTGCCCATGGACAAACGGGAGAGCGACAAGAATGCAGTCTTCAGGTTACTACGGGGAGGGTCAGGAATTCTGTAAAAACTTGTAGTAGATAGATCTGAGATCCAAAAGGTAAACCTAGGTTAGGGAATTTGGAAGTCATGGAAGATGCTGGAAGTCATCAAAACCCAGTTGGTGATGAAACCAGAGATGTGGGTGAGATCTCACAGCAGGAGATGTGAAGATGAGCAGCAGACAGAGGAAGGGGTCTGGGAGGCTGTGGTGCATGTCAGAAGGGACCAGTGAGAGACCATGGGATAGAGAAGCCGGGGGGCTGGAAAAGTGAGAGGAAGCAATCTTCCTTGCAGAGGTCAAGGGATGCTTTTCAGGAAGAAAGTGGTTAAGTACAACAGAGGGAATGAGGATAGAGAAATATCCCTGTCAGTATTTGCGGGCTTGTGGAGGAGGGCATGGCAACCCACTCCAGTATTCTTGCCTGGACCATCCCATGGACAGAGGAGCCGGATGGGCAGCGGTCCATAGGGTCACACAAAGTTGGACACAACTGAAGTGACTTAGCAGCAGCCGGTGGTGCTAAAGAATCCACCTGCCAATAAGACAGGAGGTGCAGGAGAGGCAGGTTCAGTCCCTGAGTGGGGATTCCATCCCTGGGTGAGGAAAACTCCCCTAAAGTAGGAAATGGCAACCCACTCCAGTATTCTTGCCTGGAAAATCTCATGGTCAGAGGAGCCTGGTGGGCTACAGTGCACAGAGTCACAAAGAGTCAGACACGACTGAGCTCACAGCATCTGTATTTGAGCTGAGACAAGCTAAGGAAACCGGGGTATGACCGTAACTGCTCCCAGCGGAGACAGGACTGAGCCAGCCTGTGTCTCTAAACCACTCTTGTTCTCCTAGACCTATGTGAACACCACACTTTATGAGAAGTTCACCTACGCGGGAATCGACTGTTCTGCAGAAGAAGCGGCCTAGGACCAACCACTTTCATCTGTATATTCTGTTTCCCCTTCACCGGCGTGAGAGACCCTTCATACCTTGATGCTCAGCAAGCAAGCCTCTGCCAAGAGAGGTGACAGAAAATGGACATGTATATAGATTGTCGCTTGCCTGGGACTTTGACTGTAAGACCCATGTGTGAATCTGTAGCACCCTCTGACTAGGACTGTATATACTATTTTGAGTAAGAATGTGCTGGAATCAGAATGCCTGTTTGTGGTTTCATATACAATAATATATTTTTCTAAAAACATGGACTTTATGGGAAGGTGTGAGTACAATCACTGTAGTTCATAACTCATTATTGTCCTAGGTATTTTTTTAAAATATTTACCTATATATTGGATGCTCTAAGATGTTTCACTGTGTAGAAGAAAATACTATTAGTAAACCTGTTGGTACAGGTGAGAAAAAGTAGGGGAAAGGTATGAGTGCTAACAGAATATGGATTTAGGTCTCTTAAATGTTAACCTAAGTGATGTAAAGAGCTTTTTCTATCTCTAAATATTCCCCCTCACCTGTAGAAGCCATCCTGATTCCTTTGTTAATTTGATAACTTTTTCATGTGTTTCCAGAGCCAACAAATCAGTCCTAAATGTAGACACTGAAAAACCGACTTAAATCTCATTCCTTAGAAGCCTAAGAATGTTAGGAAGTATTAATTTGATAAGCTAATAGGTTTTAGTTTCTCGGATAACATCAATGTGTTTGTTAAGAAATTAAAACAGGAAGCTTGTCGTTATATTTGGGAGACATGTGACATGTATCATAGCAGATTAACATCCCCACCTGTCTTGCACATTGTAAAAAGTTCTAGTTTTGATCAGTTGTGAGTTTACCATTTATATTGTAGGCACATGCTATACTGAGATCATACAGTAAGTGAATAAATGTCTTGCCTACCCACTTTTTGTCTAGGAATGTGTCTCGTAAGTATTACCAACCATCTCTATTATACTTTCAAGAAAACACTTTATCATCCTCTAATGTGTTGGCAATATGCAGACAGCAGTTGGTGAGTATATTCAACCAGATGTATCACAAGATTAGAAACATCTCCCAGAAATATTCTGTTTTCCTGTACCTCGGGTACCAGTATGAATTGAGGGCTTAAAACTGGAATCTCTTTTAACTGTGTTGCAGTGTTTTACGTACTGTGTAATGTTCCGTATTTCTGCCATCTGCTGAACTTCATGCAGCAGAAACAGTGACCAGGAAACTGCATTTGTCTGAAAGCTCTTCATCCACAGCAGGACAGGCAAAAGTAACACTGCTGCCGCACCATTTATCCTTCAGCAGAGCAGGGGCTGGAATGAAGAGCCACTGAAAGTAGGTCCAAATATGTAACAGTTCCTTTTTACCCAAATGTTGTGAAGATACTCCTGACAGCTCTTGGTTTGTATGTACATGGAACCAAACAAGAACAGGGATGAATGTATCTCTGAAAAATGTAGATAATGTCTTCAAATTTTGCATGTGGCTTTGGAATACACAATAACAGCTACCCTCTCTAACAGCTTGACCTTCTTGATTATATATATTTAAAATAAATTTACATCATTACAAATTTACTTCACGGCCAGTAAAAGAAATGACTACGAAAGGGCAGCATCAAGAAAAAGGAATTCAGTGATACTAAGATTTACTTGTAAATTCAAAATACTGAAGCAGTAAGCCTAAGGTGTGCTATGGGTTGACACACATTATAATCAACTGTCAGAAGGCCACGAATTCACTTCTGGCACAGCGGCCATCCGACTGACATCTCTGTGATTCATCCATGCTGGTGACAAAGAAACCTTTGTAGCTTTGTAGCATGTTAACCGAATTAATCGAAAGATTCATACTTACTCAAAGGTCAGCAGTCAAACTGAATGAATTTGTGTCATTTCCACAGGCCAGTTTGCATATCATCAAAAAGCAATTAAGAAGGGAAGAACTGACGCCTTTGAGGAACTAGGTAATTCCAGTATTGGGAATATAGATTAGATTTCAGTGTACCAGAAGATCCACAGGATACTGCCTTAAAAAAAAAAGATCAATGAGTGGTTGACAGGAATCAAAATCAAGCAAGAGTACACCAGTTAGGATGAAAACACCTTACACAATAGCCCAGTGACCAAACTGTATTATGTTAACAGTACACTGAAAAGTTTACATTCGCGTCCATATATTTTGTGAAGAAAATCTCTACATCTATTTCTATATAGGCAATCTAAAGAAAACTGTTATGATTTTGTTAGAAAGAGATGTTTCAGACTCCTAGCAGTATAATGGTTCCAGGTATTTAAAGAGGAAAAGAAATTTTAAGTAATCTGAGAAATGAACTTTGTGGAAGTCCTGGATGCATTGCTTCCACTTTAAAGCATCTTCCATGGACATCTGCACATGGCCTATGACGATAAGTCAAAATCCAAACAACCTAATTCCTTCCCTACCCCTCCCCAGACACAACTTTAGAAACTGCTGTGGAAATCCAGCCTTTAAAATGTAATGCATAAACCTCGAGAGTGCTTCTCTTTCTCCTCTTCTATGAAAGGGAAACCTCATGTTATTATAGATGAAACGCTCCTGCCAGCAGTGGAGGCCAAGGAGTCAGGGAAGCGGTGCAGAGGTTTAAGATCTGCTTGGGCCAGGTGGTTACTTCTTTCCTTTCAGGTCGTCTTTTACCTTCCAGAGGACCAGTTCCATGAAGGCGGTTGCATTTTCACTGGAACTGTGACCTCTAAACAGAACAGGACAAAAAATAAAATGTTAGACATAGACAACTCCCTGTAAGGTTGCCCACGGATGGTCTCAAAATGGTCTTGGGTTTATAACAGAATCAACACTGACCACTTATCAGTATATCACTATTTCACACCTAGAACCACCACTGGTTGCTTTAGAAATGTTTTACACAGATGTAATGGCAACCCACTCCAGTGTTCTTGCCTGGAGAATTCCAGGGATGGCGGAGCCTGGTGGGCTGCCGTCTGTGGGGTCGCACAGTCGGACACGACTGAAGTGACTTAGCTGCAGCAGCAGCAGATGAACAAACATCTCCCTTTTTCTGTATAGTCTGTCCTCAGTCACGTGGTCACTACGTTCCTATGATGGCAGAGCACATCAGTACCTTCTCCATGAACCTCTTTTCCAGGGATATGCAAGAAGAAAGTGACGGGCACCAGTGAATGACAGATCTGACAAGAAGCCAGAAATAGAGATGCCAGAAAAAATACACCTCTCTAGACAAAGAGCGACCTTAGATATGAGATGACATGGGTTTAAAAAGCAGATGAAATCTACCCAAGATACCAAGCCTACAGTTCTTTTGAAAATAATAAGTGATGTCTGAGACTGAGGAAAATCATGGGCTACACTTGTAAAGTGGTGTATTATTTTTTGTTTCCTTGCATTATTCTGAGAGAACTGTGGTTTTCTTTAACTTTGCTTTAGATAGGGCATTTTTTGTTGTAAGATGAAATATTTTTGTGCCCATGGTCCCAGGTTGTTTTCAGCAGAACACATTATGAATTTTATAATAGCATTTTTGGGGTATTTGAGATATGAATATTTTAAAGCAGATAATATAAAGATCCTGTGTAAGATGGTATTGGTTAGTGTCTAATAGACATAGAATGAAAGAATAAATACCACAAGATAAAATCTGAATTCTTGTACAATAAATGACACGATCAGAGAAGCATCTGTAGAAACAATAGCATTATAACATTTTAACATTCAAAATTAACTTTCTTTTCTATCTTGTGCAATAGAGGGGCCTATATGGGTCTGCATGAAGTGTACAGAATAACTAACCTCCATTCCAAGTCAGACA